>NC_133233.1:12295234-12647734 GCF_040436345.1 Pagrus major
AGCACCTTGGAAGCAGAGATGACAAGCTTAATATAGAAGAGGGCGGGAGGAGGGGAGGGGGAGGTAAGGCGACCGGAGAGAGGGAGGGAGGGAGGGAGGAGGAGAGAGCAAGAACTGGGTGGAAAAAGAGAAGAGAGAGGAGGAAACATTGGTGAGGGGGTGTTTGAGGGAGCAGCGTAAAACATTTTGGCAACAGATTCCTGCCTCAATAAGCAGACCATAATCAAAAATTCCTTTTTTTGCTCTAAAGAGTAACGTACATACTCTGAAAATCTTGTTTTTGCTGACCTCCAGTGGTTTAGCTTCTCATCTTGATGCAGTGACATACAGGTGTACTTCAGGGTGTGGTCAGAACACTGTGACATCACTGTTGCATATGGTTAAAATAGTTTGCTCATAAATGTTGCCACCTTCCTCATGTGCACACACACACACACACACACACACAGAGAGGGAGAGAGAGACACATCTGGCTGCTCTTTTTGCTTTTTGTACCTGATCACTTTGCGGGGCGATATTACAAAATTTGGTTTCGATGAGTAATATACTTCTTATCCTTTCCTAACCCTAACCAAATTGTGTTTGTGCCTTAACCTAACCAGACCAGAAGCACAACGTTGTCACAACATGAAAATTTTAAGGAGACCTCGGGACAATTTCCAGCTGTTTTTGTGTTGCTCAAAACAGATATTCTAAGCCAAAAAATGATCTTTTCCAAACCATAACCAAGTGGTTTTCGTGCCTAAACCGAACCGACCATATGCACTGCGTTGTCGCAACATACAATTACAAAATTAAACCTAAAGAAACATACATGCTAACATTTATTCTGCCACTTTGGGTTGCATTAATAGGTTACTCCTGATGATATTTTCAGCACCAGTAAATGACTTTACTATTGTTAATGTTCCTGTTTCTATTCAAACCTTCAATAACTGTTTTCTGGACATTTTGGGGCAGTGGAAACAAACACTGATACAAAGATATATCAGCACTGTTTAAGTAGATGTAGCTGACTTGTCAGTATAAAGGAAAATATCTGGTTCTTTATTCACCAGTAACCTTGTCTGTCTGCTACTTGATTCTAGGAAGGTCGTATAAAGTCAGTTTTTAAAGCTTTTTTAAAAAAAAAAAAGAATTTTAATAGAAAATCTGCCTGCTGTGATCAAAAATGGCACTGAACCAGTAACAGCTGAAAGACGCTATATAACTATAAACTAAACATTTTTTGGGGGTTCTTCAATACGAGCGACCCCTTTACAAGCAGTCATGTGATCTATTGCTAACATTAAAATATACATTATAACTGCTTTAACCTCAAGAATGTAGGACAGGACAGTTTTTAACGCAAGAATGCATACTCAAAAAAAGGACTTGTAGTATTTATACTTTAGGTGTCAACACACCCAACCCTACCAACCTGTCTGGATGTGTGCACATGTGTGGTGGAGACTGTCGATGCACCCACAAATGTTCAGCATCCTCAAGATAATAAAAGGTAATGAAAAAGGAATCTGACACTTTTCAACCTGCCTGCTTAATCAGCATGTGTGCATGTGTGCGAGTGTACACTCCGCTGTGTTAGCTCAGCTATGTAGCATGTACCATCAAAGGTGCAGGTGCAGGTCCACCATGTGTGAAAGTATATGAGCGTATTTCCGTGCTCTGATGAACTGAATCATTCCCCCACTATGCAGAGAGAGAGTAAAAAAAAAAAGATGGACATAATACGCTTTGCTACTGCTGCACACGCTGGGAATTGAATGGGGAGAGAAATGTCATGGCAGCAATGGGGGTGGAGTGTGCTGAGTGGAACTGGTGTGTGTGTGTGTGTGTGTGTGTGTGTGTGTGTGTGTGTGTGTGTGTGTGTGTGTGTGCGCGCACGTGTAAGCGACTACAACCTGAGATCAACTTCACATTAAGAAGTGCCCTGTGGGTAGTTTAACAATGAGAGCTGGCTGGGAAGAAATATGCATCGCAATGAGACGGAGAGAGCGGTGAGGTGATAGACGCACATATCATGCTGTGTGTTTTGACCAAACACTGTTTAATCTGTTATGGATTTTCTCGCCCTCTCTCTGTCTCTCGCCCGGCGTGCTTGACACTCTTTATGTGACTCTCCTCAGGTCTAGCGACTTGCCATGCCTCGTGGCCCGTGATTAAACAGTGTGTCATGATTCAAAGTCAAATCTACCTCCGCCGTGCAGCGGGAAGCTGTCATCTCGCATGTTTTAGGAATCAAATTAGTTTCCAGAGTCTCCTGTAGAAGAAGAAGTGCAGCCCCCACCACCCCCCACAACCCCAACCCTCGCCAACCACCCTCCCCGCCACCAAATCTTCGCAGTTAGTCAAATGTTTTCATGAGGAACCCAGAGGACTCCAGTTGAAGGGCGAGAAACATGGCATTCCCAATTACTCGTTTTCTTTGAATCCTCAATTGTGGAAAGACAAACTGCAGTTAAAAGGCACTCCAAAGCTTCTTTTGCATTATTAACAACCATGATGTAACCACAAAACAACTTTAAGAAGGGGGGGGCAAGCAGACAATTAGGCAACCGTGCCTCATGATGAAGAGAAAAAAACAGTGCAGATAATGCATTTCACAAATGTTTAATTAGACCGTATTAATTAAAGGCTTTCCTCTTCCCTTTCTCTTTCTTTTTTATCTTTTCCTCTCTCCCCTTCTTTCTCTCCCCATCCCTCTTTCCTTTTTGTGATAGATCTGCAGCGTGACCCCCAGTTAATTGAAACCCAGGAGACTCTTCTTGCATAAAATCAGATTTATCTATCCATAAAAGGATTTCGTTAAAAATAGTCCAAATCCAGTGGCTCACAACTAAAAGCCTGCAGCTACCGAGGCGAGCCTGGCTCCAACCCCTTTCGCCCTCTCTCAGTCGCCACGGTGAAACAAGTGCTGCCTACTGCTAACTAGCTGGGGACCCATTAATTAATTGCAGGAAAACACAGACATTATGTCTGTGGGGCACAATTTTTTTTTCCTACCCCAAAAAAAAAGAAACGAGTGTGTGAGTGTGTGTGTGTGTGTGTGTTGTCCCTCATCCACAGCTCTTCTGAACTGTCTCGAATGTCCCCCAGACTATAATAAGAGGAAAGTAATGATGGGCCATAGTGATAATGAAAAACCATGCATCAAACAAAACACTGATTCTATGAGACAGGTCAAATGAATAGCTAGCAGAGTGGCGGAGAGACGGTCCAGTGTTGCTGTTTTCGACCAAGGATGAGAGATCGGTCCATCACCGGTAAACAGGATTTGTTTGTAGGCAAATATTTCAAACTTTTAGTGACGACAATTGTTCAGGAAGTCATGATTCAGCTTGTGGTACGAGGAAACAGCTCAGGACACAGTTGAGCAGCTCTGATTCTGATGTCTTTAAGATCATATATTTGTCGGATGTCACCCCCGCATGCTTATTGCCACCACAGTGGTCGTTTGGGACCGATGGTGGCTCCTGTCCAAATACCTCTGGATTTATAGCACCATGGTCTCCCCCCTTTCCTCCCCCACGGTGAAAGAGGTGTTGTTGTTTGGCTCCGCGCCAGTGATATTGGTGCTACCACGCCCTCTTTAGTTATTTGGGATGCAGG
Source organism: Pagrus major (assembly GCF_040436345.1). Lineage (NCBI taxonomy): Eukaryota > Metazoa > Chordata > Actinopteri > Spariformes > Sparidae > Pagrus > Pagrus major. Next base: position 12,298,844 of record NC_133233.1, read on the forward strand.
GGAGGGGTCGGAAGCTTGGTCTACCTAATTAAAGCGGACTGGGATTTCCAGCGAATGCATAGTAGGAGCAGGGTGCTGCCTGGGGGGGCTATTATTGATGCAACACCCTGAGGACAAGAGTCACATATGGGCCTCTCTATCTGTAGGCCCTCTTTTTAATTCACTGTCATTAAGCATATATAGTGGCACTTGCTTCCATGCAACCGCTGACATTGTGGGAAACAACAGCATGATTACAACTATGATGTGCGTGTGTGTGTGTGTGTGTGCATTTATTTGCATGTGTGTGTCTTGTTTGGCTCTGAAGTGATACATGATGCGGCTGTGTTGTCCCTCCAATCAGTGCTCCCAGCCTCCCCCCTCTCTCCTTCCACAGGAAATTAATAGGCGGCCGCCACTGATGCGTTAAATTGCTTTGCGTTGGGCGCTGCAGACAACTGGATTATTTATTCTTTATATTCTCCATATTGGAACTACTGCCTTCTGCTTTGCTATTGTTTTTAAATGAGATCTTGTTTCCCAGCGTAGCGTTTAAAAGATACTGTATGTAATTGTTCCAAAGCTTCACATGGTTGGAAGTTTGGTATTCCACCTCGTGATGTTTGAGCAGAAGTTTCTTTCGCCTATTTTATGAAAATGGCTTTTGATCAAAATTATGCTTCAAATATTTATTAAACTTATAAAATAAATATATTTATGTTAGGTTTAAAGGGACCCAAACTCAAGACACACAGGCAGGCAGGTTGAAAAAGTAAAAGTGAGTTAGAAAATAAAGCTAAAGTCCAAGCACCAAAAAGGCAGTCCAGAAAACTAGAGTGATAAAAAACTGAAGACAAAACCAGAAGGCCATGGGGAACAAATCAGGAACATACGCAGGAGACACAGGCAGCAATAGCACGTACAACACCATGGGAAGACAGGACAGAGAAAGACGGACTAACCAACGAAGAGTGAGGGAAAAACAGGCTGAAATACACAGGAATGATTAACTTATGGGACACAGGTGAGTAGGAAAAAAGGGGGGGGGGGGGGGACAGACAAAGGCAGGAAGTGGAAACGAACACATAACACATGACGATATTAGTAAAATTAAGCAGAAAATGACCAAACTGAAGCCATCGAACAGTTTACTGTCTAACTGGGTATTTTAAGGGTATCACAGCTCTTCTCCTTCCTTTCCACAGACGTTCAGAGTGCTCCGCATGACTTTGAATGAATGTAATCTAAAGACAAAGCAAAGAAAGGGTAGTGTGATGCTTTATGGGACGACCTTTAAGACTCGTGCCATCCACTCTTCCAAGGTGCTTTTTAATGACACATTTTCACTCACCCTGACCCCTCACATTTTGATAAGGAGGCTTAATGGAGAGCATTCATAACAAGGTAATTCAACATTGTAAGAGCCTGATCACACTCGATGAAACTTGCAGACTTTAGAGACAAAGTAATGGTGGCAAGAGATGATTTTTGATAATCTATTCGTTGTTTTCCAAAATTCTGGTGGGGGTTTGCTGCTTTTTTCTTTTTCTACTGTGATCGTAACAGTTGAACAGCTTTGGTTTTGGACTGAGGATCAACAAAAACAAGTTAAGAGAGCATTAGATGGAAATGTATGAACAAAGTGTGAATTCCGACATTAAGGATCTGTCATCATGTATTAGTGTGGAAAACCTAACAGACATTACTGAAGGAAAAATGGGAGCTTTTAAAAACTGGGGGAGCTTTATAGAGTTTTGGAACTCAATCTATGTAATGATCAATAATGTCTAAGACAGGTGTTTTTATAAAGTAAAGTAGCCCAGGTACTCTTTCTTTTCTGAACACACTTGAGACTACTGTAACATCTGTATATTCACCTCTGTTTAAAGGCACTATATGTCAGAAATTTACTTTAAAACATTGAAAAATTAACAAAAATTATCAACAGAATGTGAAGAAATATCAGTTTTGAAATTATATCACAGATGTCTATGTGTTGCAGGGAAATCTACTGATGTTAGCATGCTAACTAGCTAGCCCCAGCGGTCCAAGGCTGCTGTGCTTATAGCGTGAGCTCACAGTGAGGGCACACTTGAGTCACACGGCTAACTGAACTAACTAGGTAACTGTGGCTACAGTTAGCAGCAGTTAGATCTTACTCTGGTGATATGCTGGTTTCAACAGGAGGCCAATTCTTACATATTGAACCTTTGTGAGCCTCCATTGCACCTTTAATTACAATGTTTTTTTATTTACTTGCTTATTTATTTGTTGGTATGTAAAGTTTGTTATAATTGAAACCCCAATAAAAATATATTTTTCAAAATGATGTCCCAATCATGCAGTTTATATGTTTTGGTAACATGCCTGGAACAAAACTTTTTATTGTTTCCCATTATGGAGATACATTTCTATTTTACACTCTTGTTTTCATTTTATCATCAGCTCTTCCCAGCTGCTGACATAAACTGACATTTCTTTTATCCTTTATCCTTCATCCTCACTACCCATGTGTCTCTGCCTCTCTCTGTGCTCCTACCATGTAGAGAAGAAGGGCTGCTGTTTCACTTTGCAGTGGAGGTCTCCTCTTCCCCCCCACCGGACCACTGTCAACGGGAATCTCCTTCAAACCCCTGCTGCTGCCTGGCCTGGCATCGCCTCACACTGCCTCCGCACATATGCATGTCATGTGGTGTCAGCGCCAAGGTGTACTCTGATGTTATGGGGCCTGATGGTAGCATATTCCCTGCTGATAGCGATGATTGCCATACTCAGGTATAGCTCTGAGTGTGTGTGTGTGCCCTCTGTGCCCGCCCTTCACGTTATGGGTCTATGCCCGAGCTGACTGGTTAGCCCCTGCACCTACTTGAGTCCGCAGTGAGGATTCAACATGGCAGCTGCAGGTTTATGAGGCTGCCGACCCTCCTCCTCTGTTCTCCATGCTCTATTTCACCTGGTTCTCTATCCTCTTGCCCCCGTTTCTTTCCCTTCTTGCACTAACCCTCCCATTTTTCCATGTGGCTGAGCTTGGAATAGAAGGGGGTGACTCACACACTGTGGATGGTGTACAGAGTCCTTTGCTGCTCTATTTTGCATCCCCCAGTTTGGTGCATCCTGTAGGGGAGGGATGCAAAACTAGACTCTAGATGACAATTTCAGTGCAAATGCTGCATCATGGCTCCATTTTCTCTTTAATTTATTTACTTTTACTTTTTTTTTTTTTTTTTTACTTATCTCAGTTTTGATTATTTAAAGGGGACATTATGCTCATTTTCAGGTTCATAATTTATTTTGTGTTACTACTAACATAGGTTAACATGCTTTATGCTAAAAAAACTCATATTTGATTGGTCTGTTTTAGCTCCTGCCTCTTTAAGGTCCCCCCTCCTGTATTCCCATTCTCCTCTGATTGGTCATCTTGCACATGCCTGAGCCAGCACCGCTAACAACAGCAGAGCAGGTGTGCTAAATCAAATGTCAGGTGCCAAACTAGCCGCTAGGCATAAATTATACAAATGTGTGACATTGTGAGGCATGTGATGTCACAAAGTCACGGAATTAAAGGCGGGACTACTGATGAGGCGTTTCAGGAGCGTTTTTTTCAGTGGGAGCGAGGAGCTTCTGTTGGTGTGGACTTTATTAACTTTCAAGATCTTTTACATGCACAAGAACGTATGACACGCTGAAGTGTAGAAAAAACTAAAAAAGCGTAATAGGTCTCTTAAGTTTTTTTTTTAAATATGAACAAAATAAGACACAAAGACCATCAGTAAAGGTACAAGAAAGCTACAAAACTTATTCCGATACGGCCTCGGATGAGTTTTTCCACTTGTATTAAAAACAGCGCTGAGTAATATTCAAGTTAGCTGTGATTTAATATGACATTTAGTAGATTTTCCTCGAGCACACAGCGCAGACCAGGCAGCACCCATGGGAATCTCCTCTCCTGGTACACAGTTAACATTCCGCATTTGTCTGGCACTCTGTAATTTATTGGATCTCATCTGTCCAGGCTTTGATTTATATATTGATTTGAAAAATAAATAAAAGTGATAGGAACCTGCATTGGGGTGTAATGATGGACTGTGTCGACATGCAGGAGTAGGGATATGAAACATTGGGAGGAAATTAGATATTATGCCCCCAAGACAACTGCAGCCAGCAGCACATTCATTATTGGCTGGATATTTATTATTAAGAATTTCTCTTCATGAGTGACTGCTGCAGAATATTTCGGCCCTGCTCGAGCTACCAAAATGGTGTGTGTGTGTGTGTGTGTGTCTGTAATGTATCTATATGTGTTTGCATGTGCACAAATGTTTGCTGCCATGTTGTCAGTGGATGCTGACAAGACGAATACAAGAAGATTTGGTTTGTCATGTGTTGAGTCTTTAACACACACAAACAGTGCACACGGACCACCCACACACACAGACACAGGCACAGACACACACACACACACACACACACACAGACACACACACACTGTACAAGCTCCTCAGGTGAAATTGAAAAATACATGCAGTACATGTATAAAAGGCCGTGATTTCTGCTTGTACAATGCACAATTACACCGTCCAAATCCATATTTCAACATGACAGGACCACATTCATGGAAACAGTGGGAGAGAAAAACACTAGACAGCTGTTAAAAACCAAAAATCTTTGCCAGGACTTCCTCCACCGCTCTGCACCAGTTTTAATCACAGCACAGTGAATTTTAAACAGCAGTATAGAGAAGGGCCGCTGTCCAAGCCTCCACTTCAATTATGTTTCCTCCCATTTCTCCTGATCACTTTACAGCTCAGCAGCACCTGTGCTAATTGTAGTGGTGATGATCGCTGATATGTTTTGCATTCTTAAAGGAGTTTGAGAGGGGGACGACAGATAAACATCTAGCCCCGGGGCTTTTGGAAAGCGCGGCTCAGCCTAGCAGATGGCCATCATATTATATGAGGAGAGCTTCTCGCTGAGGCTGGGGTGTACGGGTGGGTGGGGTGTAATGAGTCTGAGGTAGGAGGAGGAGGAAGAGGTGGGGAGGGGGCTGATGTGGAGCGGGAAGGGAGGAAGGAAAGGAGAGAGGGAATGAGGGAAGGGAAGAAAAGAAGGTATAGAAAGTATCCATGCGTGTGGAGACTAGAGAAAGGAAGGAAGGTAGTTCTTTAATAGTTCAACATTTTAGAGTGGAGACATTAGAGTGGCCTACCGATCTTGTGAATAAGCAGATGGATTTAAATGATCACACATTCAAGAAAGTGCACAACTGCATTTAAAGTGCCAAATGTGGGAACTGGCCACCTGTCAAAATTCATACTCAAAATGAATAGAGGGGCAGCATATTGGTAGTGTAACCGCTAATTGCAGCTAAATGTAGCTGCTGATGGCTAGTTAGCTCAGTTAGCCATGTAGTTAGCGGAATGGGGGGACACCACAATACATAGACATCATTACATCAAAACCGGCAATTTTTTCAAACTTTTTCGCATTCTGTCGATAATTTTAGTTAACTGTTACATGTTTTCAATTAAAATCTTACATATTGCACCTTTAATCATACAACTATAAAGTTTTGGATCCCACATACTGTTAAATCTATATCTATATCTGTGTACTTGTTTGTGTGTGTGCCTCCTATTTAGCCAAGGACGACAGGGTGTTTGTAAGTGTGTGTGTGTGTGTGAGAGAGCAGGTGTGTGCGCACATGTCTCTGTGAGAGCGGCCGCGTATCCGTCACCTCGCCACCTTGCTGCCCCCACTGAACCGATTGCACCCATAATGAATGGGCTGCCAGACCTCCCTGCTGTGGCTATCCGAGGTCGGACCACATATTATATTGCAACCTATCTGAAGTGGACCGCATATTATATAGCAGCCTATTTGCTGGGATGATGAGCTCCGGACACCTCCCATTATTTATTAGGAAGGGCTGCAGCCATGTGAGAGCAGAGGTTGGATGGCCTAGGTTTACCAGGTGTGTGTGTGTGTGTGTGGGATGGAGAATGGGGGGTTGGATGATGAGGAGGAAGAAGAAAAGAGAGACAGAGAGAGAAAGGTTAGGTCTATGTGAATTTATTTCAATGTATCTGAATTATGAATTTATTGATTCCCTTAATGTTCTTTAAATATATGTTGTTATATCAGGCAGGACACACCTCGAATATACAAGGAAACAGTCCCACACATTCACATTATATCATTTCACAGCCTCACTAAAGACACCTAAAGTCACTTACGATTAAAAAAAAGAGACAAATGTTTGTCGGAAAACAATAAAAAAACAGCTGACTTCACTGGATGGCAAATTCCTATGTGGCTTTGAAAAATGGTCCAAATCCTCAGCGTTCTAACAGGGGTCAGCCTGCTTTGTTAGGTGTGTTCTCCTGGTGCTAAAAGACAAATGATGTACTTTGCCTTAGGTCAACTGGGCTTTCCCATCCCATAATGACCTTTCAGGGAGCTGGAAGAGAGCAGCCATTCCCATAGCGATGAAGCAGTACTGTATGCTGCACATCAGAGGTGTATATAATGGCAAACTAATGTTTTAACGCTACGACGTGACCTCTCGACCTCTAATGGACCGTTTCACTGTTCATCAATCATAAAAAAACAGCAGTTTAGTAAGGCGGTGTGTGTCGTAAAAACGGCCTCGTGAAGAAAATCTTTTCCCCATTTTGTGCTTGTGTGAAATCAGGATCAGCAGCCAAACAAGAAGGCATCCAAAGTCATTTTCTGTTTTCAATTCCGTTACATGCTCCCAGTATGTTCAACACCCGCCACTTTGCTTTTTTGGAAGACAAACTTCTCACTCTGTGTGTGTGTGTGTGTACACTGCTGTACTGCCAAAGGTTCCCCGGAGGAGAGAGGATCTCTGTCAGTTTGTCATCAGACACAAGCTGCCAGATTTTATGAAATACCAAATTACTAATTGGCCCAGCGTTAGGTTTCCCGCCTGGAAGTGAGACTGTAATATCTGGGCCTCTATTAGGATCACAGAGAGAGCCACACTCAGCTGCCTCCTGCTGAGCTGGCAAGTCTCTGTCATTTCACACCATGCTATGGCAGTGATACACACAAACACACACACACACACACACACACACACACACACACACACACACACACACACACACACACACACACTTAAAGCGATCATCAAGGACAAAAGACTTCCAAAACATTTCCTGTTTATTCCTGTAGCATACTTGAATATTTCTTTGCTTGGGCCTTTTTTTATATGCGCCCAATTAAAAATGAAGTGTATCAGATTTTTTAGTACTGGACATGTGAACTGTAACATATGCAATATAACACTTTATTGACCTCTGTAAGGAAATTCTCCTGCTGCCCGTATATCTCCACTGAGAGGTCAGAATGCACAGTCAGCAGACAGAACATCAGCGCTGGATTGGTGCTCCAGGGCGCTTCAACAGGGAGGATTCTGGGTTCATGGATGAAGGACGGTGTTCTCTTATCACTTAGCGACCCTGCGGCTAACAACTTATTTATCCCAGGAAAAGGATTTATATTTTGTGGACATTTATACTCAATAAAATAATAAATCAGAGTTATGATGGACTTTACTTTGTATATGAAGATTTACAACTAGAATCAAGACACCAGTTTTGACTGAAGGCTGTGTTGCATCATCAAACGGGCTCTGCTTTATGCTATATGATAAATAGTGAACAGGACTGGACAAGCACAGATCTCTTAAGTGACGACTATCTGCACACTGGATTGCATTTTCCCTACTGACATCAGATGCACTGTGATATTTAGACTAAAACAGGGACTGAGAGCTGTGTTTTTGTGGGCTCACCCAGAACTTCGCATCGCCTTGTCTCCCTCCATTAAAGGCCCATGGGATTTTTTTGATTATTGCAGAAAACAAACTCTGCGGCTAACACACGTTTCTGAGATTTACATGTTTGTCCAGCAAGAGAATCTTTTTAAAGGTGCAATACGTATGAATTTTAGTTTGAATGTATCAACAGAACGTGAAGAAGAAACAGTTTTGACAGTCATGACTGTCTGTGTCTACTGAAGTGAGCATGCTAACCAGCTAGCTACGGCCTGTTTCAGTCTAACATTTCTGTGCTAGTGGTTTAAACACAAACACTCTCCTGGTGGCCGGAGCTCCTTGTCAGGATCACTAGTTGCACGGCTAATCGAGCTAACTAGCTCATGGCAGCTACAGATAGCAGCAGTTAGCTGTTACCCTGGTGAGTATGAATTTGACAGGTAGCCGATTCTTACATTTTGCACCTTCAAAGCCTAAATGCAATTACCTGAAGTAAAGAGCTAATGTTTGGCTATAAACCAACTACATCGCAGTTGCATGACTTCAACATTACCACCACTAAGCTTCTTACTACACTATACAGACTACTATAAATTGATCAATTTACAAACTGGAAAGATGATGGTGATGATGTTTTATGTACCCAACAACATCTGCAGTTTCATTTAGCCTCTTGCGAGCAACTACCTTTTTTAGGACACATAAAAGCTTCAAAATTCATGAGTGGGTTATTTATTGATGTATTTATGTCGTAGAACAAAATGTGAACATTTCTTTAGCTCGTGATGACCGCAGACATTATTTCAGGAAACCCAGAAGAAGAGAAGATGGGTCCAGAAGTGCAAAAATGCTTACTCAATTCCAGGTTTAAGGACTCATTCTTGCCACTCTCTATTAACTGATGGGGTTGTAAGCATGAAAGGCAGGAAAAAACCAAAAAAGTAGTTATTGGTAAAAAACGCCATCTTCAGTGAGTTATAGAGAAAAAAAAAAAGCGTCGTGTAATCTGAAAATAACATCCTTGAATGGGCCAACAGAGGAAACTGTAGTGTTTTGCTGAAGAACCAGGTGTGAAATTCATTACATCATCACTTAGACAAATGGAGGCTGGCATTCATGACTGACACACACACACACACACACACACACACACAGGATGGATCCAAATGAATAGGACAGCCTCGGCACAGTGAAGACTGCTGTTTATTTTCTGTCTAGCAGTGCTATCTTTTTTTAGGACTCCTAATCAAACATGCCTAAGGCCACTGGGTGGATAAACACACACGCACACATGCACACACACACACACACACTTTGGCAATATTTCAACTCTTCTCTCAAGCGGTGCAAGGGGAGAGAATAAGGGTAGGCTGACAAGACACACACACACACACACATGCATGCACAAAAACACTGTACTTTAAGAGAAATGTCTCAGTTTGTTTTAATGTAAAAAGAGTGGTACCCTTTCACCCAAACACATGGTTAGCAAATTATGGCAGTTGATATTTTTAATGTATTGATGTACACAGAAGAGAATGTCTCCAGATACCCAGAAATGTCACCACATGATCACACAGATCCCACATTTTTAACGAAATAGGACAAATATAAGTTACCAATAAACTATGAAAAAAAGCCACTTTTTATCAAGACAATGATTATGTAAAAACAAAGTTTTGTTACGTCTTCCTGGCACATGCAGGGGCAAATATGCCTTTTTTTTTTTGTTTCGAAATCAAGATGTTTTTTTCTTTTAGGGTGTGGGACAAACATTCATTTTCAGACATGACAGGTCCACATGTCACTCTGTGCTATTTTCTTCCAACATTTCCGTTTTTTCCAACCACTCAAGGGTTTAAGTGTACAAGTCATTTCCAGTGCAAACTGTGCGATTTGGTTGGCTAAGGCGCTGGCTTCCCTTTAGAGAGTCTTTAAAGTCCTCAGTGTTGTCCTCCATGTTTGGAGTGTTCCTGTGGAGCTCTCAAGCACTGCTCAAAGAGCCCACTTGCATTGATCCCCTTGTAATAAAAACAGTCGTAGTTCCTCCAGTTTGCTGCAGAGAGTTTGAGCTATTTCAGTCAGTTTTTACACCAGTGGTGCGCTGGTAGATAGAGATGGGATACAGTGACTCTATCACCCATTGTAGTTTAATCGTGTGTCAGCTGATTTTCAGGCTGCTCATTGGTCAAACTCTGTACACCAATCCTTGGCTCAAAGTTGGTGGTGATGAGGTTTGTAGCATGGGGCACGTGCTTCAACGCATCCCCTGATCCAGGTGGGACAACTCTACATCTGAACAGACGTACAAGTCTGCCAGCGCAGGAGTTCCACCACACGTGTGGGTGCCCGTCTATACGTCTTGTGAGAGAAATCGGACTTTCTTTCCCATCAGCAGCCAGCTCCTGAAGTCCTTGATGGAGGGAAGCTTCATTTTCTCTCTGTTTTTACTGTAAACATTCAAGAAGATGCCGAAGAGCACCAGAAGGCCGCCCCATATGTACCTGAGGAGCGAGAGACGGAAAGGTTACATAATCTTAAGGGATGGCAGAAATAGATTGGACAAGCAAGGGCAGATGCTAATGACTGCTAATGTAATAATAGGAACAGTATGTTTGCTGAAGTTTTATGAGGAAGAAAATGCATTAAGTACATTTGTGAGATCTCTTAGACTTGTCAGATGGAGAAACTAAGTAAGTTGACTAATTAAATACATGCTGATGCTTCTATACAGGCCATGAGGTGTCACTAAATGGTTAGATTGCCATTTGTTGAACATCAACACATCAAAATTTTTGAGATGAGGTCTCCTTTACTGAAATCCGTCAATGGGAATTGCGTAATGTGAGACATCTTGTCCTTTACACGCTTGAAGGTTGACAGGTGACAGTGTTGCCAGATGGGAGAAGTTAAACCATCAAACCAGAGGCTTAAACTGATTGTATTTTTGAGGATATATCGAATGCAATTTGTAATGTATAATTTCACGGAACAAGTATTTAAACAAATTTTGACACGCCACCAAATCTACCCACATCAGGTTGATGGTCAGATGTATGGAAGGTGGGGTCCATAAGTCCATCAGCATGAAAAACTTGTAATAGCCTACTAATACAAAATTAAAGTACAAGACAGCACAGCTGGGAGCCTGTTCATATTCTGCATGAAAACAGTTAGAGTCATAAGCGAAGCTAATTAAAATAATAACTACAATAAGCTGTTCCTTATAAACAGCAGTTTAAAGTCACTTTAAATGAGTGTTGAGTGGCTGGGCCGAGAGAGAACGACAGCCGTGCAGGCAAATCACGTTCATCATCTGAGCCTACATTAAGCATGACTGGCTTGAAAGCGGTCATGTGAGACGTAGTGTCCATATTTTGGTGATCCTAATCAGACAAGGAAATTAATTTAAATTAGACAATGTAGACTAAAACCGACTACTAATGTAAGCATCACAAAATGGTCAAATTATCGTACTTCATTGCATGTCTTCATTGCTTTTACATGACTGATGTAAAGTCTGGTGAACCTCTGCTTGGTGAACCAAGGTGCCAAATGTCGGTTTAGTTTTGGCTTGGTTTTCCCTTTAATTTGTCACCCATCTACACTTGACTGATAATGTAGAGTTTAGTGCTTGGTCAAACTAGCTGTTTAGCAATAATAAAAAAAAAATGGTTTAAAAAGTATAAACTACAGCCAGGGAAGGGACTGCGAGTCCAGCAACGGTAGAGGGCACACACCAGCTGGAGGGAGAATGAAATTGGCCATGAAGATACAAAAAAAGTTTTTGTATCTTGTGTGGAGTGTGTGTGTGTGTATGTCAAAAGTCACGTTGAAGAAACAGAGCAGAAGAGGTACAGCAGTAAACAAGACCCTTCTGACAGCACAGAGGAGGTGGTGGGTGAGCAAGAGTGGAGGGAGGACAAGGAGGAAGAGCAGATGAGTAGTGAAGGTCTGAAAATGGTCTGAGGACATGAAAACCAGGGGGCAGGGGAGCCAAATCAAGTTCTACTGTTTCAGTCAAAGGAGAGGTCAGTGTTGGCTCTCTTTAAAAGTAGAAGAAAACTGATCAAAGTCAAAAGGTGATGGTACTTACTGAAAAGTGAAAGGTTTTGCGAAGAACATGAAGGAAAGTATGATAGTCATGGCCTTTCTCCCAGTGGTCACTGCAAAGGAGTAAAACACATTTGTGGTTTCTCTTAATTACAGACAAGAAACTAAAGCTCAACAGATGTGACTTTCTAACATACTCTGAGACATCTCTAGTCTACAGCTGGGTAACAATTCAATTCTGCTCATAAAAAAAATAGTGAATTATCACAATTTTCTGTCTAAACTAAAATTACAAATCAATTATTAATCCGCTTATCTCATAATGAAGAGAGGAGAAGCTCTGACCTGTTACTGCAACTAGGGCACCAAAGAGCTTGATCAGAGCCAGCACGAAGGAGATGCCAAAATAACCCGTAAGAGAGAAGAAGAATGCGTAACCGTACGTCTTCACAGGATGCTGGGAGAGAGGAAATCATCGAACACATTTAACACAGAAACATTACTGAATACTCTTCAATCTGCAATAACACAATAACACCAGGATTTACAGTGAGAAAATAAATCATCTTGGTAGAGTCTGCAGCCTAAATTAAAGTGACATATTAGGTTACACAGGAGCACGTGACACAAGATTATAATTATTATTTGGGATGTTTCTGATGACTAATTAATTAAACTTAGCCTAGTTGACTAGTCTTAAAGTAAGAAAAAAAAGGTAAAAACCAGTCAGTATTGAGCAGTTTTTATTCTGTAGTAAAAAGCGATGGTATTTCAAATGGCGCTCAAAAGAGTGGCACTTTGCGACGTGCATTATGAACATCGGACTTTATTCTACAAAACATGACAACAGCTCACTAAATAAAATTTAGCAAATAACAAACAATATTCAACTTCACAAAAAAAATCTTTAAGAAACGTTTATGTAAATTCTTTGCAACGGTTAACCAGTGTTATACGTACGTGTTATAACAAATGCTCTTCTTTAAAAAAGCAACATTTAATAGATGCATATTATGTCAAAATGTAATTTAATGCATACACTCATAAAACAAGAAGTTTAACAGACTAGTATCTATGGTGCTGACGAGCAAAGATAGCAACGTTTAATTGCCTGGTCAACTAACCACGCACATCCCTAATTATTACTACACATGACTAATTCTTCTGCATATTTTACAATGAAGATTTGACTTTGGCAGTGTGTATGCACCTTACAGTATAGTTGCAGATGCATACAGTCAACAGCCTCTGTGATGATAGGAGTCTGTGGGCGGCCACATAAAGTGCCAGGGGTATCTAGCCCTATTGTCTTCAGGTGAACTCACCTCTGAGCAGAATGCCACTGCTGGCCCCAGCCCGCCCACACAGAGCAGGCCTGTCAGTATGTAGACAAAACCGATGGAGTACGAGTACAACACCTGTCAACACAACCCAGTCAGTGACATCACATACAAAAAGAAAACACAATTCTTACAATTCTCAGAGCCAAAACATGACTGTTTTCTGCACTTGCCTCCGCTATTGTGTAAACAGATCTAATTTCCAATAGACTATAAACTTTTTTTCAGTACAATAAACAAGGTACCATTTCTGAGTTGGAGCCATTATGGAGTTTCATGGCTTTCTCCTGCACGTTTCCAATGGCTGCGTCTGCACACAGTGCCATGGAGATGAGGAGAACACCTGTATGCCAAACACAAAAATATATGCATATGAAATAACACACATACCTTTTAGTAAAGACAAACTAACCATGAGGATATAGCATGACAATGTGGTTTCATTACTTGAAGCATTAGAGCATTTTTGTGAAACAGTTGTAGTCTGCTGTTGGATGTAGAAGAAAGTACCTGTGAGGTTGAAGCTGGGAGCCACCTTGCTGTCAGCTAGCGTAAACCAGATGAGTCCCAGACTCATGCAGAGAGCAGCAGATACATCGGCCAGATTATAGCGTTTACCTGGAACACAAGCACATTGATGTGAATCCTTTTGGATGTCTATCTGCAATTCTGGAATCAGAAACTGAAACTCCTAAAGCCTCTGAAATCACATTTTGACTCAATTCACGAGGGGAAAACAAGGAATATGTTTTAGAGGTTGTATCAGCATGAAATCCAAACTGAAATGTATACAACTGGTGAGACTTCCAAAACCTTTTGTAACATCACAAACAGAGAAACCAAACTGAGATATTGCGCAGGCAGAGAGTACTTCCCCTCGAGCACAGCTTGCAAAGAGATCTTCAAAAGGTGACCAACCTCTTTTTAAATAAAAGAAGTTGACATTGGACTCAGGTAAAAATTTTACTAAAAGTTTTTTACAGTAGGTCTTCTTGACAATTCAAAGTTTCTGAGGTTGTGCACGCAACAATGCACCAAAACAAAAACAAAAACCTGTGTGAAAAAGCAAAAGTTGGAGAAAAAACAACAGGATGAAGGAGCCTGCCGAAAACAGGCTGACGGATAGATGCCTTGAGGTTGACAAGGGGACGCAGCATCAGGTTCGGCCGTGGTCGGCTTTGATTCCCCCGACACGCCTTTGAAGGGCCTCACATCAGATGCAGCTCCGCACCCCTCCCTTCATCCAGCCATCCCTCTCTCCAACTTTCTTTCCTCTTTGCATTCTGAGTGAACAAATTCTGTTTTCCACTCGACCCCTTGAGGGACCGTGGGCCTCACATCTACCCATCCAGAGAGAGAGGTAGAGAGGGCATTAAAAAAAAAAATGCACAAAACCTGTCTGACGATGAGGACACAGAACCTTGAGAAGGCCGGTGTGAGGATGAAAGGACAGACAGAACCAAGAAGAGCACGGCCGACTGGGCTCTGCCGACTGAAAACAACAGACTTTGATAAAAAGGAGGTGCCGAATGTTGAAAGTTGGTCATTGCTTCAAAGGAAACACGTAAGATGACTGAAATGAGGTGTAAAATGTGACTGACTGATGTCGATGGATAAATCGTTTTAAGTTCAGTGCCATTTTCCCTTGAGCAATGATGCAACCTTTATTCTTTAGAAGTTAATTTGTCTTCTGTATAAAAATGCTGATGATTTAGTCTATTTGAGTTCTAAGAGAAAAATCCAATTCCTGACATTTTTTAACTGCTCAAGGCCCAATCCTCATCTTTTTGACCCTAATAATTAACCCTAAAAGACATTTATAATTACAGAGTTTTTCTTAAAGCTAAAACAAGGAACTTATTATTTTCTTTTATTCTGGTGGCCACTTTGGACAAAAGAGGACGATTGTGAAAAAACGACAACTTTGTTTTAGTACTGGACTATATCACCAGTCATTCAGAGACCGCTCAGTTCATCCTCAGCACGTCACCATAAAAAATAGATCTAATTTAATGACTTATCCAAGTAGGATAAGTCAGAATCTGACCCAGTGACAGACATTACACCTAACTATTTGAATTATAAAGAAATAGCCAATCTTCTTGAGGATGATCTTGTTTGCTAAAGTACTGTACGTCATACAGAGGCATCGATACAATCAACAAATTAACATTCTTAATACTGTAGTTGACTTTGTGATGGGAAGTGATGATTCAGATTTGAGATATTCTGCACACCCAACTCTGAGTTGTCATGGTCGACAAGCCTCGTTTAAACAACAAATATCATAGACGACTTCAAAACCCCAGAATTTAGGTGTCAAGTGCCAAATATTTTTTTTTTTACAGAGGAAGACAGAGGCTTAAAGAGAGAGCTGCTATATATACACAATGACAAAGCAGCACATATTAATTACATAGTACAAAGGATCAAAATATTGTAAAGAAAAAAAAGAAAAAAAAGAAAATGTAGTTGCATATGTAAGGTTGGTTCAGCGTACCTTGTATAAACACTCCTCCAATCATGACTGGGATGAGTTTACAGCACTTGAAGATAACCTGTGTGGGGTAGTTCAAGTAGCCCAGAGAGGTATTGGACAGGCCCATAGTGCCCACTGTTAAAAAGGCTATAATCATATAGGTCTTCCCTGGTATCCTGGAAGACAGGGAAATATAAAAACGTTGAGAAACGCATTTCCTTATTAAACTGCTTCAGATGATTTAACAAAAGTTTGTCAGCCCCAGTTCCTCCAAAAACATCAGGTAAAGATTTGGTACACATCGTAAAGAAACATCTTTAAATATGATCTGTTATGAGTGGCAGTCAAGAAGCAGGATAAACAAAAGAAGAGTACTGTGTGTCATGTGACAGCAGGAGATTATTTACCGTCTGCGTTTGTCCTGTGTGAGCTGAAGCTCCACGAGTCCGAACATGGAGTAGAAGCCGAACTGGACCAGAGTGAGGTACCAACCGAAAGGCTTGAATCCTTCTACGGAAAATATCAACTCCTGAGTGGACAGACAAATAAAGAATCTCAAAGCAGATAATGACCTTTTGAATTACAAACATTTATATTAGGGCTGCATTATTAACTGAAATGTAATTGAAATCTCTTTATGAACAAGTGCAATATTCAAATCGAGGAGGCTGGAAATTTTTTTTAAAATCATGTTTGGTAAAAAATCTAAACAAATGTCATGTTATCATGATTTTAATTTGTTTTTTCAGTGAAAATGAAAATCGTGATGCAGAAATGATGATTTTAAAATATCTTTTAAAATAATCTCAATATGATTTTTTTAACCATATCATGCAGCCCTAATTCATGTCATCTGTGTTGTCTCAGATTTATCTTTATTGTCGTTATACCCAGCTACCACAAAACTTTGTTGAGCTTCTCGCTGAGGTGCAAGACATACAACTAAAAACAGAATATAGAAGCAAGACACCTAGATAAAAGATTATAAATACAGCAAATGAAATATAAATTCTTACAAGCCATCTGTATCTGTACCAGCACCTCTATAAAGAACACATCCACACCAGTACCAGTAATAAATGCATGTAAACAAATTTTGGAAAAAGGCTAAATTTGCTGGTCTTTTGGATTTGTACATGCAAACAGACACACAGAGCCTTTAAAACAGCCCCCATCCTTTCACTGTGACAAACTTCAACTGATTACATCAGGATATTTCACCATATATATAAGTATATATGTGTGTGTTTGCCCATGTGCATCTCTCAGATGAACTCAGACAGTTTCTTTCAGCCTGTGTTACCTGCAGGTATCCATAGATGAGGTAAAAGACAAAGACTCCAGCCACACAGATCAAGAACTGTGTGGGGGCACCAAAGCTGCTCAGGTTGATTCCCAGGACCCTCAGCTCCTCCACAGACTTTATGTGGGGTGACATCACCTCTGTGGATGACGGAATGGAGATCGAGATGTGCTTCCGTGAACTGTTGTAGCCCACCAGGCCATATTTGGCACTCATCGTGTCTGCAGCTGCTGGGAGCTGTGGGAACACAAAGAGAGATTCAGGTAATAATCACATAGGACATCATTTTCTCCTGCTCAAGAGATAAGTGTTCGATCATTCTTGTTAATGAGCAATGCAGATGCACTTTTTAAGCAGTAAAGTTACGAACATAAGGTAAATCACCAAAGTGTATAGACCTGAACATAGTAGAAGGGACAAACTTAATCCAAAGCTAAGCTTTCCTCACCTGAACATAAAGAAATAACCATAGTGACAGTGTCAACACTAAGACCTGTTCAACTTGTTGCACAAGGGAATCATGCTAAAAACAGATGATCAGGTGAAGCAGCTTTCTTTATTGTTTAAATATGGGCATGGGTCTTGTTTGTTATGTTATTCAAAGAAGTGAGCACAGTGTAAACGCTTGCCAGCCAGTCTCCGTGACACTGGAGACACTATAAAAAAAGACCTTTTGAGCACCTACATGCATTTTTGCTCACACTGCTACTGCAACTGTCATCACAGCATGTGTCAGGTGTTCCTCAAAAGCCTTTGTTTAAAAAACAAAAGCATTCCTAAGGAGTTATGTTGCTTTCATTCTAAAATATGTCCGTTTCTGTTCTTTTTTGTTCTTTTTTGTATTACTGATCAGAGCCCTTTCCTGATCAGTAGTAACAGTAGCAGACAGTATGTATGTATGTATGTTGAAGGCAGTGTTTAACATGTATACCCATTCAGCTCTGGTTATAAGGGTGAGTATGAGGGGGGAAACAATTATATACCTGTGCTCTGCAGTCAAAAATATTAATCCAAGACACTAAACCGATGACAGTCAACTAAATATCCACCAAACTGTAGATATGTTGTAGCTGACTGATTAACATTTCAAACATGTTATATGATTAGGGGAAGTATATTGGGCCACTAACGTTAACTAGGCTACATGAAGCAACCGGTTGCTAATGCCTTTAGTAGCGTTAGAAGCTGTCATTTGACTAGCTAGCTTAGCTTAAGCATCTAAACACAAGCGGTAATCCTAATGAGCAGTACCATCTTATGAGTCGCTTACTTTTAGCGACTAATTTCACCCCTGACATTGATTTCTCAGTCAAACAAGCAGGCTACAGTAGCAGGCTTGTTACCTTTGACAACACTTCCGGGTTTCTTTACGTTAGCTTATCCCCTTCTTCAGAGGCGATTCCGGTGAAAATCATTTCGCAGGCAATGGCGACTTCATCTTGTGCACATTACGAACGTTTTCACGCGTTTCCTCTTCAATGACAAACAGCCCAAAAACACACCGAGAAGCCTGTTAGCCTGCTAAATGCTGCCTGCACTTGCTGCAGTGGCAGAAGCAGCCAACAACTTCCGCTCCGCCGCGACCTCTGAACTGCGCTGCTATTGGTCAACGTGGCCACGCGCTGTAGCAGGTGAACAACGTCATCGGCGATGTACTTCAAGTTACTGTTAAATGTGTTTAATGAAATTAATCTGCGCCATTAGTACTGGAACAGGACGGTCGGAAAGTTCATTCATGCCTTTCAGTTGAGGTAAAACGGCACAGTCTGCATGTCTTACCTCTGTTGAAGAGTTCATCTCGAGTTAGACGGTGAGTTTGCTGCCTCCTGTCACCACAATAGTAGCGCTAACATTTAACACAAGCGAGTTTTGCTAGTTTGTCGTGTTTAGCATCACAGTTCCGTCCTGTGATGGATATCATGTATACATAGAGGGCGGTCTACAGAGTAAGAAAGTAACTAATTACATGTACTCAAATACTTGACTATTTCAACATTAAAGACATAAATATTGTACTTTTTATTCCACTACGTTTTCTTTTGGTACAACTATAGTAGTGTGCACATTAAGATTAGACTTCTTATAGATGTATTTGAATATTGAATCATCAAAATATATTAGCAAATTATATTTTAAATATACCATCAAAATATACAAAAATATGTTTTGAAATCAGAAACTTGTTAACCAGCAACAACATTGAAATACTCTTTACATGTTGATGCACCTGTAACAATGACCATACATACAAAATACAATAATATATCACTGATGGTGGCCATTCTGTTGCGTAATGACCTAGTACCTTTTTGCTGCTAATACTCCTGTACCTTCAGTTTTTTTTTTAAAGGGTCGACCTACATGGCTTTTTCAGGGCCGAAACCGATTATTAGAAATCAAGGGGACCAATAAGCGATACTTGGAACCAGAATTAATTTGCAGGAAAAATGCTCAAGTACTGTTCTTAAGTACAATACTTTACTTAAGTATGTCCTTGCTGTTACTAGTTACTTTGCAGATTCATATTATTTTATTGTTTATAGGCTATTAATTGTGACGTGTCACCAATCAGACAGGGTTGTGGACAGGACATTGTGTGAGAGGATGTTGCATCAGAGCACATTTTATTTCATTGGAAATCTGACAGAAAATTCACCGATACTGAAAATCGGAAAAATGCTGAATATCAGGCCAGTAATCAGTCTATTCCTAGTTTTTTGCTATACATTTTTCAGTGAAGAATCTGAGTACTTTTTGCTCTATAGTGAAACCATAGTCAAAGAAATAATGGCCTGTTTAAAAATGAAATGGAAAAAGTGCACAGAAGTGAAACTGAACAACAAAATAATATTCTGATTATTATATTCAGGTATCATGTTAATATTGTGGTCAGGTAGAGCAGCTCTATCCCTGCAACTTCCTCCGTTCCTCCCTTCATGTCATTCCCCCATTCCATCCAGACTCCCTCTTCTCCCCTCTTTTCCTCTCAGTGTTTCCCATCAACTCTCCTCCTCCTCCTCCTCCTCCCCCACACAGTCATGTCCATATATGCTTTTCTCTCTCTAAATCCTTATTGCATTATTCCCTACTCTCTGGTCTTCTGTTCTGGCTCTGTCTCTTGGCCATCTCATATCCCTGTCTCTCCCTCTTTGGCTTCCCCCAGCATAAGGCATGAAACTCTCTTTTACCCCTCCATCCCTCCCCTCCCTCTTCTAGCCTTCCTTTCTCCCTGCTGTCCAATCTCAAATCCCTCCCTCTGCCTGCCTCCCCCCCCTCCTTCTCTCTTCTCTCTCTCTCTCTCTGTCTCTCTCTCTCTCTCTCCCCCTGTCCTCTTTCCCCAGCCAGAGGTTAATACACTCCAGGATGGCATTATTTCCTCCCCGGCCCTCTGACAATATAAAAATTCAGAATGGACAGCTCAATCCCTCTTCCATCTCAGATTTGATTGTAATGGTATTGCCTCCTGTCCCTGGGAGGCCCCTGCCGCCTCGCCAACCCGGCCTTTATGACACTAAATGGCCAGGCTACAATTTTTCCATCTATTCAAAAAATTCTGTTAATAACTCATTTGGAATGAGACGTCTGCACTCCCTGGGCCGTCTGCGGCCAGGTCTCTCACCCCTCAGCTCACAGGGGTCACAATATACAGAACAAGATGCAGGGCTGAATCGCAAATGTAAAAGGTTAATTAATCTCTCTGAATTTACAATCCCATTCCCCCCCCCATTCCCCTTGCACTCCAATTGACAGTCCCAAAGAGACAAAAATGTCATATTTACAACCTCGCATGGAGAAAGTGCTCAGCGAGGCACGGCAGTTGAGCGCAGGCGCGCGGCCCGTCCGACCACTTTCCCTTCTCCCCCGTCCAACTTTACAAGTGCGGCCATTCATCACATGTGATGGATTTATGTAATAAAACCCATTTCCTTTTCCCATACGATCCTATTAAATAATAAAATAATTATTTATTGATTATTCAAAAAGGTACATATGCGCGGGTAATGGCTTTGTACCACACCACTGGACCTGCAATAAATAAAGCAGGCAGAGAGAGGGCTTGAGAGAGACAGAGAGGAATAAAGCAGAGAGAGAGAGAGAGAGGGAGAAATGAAGGGGAATGAAATGACTTTTGAACCAGTGAAATCTGGATCCAATATGGCCTCTTGCAGCGCGGATCAGGAAGGACATTATTCAATCTTCAGGAGGCTCATATGGGAGCGCGACCTATGAATGGTTTTGATATACTATACGGAGCATAGAAATTAAACTAGACAACTGGGTGAGTGTCCTGCACAGAATTTGTGTCTCAGAGTGGAACATTTGTTGTGCTGAAAATAGTCTTCCTTAAACCCAAATAAAGCATCTGTATGAAAATAAAAAATAAAGGATGATAAGCATTTTATACTGATAAGATTTTGCATGAGCAATCAAGGCATTACATTTGATATGTAAACAATGAACACCTAATGAAGCAAATAATAAAAAGGTTTTAGCCATTCCCTCTGCCCTCCTCCAGAGTTCAAAGATGAAACATAGAAAACACTAATGATGCTTTTATAATCATTAACAGGCATCTAAAATGTTTCTTTTGGATCTTTTTGCTACAAAAAAGGACTTCTTGGGGTTTAGTAAACTGTCCAGCTGGGCATTTCTGTTTTTATTTCTTTAATCTCTTTTCCAAAAAGACAGATTATCCACACATATAAACATCCACTCCCTAGTAATGATCCTTCATATTATTTATTCAACATGAGTATCATGAAAAGCCCCCTATCCTCAACAGTGGATCATTTCAAAAGGAGACACTTTAATGTCAGCCAGATATTACATTGAGGGCTTCTTAATAACCCATTTGTGTTTGGTCTTATCCTCGGCTAAAGTGCACTCGCTCTCCGTTGTCTCTTTCCTGGGCTTGTCTCAAGCCTCCTGCATGCTACGGAAAACAGATGCTATCTCGGCTATATTACTTCTCAAAGCACTCATATCCTCTCCCATGTTATTTTCTTTGATCTGCTAGGCTTGCTGCTCTTACATTTTTCTTTCCCCCCTCGTCTCACGCCCTCCCCTCCACCTCCACCTCCACCTCCTCCTCATTCCCCCCCCCCCCCTCCATCCTCTATCCTCTCTGCCAGTGACCAGAGAGCAGAGACAGACCGGCCAGGCTGGTTAGTGGTGGCTGTGGATGACTTTAAATTCAGCTCATCTGTTCTCTGTCATCAGAGGGCAAGGGGTGCACGGTGGGTCGGACCTCTTAGATTCCCCATTTAATATGCTTTAACCATCAGAGGAGGGCTTCATATCAGGGCTGAGGGTCAATTTACATTCAGTCAGCAGTCCATTAGATTCAAAACAGGAACTCAAGCTGCAGTTGTAATACTAAATGCAGGATAAGGACAGTTTTTTATAACATTTTTTTTTAACCTTATAAACTGCTATTTCTATTTCTTTTATGGTTATGTTTCCCATGTTTCTGTTTGTTGGTTGGTTGGTTGGTTTGTCAGCAGGATCACACAAAAACTACTAAACAGATTTCCACCAAACTTGGATTGAGGATGTTCTCAGCGAAGAATAGACCCCATCCAGATTAAGGGGACCGATCCAGAAATTTTTACTCAGTGTCTTTTAACATTGTGATATTTTGTGAATTTGTCAGGGAATAATGCAAGGCTATAGATGAAAAACTGATCTGTACTTGGTGCCATTCTAGTTAAGTGAAAGTCACTATATATGTATTTTTTGAGAGCTGAAATAGCCTAATTTAACTGAAATATGTTAACTTTTAAGTATATTAACAATAACCAATTTGGTAACATTGAATAGTCTTCAAGATATTTTTTTAAAACAAAAAACCAAAAACAATTTCACTGGTACTAGCTCCACAAATGTGAACACTTGCTGGTTCACACGGTCTTCGATGAGTTTTGTGTTGTTGGTCGGACAAAACAAGCTGTTTGACTTGGGCTTTTGAAAACTGGAATCATCGAGGTCATAGACCAAACAATTAATGTGGTTAATTAAGAAAACATCCATCAGATTAATCAATAAGAAAATAACTGTTAGTTGCAGACAGTTTTAAGCCCTTTTCTCCAATATAATTTCTGAGTAAGAATTATTTTAGTCAAGTATTTTCGAGTTTATAAAAGATATAATTTTTTATGAAAGTCAAACTTTTTTTTTCAGGCATTGCTGCTCTTCATATCTTAGTTTGACAACTTAGAATGGTTGACCCATTAAAGTGTGTCTTATCAGCACCTTAGCTACACACAGGGACAATGTATGCACTCAGTGGCCATTGTACAATCTAAGATATTCAATTCAATACAACATCCCTGCCGTAAATGATACCTTTTAAAAAGATTGTGTTTGTCAGAAATTATATGTTTATTAATGAGATCGTAATTAAAGTTGAGAAGTGTTTCTAATTTCTTTGTCCCTGTTTCCATACATGAGGGGTGCAGAATGTTAGAAACACCACTCAATGTAGTGCAGTTAAGTTAGTTATTATAGCAATATAGTTGTGTTTGATTGCATTAGACTGTACCAGTGTATCTCATGAAGTGAGCTCTGAGTGTATGTAATACCTCCGTAGATAAACTACAGTTAAGGGACTGCACCTTCAATTTCTCGTATGTCAAAAGTTTAAGAAAAGAGGAATGTGTTGTTTGTGTTTTCAACCACTAGGATGCCACGAACCTCCTGACAGCTGCACTGTTAATGCACAAAATCACTGCAGCTCTAGTCATGATTTTTTTAAACTTTTTAAATGGAGTCATCTCCTTTGAGTTCTTTTGGCTATACCTTTAAAAATATACATAAATCATTAAGCATAGGGACGTTGCCCTATTCATAAGCAAGTAAAGTAAATGAACAAGTCTCTTAATCCAGAAGTCAAACAGCGAAACAAGAAAAGAGCAGTACAAATACAAACTTACAGTGAACTAAAAGTTAACCTGGCAGTTGCTGATGTTTTGCTAATTTAATGAGGATGCTTGCACACACACTCACCTCTGTCTGCACACAGGTCACAAGCAGCAACAGCTGAGTGAATAGGTGACACTTGGGGCAGGCACAGGAGACCGTCGACTCTTTGGCTTTCTTATGAGCAGCCAGGAGGGGGAACCATCCCTCTTTGCATGTGTGCTCACAAGAAATGAAAAGAAAAAGTAATTAAGCAAACAATTTACCAGGAATTGTGTGTCTGCTTATCCAATCTACCATACTCGCTGTTGCTCTCATACATATAGACAGGAAACGGGTGGGGGGGGGGGGTTGTTTGTTGTCTCCTCAGAGTGACGGTAAATGACACACATGTTTCATTGCCCATTCATTTAACCTGCGCTGTGCTTATGAAGAGAAAGGGATTGAGAAACAAATTACGTAGTGTCATTTAATTAGAAGTTTTGCTGTGAGCAATAATCCTGTTTTTTTTTTCCCTCATAACCTTTAACTACTTAATGGATTTGAGAAGCTATTACCTTTCAAGATTTCTGTTTTTAATTATTTGGAGTATTGTCACAGATATGAAATGTCAATCACACACTAGGATTAATGCTGTGGTTTCTATTGGAATATTATTTCCTTATGGATTGAAGCTGGAGGAGCTCCTGCTGTTGACAGGTTGTGCGAAAACAACCAAATTGTGCAATATGCAAAAATTCTGCTCTGTGGCCTATTTAGCTTCTCACATTCATTTATCCTTATGCACCCATTTACTATTTAACATAGCCTCATCTTAAACCCACAGAGGCAGTTATTTACATAGATATTAACATTATATTTATGATAACGGCACGCCATGGTAAATCTCAGAGTAATATTAGAAATACGCCTATGTGAGTCTTGGATCAGATTATAATAATGACTCAGTTTTAATATGTACAAACTCAATTTATAGTTTCCTTCCTTTGGCATTTTTACTGTAGGTGTGCTTGTGTATAAATATAACCCATGAAGTGTGTGTGTGTGTGTGTGTGCAGCAGAGGACCTAACTCTCACCCTGATCACGTTTAGGCAACACTGTGAAAGTGGCAGACAGAGTTTGTTTAGTTTCCCCTGGAGGACATCGCAGTTCTCTGCCAACAGACCAACCCACGTGCTGTGACATCAGGCCCGGCTGTGTGTACATGAATATCGCCTTAAATACGTGCTCCATGTGAGGTACGCTTGATTTATTTTGCCAGACATTCACAGGACCATGAGGGCATGTGTGCTGATCTTAAATCAGCGCTCCTCGCATGAGCTTGCATGGGCAAAATCATATATTTTGAATACTTAACTGGATCAAAACATATGTTAGGAGCACCTGATATAGCTTGTCTGGAAGTTTTACTCGAGGATCCGCGAATATCTAGGAGGATAAATGAAGCGCACCTCGAGCGGTTCAAATATTCAAAACCTTATTCAAATAGATGTTTTCACCCAGGTTTGACACGGCTCTTAGGCTGGCGTGTTGGCTCCTCAGACCCCCCATGGCACGGGGCATGTAATCATCCTGAAAGTCTCTTTGGGTGTCTGCACTCTCATAAAGCAGGAAAATGGATCGTGTGGCCCAGGAAGGGAAAATGAAAGAAAAGGAGAATGAAATTACAGACCTGGCTGACTGCACAAATCATGCATATCATGTTTTATGGCTTGCCAGAAGAATTCAACACCTGTGGATCACCGTAGCTATAATTGTACACGAACGCACCGGGATGGGGGGTGGGGTGGGAGGAGAGCTGCGGTTTGTGTGTCACTGAATATGTGAGTGAGAGTGTGTGCGCCTTGGTAGGTGTCTGTGCAAAGTATGTTTTTCTTGGCATGGCCGGGTTTTAGAGACAGAGGGAGGATGATAAAAGAAAGTTACGGGAACGCCTGTTGTTCACTTCTTCAGTACATCCTGGGTGAGCCGCCCACAGCCCACAGGGCTTGCTCACAGAGCCTTCATTTACCATTGTAATTACCCTGTTTATTTACCCTACCTGCTTTTGGTGGTAAAAACGGGGGCCAATTCATCAGATCAGGACAATTTGGCCTTGCTTTGGTCTTTGCCATTTACTTTAATTAAATGAGGCAATCAGTGAATCATAAATCACAAAGCGTGTGACCACTGGCTCTGTTTGAACCTGGTCTGGTTTAAAGCTAACACACCTTAACTTACAATAGACACACAGGAGCTGCTGTAGCTCCTGAGCCTGAGAATTCACCTTTCAACCAGATGCATGTAGAGCTGCAATGACTTAATTAAATTAATCGCCAACTATTTTGATAATTGATTCATTTTTAAAAAAAAAGAAATCTCTTATTCCACCTCCTCAAATATGAATATTTTCTGTTTTTTCTACTTGATTAATCGATCAAATAATCAACGGATTAATCGACACAAGGGATGCACAATTAATAAATTTTTTTATGGCTCATGCAGTATCCATAAAGTTAAACTGCGTGACAAAACAGCATTATAAGGAAGTACTGTAGTGCTGCAGACACCCTGGCCTCCAAATTTTATTCTTCAGATGTAAGAGGACATGTTTGTTTGCTGCAGACCCCAACAAATATTACATCATCATCATCTTTGAATATTTTATTTCAAGAAAAATGAAAATTGGGATGCAAAAATGATTATTTACATTAATCTGAAATCATATCACAATGGCAATATCTGTCAAAAATGAATGACAATAGGATCGATCCTGCAGCCTTTATGGGCACTGAAAATAATTGTTAGCTGCAGCCGTAGATACATGCTGACGTGTCTTCTCCATATTCATGCAGAAAATATATAATCATAGAAATCCTGTATATGTCTTATTTAACTTATTTCTAAGTTTTCAACACTTTACAAGTACAGATGTACAGATGGATGTGTGAACGAAGGCTAAAACCTAAATAAGATCACAACACGGCAGATCGAAGCGTCTTCCCTCGTCTCCTCCCCTCCCACTCCCTCCCCTCTGCCGTGGATGCTGATGCTTGAGTCAAATTGATTACACCACTCCATCTGCATCATGACCGGCCTCCTCCTGTGTTTTGCCGCCTCTGCCTACAGCACAGAGTTAGTGTACAATTACATATAGTTTAATATATCTGCCTGAGCACCTTTAAATAAGCATCACAAGTCCACAAGGTGATTTGTCTTCCAGCCCCATTACTCCATTGTACATCTTGATAGCCAGGGATCGCTCCTAGCTATGTTTAAGCATTAAATAGTGTATTATTATTTCACATAAATCAAGCTGAGATGTGAGGGGGGTATTCATAAATTTTGCATTTCTCACAGACAGTATTTTAAAGCCTCTCTCTCTCTCTCTCCCCCTCCGCTGCCGCTGCTCTGAATTTTGAGACTAAAGCAATTCTGCTGCCTGCACTTGATAGTACATTAAAGATAGGCATATCAGGGAGGTATATTCAAAACAACATGTAATGCAGTTTAGATTAAGTTTGAGTTGCTCGAACACATTCATCACAGCACTGTTTCCATAATAAGTACCCTTGCCTTCCTCGGTGATGCATCCACACACATGCGCCATTACCGTCGGAGAACACTGTATTGTTATTGTCATGAATAATGGGGGAAAATACTAATAAAAGCCCATTTATCATAATATTTTTCCAGTTAAGCGTGGCTACTGAATCTCTTATCTGTTACTCGACAATGAAAGGGTAAAATTAAATTTAAAGGTGAATGTTTGCCGTCAGCCTTTTGCTTCAACACAAGTGCCCCTGAACCCCCCACCCTCCCCCCCCAACACCAACTCTGATATTAGTCCTGTGTTTGTGCAAAACGTCTACTGAGGAAATGACTTCACTCAGGAAACTGGTTGTCAGCTTTACACACGGGCAGGAGAGCTGCCAGTGTTTTAGTCAGGCCGACAACACGTTCTTTTCTCAGCTTGCTCTCCAGTTGAGTGTAAAGCTACAAAAAGTGACAAAGGAGGAAATTGGACTCGCCGTTGTTTTGGTTACTCCAAGGACACCTCGCACATTCGATTCTATATCCTGTCTCTGGCCCGGCTTTCTGATTGGCACTGAAGTACAGGGTATAGGGTGTGAGGTGAAACCTAATAGAAGTCTGAGGTTCTCTTTCATTAAGCACCTGGAGGTTCTGTGTGCCAACCTGGTCCAGGATCAGCACTTTGCATACAAGGAAAAGCCGCGTTCGAGTTTATGTTCTCTCTAGAAATGACGCCCGAATTCAATCAAATGACAGCCATTTGTTGAGAGTGTGCTTCTCATTTTCACTCGACCTGACACGTGTAATAATGTAAAAGGATACAGGAGACTTTATGAGCGCAAATAAAAAGGATGGTCCAGAAGTTAAGCCAGTCATCTTCTAAAATATGTCCAGAATATTACCTCAACCCTACTTGATGATGATACTGAGCATAAATCAGCCGGCACCAAATTGTTTAAATAATGCAAAAGTCTCATAAGTTTGACTTTTGTGATTTCATGCTCGCATTGCAACCGTACACCACAATTAAACCTAATTTTCACTTTTAAAACATGCTTATCATTTCCTGCACATAATAATTATATGACCCACTGGCCTGGGGGCTTCAGCGTTGCAGCAAAGTCAGTAAAAAATCTTGTAAAAGTCATTGCAAATTGGAAATTGACTAGATGCCAGGACAGTAAGTTTAGTATTGGTGGGGGGGAGCAAGGAAAGAAAAAAATGTCTTTGAACTAGTTTTTGCTTGCAGAAAATATCGCTTCTGGGTTGATATTCTTTCTGAAGTGTTTCATGGCATCGAGAATTAAGAAATAAAGCGCAGCGCCAAATGATTCAGTGAAAAGATGGCACACACCCACAGGTATTCTGTTCACATGACATCACCCTGTGTAAAATTGACAACTTCATGTTTTTTTAACCTGTTTTTTTTTTTAAGCTAGGTGGGTTCTTTCTCTTTGAGAGAGTTATTGAGGCAAGGAAGCAGCATCACATGAAATGAAAGTTATGGAGGATATCAATCATAAAATTCTGTGAAGCAACATCAGTAAAAAAAAATTGTCCCATACTTCATTTATGTGATGATAAAATGCTTTAATTAATCGCGCTGTGTTTTCGTGACTCAGGCATATTTTTGTTGTAAGAGCCACATCAAGGTTCATGTGAACGAGATCTCTATCTGTCTACCTCTCCCTTCATTTCTGTAGAAGAATGTGCAATCTGACCTTGACATGTGCAGGCTGGCTGCATGCTTCCCTCTCAGTGCACCCTTACCTCAGCTCGTGAACTGGAAACTTTACTCCTGTCATCCCTCTCTCTCATGATCACTCTGCTTCCTTATGGCTTACACACACACACAGAGCACACACACTGGCAACAAATACCTGGGAGGATAAATGCTCAGTTAAATTGAATAAACATAATCCAGACATGCTCCATTCCTGCCTGTCTGTCATGGAGAACTTACACAGGGATGCCTGATTTCATCAGTTGAAGACACAAAATGATGCAAAATGATACAAATGCAAAAAGAGTAGATGTGAGCTGGAAGGCCAGTGTTGGATAAAGGATTATTCACAGCTCTTGTGATGAACAGAATTTTAATCAAACATCAGATAATCAGAGATTTTACTGAATCGGTTTCACCGCTTCCTTTGTTATCTTTTGATGACAGATACCAATATGTATTGCATACATTCACACAAGTGTTTCCTCTATTCATTTTCACTCATCCCTGTTCTCTCTCTGTTCTCTCAGCACGATAGCATGCAAAAGTGTTACATGAATGTCTGGAAATTGCAGAAACACAAAAGTAAAGAATAAACCCTGCCCACCTCTCTGTGCACGCCGCGCTGCGATGTCCTCTCAAGTTAAAACAAAGCATCTGCCTGTCTATCATCTAACCATAGGCGCTCTGGGTGGGGCAGGATTCCAGTCTTTTGAAGTGAACTTGTCATGGGAAATCTGCATCACTGCAGCTCAGTGCAATCACAGGCTCAAGATTAATTGTTTGCGGTGCACCACTTCAAACAGGTTTTAGACACTGTGCTACGGGATGAACTTTTGTAACGCCTGTCGTTGCCTATACACACACCTGCACACACACACACATAACTCAGGAAAAGTGGTAAATACTATATGTTCACATTCCTGTGTGGCTGTAAAAACACACACACACACATGCTCGCACATATACATCTTCAAATACAAAAACATTGTGTATTTACTTTAAAAATAACATACTTTTACAGATGCAGTTATACACTTACATATTTACAAATGTATAAAATGACACTTTAATGTGTATTGACAAGTAACACCCCCTCCAACCTCCAAATACACGCACACACACAAGCATGCACGATTCCAAACAGACTGCAGTAACACAACATTAAGCGGTTTTCTCTTCTCTGTTATCTCCAGCTTCCTTTTTGCCCTTTGGTTAAACATTCTCTTGGCATGCATGATCTCATTTAACTTTGATTTCCTCTTTTTCCAGGACGGCATCCTCGGTGGTTCCAATTTCCAGCCCATTCCCCAATTTTCAACCCCAATGACAGACAACACACGCTTGAACGGCTGTTTCAGCTAAAGAAGGGAATTGGTAAGTGATGATTTTAAATGCTGTTTAAGATAAAAAAAAAAAAAAAAGAAGAGTTTCGAGCAGATAAGGATTTGCCCGGGCGGTGAGCAGGAAGCTTGGAGATACTGTCTGAATGCGCTGTTGCAGTCGCTGCATACCACAGATGTTGGATTCACGTTATTGAGCTTTAGGAAACATTGCTGTAGACTTCTATTAGTTTGACAGAAATCACGTTTTTTATCTCAGTGGAAGTTAAGTTAAATTAAGACAATTGTTTTCTTCAGCCTGTATGTGTTTGATAATGTTGTATGATGGTATTTAAGACAAAAAACTGTTAAAAACATTATTTAATATTATTTTCTTTCTGAAAGTAAAGTTACAGATTTTTATAAAAAGGCAGGTACTTTAAATATGATATAAAAATGTTCATAAAACACTGTAAGATATTTTTAAAAATGACTGACTTTAATGCAAATAAAATTGACATGATATGATCTGATGTCCCTGGTTTGTGAACTTTGTTAATTATAATTTTTGTTTATAATAAAGTTTTTAAAGAAATCCCAGAAGGAAGTTGTGTCTGAACCACCCTGACTGAAACACATCAGTCATGGGACGTCAGAATAGTTTTGTTTGTAAACAAATGCAGAAATTACTTCACTTCAAGTTGTGTTGCAACATTTGCTTTGTAAATTTTGCCTATATAATTCAGAACGCCACACATTACCCCAGTTTTATTTCTCTTTTTCAGTCAGTGCATCTAAATAAAAATTGTAACTATTCCCCAATGAAATTAATAAATAATAATAAAAAAAAGTTTCGGTCACACCATAAATACAGAAAATTAAAAAATCCAAAATTTAAGCGTCACTATATTTAATCTTCTGTGTGTTGATGGCGCCCGACACAATCACAATATTGACTTAATTTGTTCCTGATTAACCTCTCGAGTGTGGAGAATGTGTCCAGCATGAAGGACTTTTTTGTTGATTGAAAAGAGCAGCTCATTGTCGAGCTTTAAGTGCTTTGTGTAATCCCCTATAACCAATCCCATGAAGCCAAAGGATTCTGAAAATCTGTTTTCAGCACATTTTGAGTAGGAGCGAACCTGGGAATTCTCTCTCTGTCTCTCTCCCCAACTCTGTCATGAAACAGAGCACCCCATTTCCATATCAATCGGATTAGTTCCAAGACCAGGGAAGTAGGAGTAATGTAAGTAACCGTACAAATTTAAATATAGGACATCAAAAACATTGTTAGGCATTCATTTATTTTTGAAGCAGCCCTGGCTCTCTGTGTCTTTCTGTGAAGACGAGATGAAAATGCATCTCTTCGATTTTTAGTTTTCATTTTATTTTGAAAGGTGCTTAACACTGCAGTATTTTAAACATTTCATGTGCGCCGTGGCGTCCCGCTGTTCTTGTGTGCTTAACCCTTCCCTGTGAAATGAATATGTCGCATCAAGCGATGCACTTGTTCAGAATGCAACATCAAAACAATTTCAGGTGGGCAGCGTTCACACAGGATGATTGTTTTTGAACATTCGTGTGTAAAATGGTCGACTCCTGGCTCCTGCGGTGTTGTTGCCAGCCGGTGCCGCGCAGTCATGCTTTAACATACAATTCGTAATGTATTGGCACATACATAGTTTCAAATTGACTTGCTTTTGGAATTTAGTGTATAGTAAAAAAAATTGCAATGGCCTACTATCACCAAAATTACAGGTCTCCTTCATTGTTTACACTTACATATAAATAAATAAATTATATTCAGGCTTTAAATGACTGCAGATACAGAGGTAATGGTGGAAAATTTTGATCACACATTTACTTTTTAAGACTTAAAACAGAATGTGAAACTTCAACTGTATTGTATATGTAATAATGAGTTTTAGGAATTCTTTTTAAATAAACCCAAATCTAAAAGCCTTGGAAGCAGTCAGACTGACTGTTGGCATTTTGAAAACACAATGATAGTATCATATCAAATATTGTGTACCTTACATTTAAAGCATCTGGTGGAAAAACTTAGTTGAATATGTCACACATTTTGTGAAATTATCTTTTTCAGAAAAAAATCAGCAATTAGTGTTAAAAATGGGGGGAATATTTGTGAAGAAAGTTTATTTCTTCTTCTTCATTCATCTATTTTACATAGACCGTGAAGTCCGTCCATTTATGTGTGTATTGATGTGTGTGTGTGTGTGTGTGAGTGACTGAGAGATTATTCAGCAGTCTGTGACTTTGCTGACTTATCTGACCAGCCGGTAGCTCCCTGCCCGGATGCACAGATGGATAAATGGATGTCTGCCTGTGCTTCCTCAGCCCTTTATGACTTAGCCTGTCTCTGTGTAATTGAAAAACTAGCTCGGCTGTGTTGTCCTGGGATTTTTTTCCCCTTTTCTATAATGTAGCTTCAAAACAGGAAAACCAATAGTGGGAATAGACCCCCGAATGTAATTAATTTTGTGGGGGCGGGGGGTGAAGGGGGGAGGTGGGGGGAGGTACTATTATTGCAGGAGGAAGAATTCTAATCAGTTGCAGATTCCTTCCTGTTTGGTTA
Source organism: Pagrus major (assembly GCF_040436345.1). Classification (NCBI taxonomy): domain Eukaryota; kingdom Metazoa; phylum Chordata; class Actinopteri; order Spariformes; family Sparidae; genus Pagrus; species Pagrus major. Next base: position 12,331,872 of record NC_133233.1, read on the forward strand.
GCGTGACCGTGGCCAATTACAAGTGAACTCTGTGTTACAGTTTCACTTCCTGTGCTACCCAAAGAATGGACTGAGGCCGGTGGTGCAGAGCACTGACGGAGGAGGAGAGAAGAGAGGGAGAGAAGCGGTGGAGAGAGACAAAACGAGACACGTGAAGATGAGACTGCAGGAAAGTAAACAGAGTGGAGGAAGGGGAAGAAAAAGCAGAAAAAGGAGGGGGAAGGTGAAATCTCCGGCCAGATCTAAGGTGCACAGACATGAAGGCACATACGTCCTTTATCCAACTAATATAGAACATGACATGTGGTTTACGAAGGAAATGAAAGGATTTTGGCCCTGACTTCTCTTGCTGCTCGAGCCATTCTCAGGTAAAGCCTGAAACTGCATTGCAACAGACCAAACTTGAGTCACAAATGCAATAACGCATAACTCAATCATTGCAGCGATGTTATCGAAAGACACAATTTGGCATTGCTGTTTTCCCCCTAAATCGAATTAAACCACCGGACTAAACAACTGAATGACAATTGCTAAGACATACCTGAATTTGAATAAAGTGTCCTTTTTTTTCCCCAGCGCGTAGAAGTAACTCAATATGCCATGGTACTTCCTTGGAAATTCTCCATGCTTATTAAGCCAGATACTGATTTTGCTAAAGGCTCTCCCAGCCAGTAGTTTACACCATATTACAGCAACAGGCTCACAACGTCAATCATGCTCTTTTTCTTGGAATCCTTTCTTATTTCTTCGTCAGAAAGAATCAGCAAATACATGAGATGTGATAAGACAAACTCCCCACCGCCACAGAGATTTCCATTGACAATCAATTACAAACCTGACCTGCCAAAATGGTTCCCTTTGGCTTGATCCTCAATTCTCTCTTCTCTCAACCTTTTTTTTTTTTTTTAACACTTCTCCAGAGGGGTCTATTCCCATAGTTTCCCACTCTAATAGTTTTTTGGCATATTACTCTCCTCAATCAACCCCAGAGGTCTCCCATAATTCACTTTTGATATCATTGTTTAGTCGTAGAATTAGAGGAGGAGTGCACACTGGGATCAGGCAGTCAGGATTGGCAGTGGGACATTAATTCATTCATTCTAGTGTGATGTGATTCATTGCATCACCATGTTTTGGATCGGGGGGAGTTTGCAGTTGCAGTACTGAGATATTATTTTATTAATTGAAATTGTAGTGATTGCATGAAATATTTTGCTGCCAGTACATAAAGATGTAATTATTAGATTATATTGGGCCTAAGCGATTTTAATGTTGCAGTATTCTGAGACTATAACATATTCGCGATACCGATCACAATATCTTCGCTCAAATTCCTTGATATCGATATTTTGACAATTTTGTATAAGATTACGGTTTGTATTTTCCAAAATATTAACACAGTAAGAATTTTGATAAATAATCATCGGTAATGTGGATATAATGACTAAGTGGGCCAAGGCAGTGTTGTAAAAAGTATCCAAAATTCATGTTTGAGTGTATGTAAGTAAAGATATTGTGTTAAAATACTACTGTGGTAAAAGTTAAAGTCACCCATACCAATAGTACTTGAGTAAAAGTCTTAAAGTATCTGATATTAAATGTGCTTAAATATCAAAAGTACAAGTAAAACTAAATTATACATGTTTACATGTATGTATACTGGATATTGTATACTATGGGTCAGGCTGATTATCTGATCCAATAATTATATTATATATATTATATTATTTTTCTGATTGTCAGAATCAGTGTATTTTTTTATCCAATTGTCAATAAATTAAATTGATTAAAGAATGTGCTACTTTGGCTCTGATACAACATGTAGTCTGCAAAGTAACTCGTAACTAAAGTTACCAAATTAATGAAGTGGAGTAAAAAGTACAATAAGTACCTCCAAAATGTAGTTGAGTAGAACTGTAAAGCAGCAGAAAATGGAAATACTGAAGTAAAGTGAATGTACCTCAAAATTGTACTTAAGTACAGTACTTGAGTAAATATACTTAGAACCTTTCTTAAAACCAGAAAAAGACATACCTCATGTCATACCTCAATAAATAGATGTAATATAGTCTCATATCATGATATTGATGTAATATGTATATGGTGCCCAGCTGTATTTTCTGGTTGTATTCAGCGTTGTTTTTGAATTTTAGTCAAAAAATACGCACTCTTTTATTTCACTGTTGACAGATGAAATTAATACTTGCAGTGATGAAAACATAAAAATACTGGAAGTGATGAGAACAAATTCCTTTTCTCTAGTAAAATTCAGGAAATCTGTTTTCTATCACCGAACAGATGACATGACATTTATTACCATTTTCCTGCACTGTAGCGAACATCTCAAGGGGGACCAGTACTGCAGCGGTTACAAGTGGAATAAACTGCTTAGAAGATGTTCGAGGGATGATGCACATAACTGGCAATATGAATGCGAATTCCCCGGGAAGCCTATTTTGCACACACACACGGTGAACAACATGAGCAATGGGCAACGTGCCACTCTATTCACTGTGAACTGGAGGGTCCAAGTCGCTAAACTAATCCTGGTACCACAGGATCCCACTTCCAGCCCCGTCTTCTGCTGCAGCTGCCTGGAATCATTTCACAAACACAAGGTATTCCTGGAAGAATTGATTCTGTTAGATAGTGCATTGATCACACACATCGCCTGCAGACAGAAGATGGCTTTACAAGCAATAAGACGGGAGACAATTATATTATTTTAGTCAAATAAGACAGAGTACAAGCAGCGGGTGCCAATAGCCGAGGCGGGGGGAGGAGGGGGAGGGTGTACATGCGGCCCCCTCTGTGGCTGCCTCGGTGTGTTTGTGCTCCATCCTCAAGTGGCACGGTAATCCACTAAACTTTCCTCCACCCGGCTTCTCTCAATGCAATCAGGATGCGAAGGCTCACCAGTGATTGCGTTCATTTGTAAAAGCATCCAAGCCAAAATTGAACCCCAAGGCTGATAAACTATAAAGATGCTGATCAGATCGCGGCTAAGGAGTCCGCACTCGAGGGCACAAGGTGTCACGGCTGGAGCCAAAAGAGCAATGACTCTGTATACCTCACTTGGAGCCAGGCGGCTGCCCCGGAATACAAACAAGAGGAGAGGAAAACACATAAAAACGACAACAAACCGTTGGATTTTTCATCCCGCAGCATCTTTCTGAGGAGGAAGGTGTTATCTGTTCAGCAGATTAGCAGTTTTTCAGATGTCCCCTTTTTTTTTTTTATCGGCTGGATTGGTAAATCGGCTGCATTTATTGTTCGAGCTTTAGCAAATCTGTTGCATCTTATTGATGAGCTCCGAGTGAATTTCATAATGCATCTCAAGAAAAGTAGAAGCCCAAAAGATATACCGTTCAGGGAAGTCATATGTTTTCAACCTCGCAACAGAATATTTTACCCGATTTATCAGAATGAAAACAATACGTAACTGTGCAGTGCTCCTCAGGCCCGATCCATTCTGTTTTTATTGCAGGCTGCCTGTTGTCACTGCACTTTAAGAGTTACCGCAACTTTTTGTCTGCTTTACAGTTATTTCTTACAGCTATTGCGTTGTCTTGCGCTAAATGAACAGTGTCATTACTTTAAACACACAGATCCGTCTCGGCTGAAGCACAAAGATTGAGGACAGACAGAGAGAAAGAAAGAAAGAAAGAAAGAGGGAGGATCTGAGGATGTTTTTTCCCTCTCCATCCTCGTGGCCCCAGCGCGTTAAATGTCAAAGAGCAGTCAGCGGGAGAGACTGATTCCAGGAGGCGATGTGAATGGGACGATTGAAGACCCGCTTTGATTGACAGCTCTTCCTCTCTTGCTCTGCCCCGAGGGTGATTGACAATGTGGTTCATCTCACATTTTGTGACTGAGCTAATCCAGTAAATTCCTACCAGACGCAGCACAACTCAGCAGAGACCTGCCGCTCCTTTCCCAGGTGGAGTTTTTATTTTATCTCCTCTTCCCCAAAATAAATATGTTTTTCCATCTGTGGCACTGAAAACAAACCGGGAATGGGGGGGGGGGGACTATAATTAAGTGTAAGTACATAATTAAGTGAGTTTAGAAAAGTGCTAGTTTTCGATGAATTAAAATGTAGACTAATTACATGTGGGAATTAGCCTGCTGTTGTGCTAGTGATTAATATTGTCATAGGTTACTGTCTCAATATGCTGCCAGTTGGAAATGGGATCACCTTACTGGAACGATTGATCTCTTGCCAAGTTCAATAATTAATTGACTCAACAATCACTGACACACAACTATCTCGCACGTCGTCCCGTATGCCCACAAGGTGCGCCGCTCGTCCTCTCGACCTTGCACCTGCATTTTCATGTGTGTAGGTTTCCCGGGAAGCGCTTCCGCTGAGCTGCAGCTGGCTTTTCAAAGAGGAGCGAAGACAGAAGAACACAAAAAAATACAAGAAAAATAAGAGACTGAATTGACTCACAAGAGCTTCTCCTGTTTTTCGTGCGTGCGAACGTGATCGCAGACAGGGTTACTGCGACCCACATTAACGCAGCTGCCCAATAAGACGTGCGATGTGAGAAATATTTGACGCGTCCATTAATCATCATTCCTAAATGATCACTCTGTGAGGGTATGCATTTAAGCATGATTAATAGCAGAGTGAGCCTAATCAAGCAATGAATTACCTGCCTAACCTTTTGCAGGAGGTTGGTGTTAACCTCAAGTCAAAGCAGTGGAGCCCAGAGTGGTTAACTGTGTCAGGGAAAATTAAGAGGAAACAATAATGAGAATCAGTTGAAGACCCTGTTTTAAAAGAAAAGACACCCACTAATGTAATTAGGTGGCCCTAGACCTCAAACTAAGTAAAAACTACTAAAAAGAGATACATATTTAGAGGTTTTCCTCTAATGGAAGAGGTCAGATGTTGTGAATAATACATTACATGCACCCTACTGCTCTTACAAACCTCAATATTTGTGGATGTTTCAAGATACAACATGTTTTGAATATATGAACCACAATCCTGGCTCCGCTCCCTGAAAGCACATACTGCTTTCATAACTTATGTGTCGAGAGAACTCTGTGATTTATGAAACCAGCAAGATAAACTCTCAAATACGCTGCAGATACGCTAAAGAAGAAGAAATGCTTTGTTGCTGCAATGTTGATATTTTCATATTTTCTCTCTTGAACGATTAAGCTCAGCGGTGTCATTAATAATTGTCTGAGCGCAGTTGGCTCCTGTGTTTCTGTCTGAGAAGACAATACCTCCAGTGTGTGCAGATGCAGATCAGGTGTTCGGCTTAAAAGGGCGATGAAAGCCTCGCCAACCAGTTGTGACAATGGCAAAGTGAGATAATAGCCCCGCCGAGATGATTCCAGGATGACTTGCACAAGCATCCAGCTCGTACGGGGGCATTGCACACTCTGAATGGTATGCTTTTGAAGTCCTGGAAAACAAAGGGTGTGGTGGTCTGACTGTCTGGTCCACCTCATGTGTTGCTTTATTGGGCCACTGTTTATACTCAGGATAATGTACTTCCTTATATCGTACGAACACTTTATATTCATGACATTCAAACACTAAAAAAATGTGACCGGATCCTTGAAAAGAGAATAAATATTGCATTAAAACATCCCCCCATCAGTTGACTCCTGCCTGCTTCACAGTCAATACTCATTAGAGGCAAATATTTTGTTCACACACACAAATGAGCCCTCATAATTGCACGATTTTATGCACAATTCAAATTCAAATCATTCCTTCTTGACACAGCCAATACATCTGTCACGCGGCTCCTCGTTCCTTCTTTTTTTTTTTTTTTGTTGAATAATTAAAAAAAGAAATAGAGAAACATACTAATGAGAGAACCTTACTTGAGGGCTTTGCCGCTCCACTGACTATCATATTAATGTATTCCTGTGTGGATTAAACGCATCATCAAACACCTAAGTTCCCTCCATATTTTCCTCTGAAGACGAGGGCTGGACACCGGTGTCTACCTTGCCCTCTGCCAAAATGAAGGGCATTCTTCATTATTACACCTCTTGTGATTACTTGTTAATAGCCATGTACTAAAGGTCCCCCCCTCTAAATTGACAAAAACACTGGGAATTTAGCTCTTTATGAGAATGACATTGTTTCGGTCAATGATTAAGTCATTAAGATATGTTAAGGTGAATTTAAAGTGATATGTAGATTAACTGCACCTTGCTTGCTTTGTCTTCTCTGGTTTTTTAGGTCTGTAAATGTTTAATATTTGTATCAATTCTCATCTTTTTTTCGCCTTATTAAAAAGACATACTGTCTACAGCGCTTGTAGGTAGATTTTCTTGTGATCACCAGCCGTCAACAGTAGGATTTCTCCTTCTCATTCTCATCCTTTCTCTCCTTTTACAGCCTGAAGCTCCGGTGACTGCCAGTGTAATCTGTGCCTGACCTTTCCCCACCTCCTTAAACCTTTCTCTGTTCCTCCCCTCCTTCCATCCACCCATTCATTCCCCCGTCTTCCCCTTCTACTCGCCACAGATTGACAGTCATCACAGCTCCTTTTCTCTCCGCGGCTGACAGCTTGAACCGGCTCATTAAGGCAAATTGGGAACGGGAGACTAAACTGAGCATGCAGAGTTATTTTAGAGGCCGCTTTGTGACAGAGCAAACATGCCAGCTCATGCTCCATATAATGGCTTGTCCGGGGTTGAAGAAATATGTTAGATTTAATTATCATAATAGACCATTAGTGCGACTAAATGGGCGAGGTCTGGCAGAGTGTGCCAGAAGAGTTTAGAGATAAGTAAAGTTGATTGTTTTTAACAAAAAAAAATGCAGAAAATGCAACAAGAGGAAAATCAGGATTTAAAAATTCTCACACAGGCGCCAAAACAAAGGCACTGAAAGTACAAAGCAACAAAGCATGCAGTTAAGGTGGGACTGAAATGTTAGTTTGAATATTTTGAATAGATTTGCCCATAGCTGTTAGAGAGCAAAGCAGGCAATGTGTGATTGATCACGTCCCACAGGGGTGACAGCCAGCATGCCATTTATACACAACAAACGGTGTTGGCTACACTAAACTAAGCTCACACAACCTATGCAGATAGCACAGTCTTTCATTTTAACATGTGCATGCTAAACCTGGCTGATAAACGATTTGCCTAGCAGCACTTCCGTCCATATTTTATCACGGCAGACAATGCTCGGTGGCGTTGCCAGACTTGGTGTATATCCAGTATTTAGGCAAAAAAGCTTCTCCTCAACCCCTCAACAGCTTGGCTCCCATAATTAACTTCCACAGGACTGATGGGAGCCTTAGTCAGAGGCAACAGGAATAGAATACAATAGATGAGAAGAGAATAGGTGCAAAAAATGGTTGAAGAAGACACGTTAAAAACCAAAAAGAACAGAGACTAACAGCAGACAAAGATTATATTTGACAGACAGAGGTCTTGGGTCAGTCATGCTTGAAGCTGATTCCATGTTGCGCAGATAACCTCCGTCATACAGCGAGCTCCTGTTGAGGGCAGAAATGGCTGAAAGGATTAATGAATGTTTATACTTAAAGCTGTGCAGTTGCTAAACACGCTGAAAAACCTTTAAGCCGTGGCACGCCGGCAACATTTTAAGCCAGTCTTCTGAATGTGGCAATTTTTGCCAACAAATACGAGCGGGGTAGAATGTTAACTGTTTTATCCAGAGGCGATAGTGTCTGGTAAATCTGGAGCTGCAGTTTTTCCTTTTTAAACTCAACTGATGTTTTTTTTTTCTTTTTTCTTTTTTTTTAGAAGAGTGCGTCCAAATTTGAAAGTGTCGGATGAAGTAAACGCTCTAGTCACAGCTCAAAAATATCTCTTTTTCAGATTATGTTTCAGGTTTCTTTTAGCTTCAAAACAACAACACGTGGTAATGTATTCATTTTCACTCACATTAGAATGTGTTTTTTTATGTTTACAGCAAAACATAACATGCTACTCCTTTAAGTTGCTATGGCAAACTAAATAATGTGAAAAATATGCAGGTACAAGTAGAATTAACAAGTTAAACCAACATCCAACATCACAGTTTCTGTATACGTTCACACATGCATTCACACACTTTGATAGACAGTTTACTGACCTGTTCCTTGTTTGTGCACACACACACACACACACACACACACACACACACACACACACATGCACACACAGACATCAGAGCAGATCGCTCAGCCTCTGCTCTTCCTCAGTCTAACCTTAACCAGACAGATCTTCTTCTTGAGGGCCCCGGGTGACTCCTCGACTCCCTCTGACTGGACGGATCCTGCGCGTGCTTTTTGTTAAAAAGGGATCATTAATAGGCCGCGTACGACCTCTGACCATCCCTTTAAATCATTAGCCGGCCAACTGATGGTTTCTATTTACCGTCCCCACAGGAGACCTTAAAGAGGAGAGGAAGACTTGCTATTATGAGGATGTTGTGACACTGGAGTTGATGTGTCATATTAAGTTAGTTTGTTGCTCTTTTAAAGCTAAACAGAGCATGAATGATATTTAAACTATGGATCTTCTTTGCTTTCATGCTTCTGGAGTCAAATATCTAAAAATAAACAATAATGATTCCAGGACAAGACACCCTGTTTAATGCCACAATAAAGAAAGAAGAAATATCAAATCCCAAATAGTATTGGTTCCACATATATGTATATAAAATAATTACATTGTATCAATGGTATGACAATGTACATAATTTGTCACAGAGGTAGACTGGCAGTTTTTTAAATGCATGCTGAAGTAACATTAGAAAAAAAGCGAAATAATAAATAAAAGTTACATGATTTTTCTAAGTCTGCACACAGGCCTGCTCGCACACAAGTGTTGGTGTGTGTTCACCCACACGTGTACCCATTTGTGTCTATGTGTATATATATCTATAAATGAGATAGGACGGGAGCTCCCATTCAGTAACCTATCACTTAAATCTGGCTGCGGGGCACAAAGTCCATTTGTCACGTCACGCTTTTGTTATCGCGCTGCTCTTCAGAGAAAACAAACAACAAAAGCGCACAAAAGACCTCCGCTGAAAAAACGCTGCCTCATCCAATGAGAGGTTTGCATTAGATATGATGGGGAGAGCAGCAGAGCTGAGGCGCTGCAGAGTAGGACGAGGAGGAGGAGGAGGAGGAGGAGGGAGATGTGTGATTAAATGCGTGCGTGTTTGAGTGTCAGTGTGAGCCGGTGTACTGCATGTGTTTGTGAGTTTTTCAGAATATGTGTACGGTGTGGAGGTGTGTATGGGAGGTGTGTTAGGAGGACACCCGGAGCCTTGCCGTACCGTCCTGTGCCTAAATCATGTGTACAAGCTGTTTCCAATAAACTGTTAAATTTGATAAAGAGGTCTGGTATTATATTACAAAGCCCACAGGGCACTCGGACCTCTGCTATCATGAATACATTTTGCCTGATAATAATGCTGCGACTTCAATCGCTGCCACAGGAAAAACTGCTGCCCTTCTGGAAATCAAGTTGCGAGGCAGGGTGACACCTGTATAAATGGACAGGTGATGAGATTATAATATATTTATGCTTTCTGGGTTGGCGTTAAGGGACTCCTACAAGTGAGAGCGAGTAACACAAGGGACTGTAGGGCGAGACTGGGAGTGCCACGGGGGGCAAATCCTCTCACCTCACAGAGAAGGCCTTTTATTCATGAGGGAAAAGCTGCTGAGATATACACAGTGGCATTGGTTATAAGTTACTGTAGATGCAGCGGGGTGTGCATGATGCCAAATATCATTCTAGGTTAGTTTACAGGATTTACAGTTTAGAGGATCCTTATTTTTTCCAGAGAAATTTAATGAATCAGTGAATTGAAACACATTTATAGTCTTACCACTGACTTTACATGAAGAACACGTACACACTTAAAATCACTGGGTCTTAATTGAGCCAACTCAGGTCAAAATGGAACAAAATTGGTCGGATTTAACCAGTAAGCATGAGCAGTTTTGTCTTGGGGTGGGCGATCTGGCCAAAAATTGAATCCACTGTATTTAATTGCAATCCACAATCTAAATTGCTATCTTTTTCTCAATTTTGAAATGCCCTGTAGACTATAGCCAGACTTTTTAAAATTACAACATAAAAGCTGCTTTAAGTGAATTTTTCTTTTATTAAAATAAGTGTTAAATAGCTCTATATGCCAACAATAATCACTGTCATAGAGTATTTGGTCAGTAACCCATGTCTCATATGCTCCTCATCCAGCACGGTGCCAGCTATAAATCATGTTGCATTATTTACAAAACAGCACCCAAGGAAGAACCACGTGAAGTATTTGTCCAATTAGCATAGCCATCTCGTAGGCTACATCACTGTATTGGTTAGTTCACAAAGCGCGGATCTGCTAGTCAATGAAGTTATGTAAAGATTAGAAACAGAAGAGTACATTAAATACTGTGATCTCCTTGATTCACCTTAAAAGTACATTAAAGACACCTTTAGTTTTGACGTAGTGTGAGCGTTATGTTTTATATTACTGTTTTGTGAGTAAAATATGGTGTGGCTGTGAACTGTCAATCATTTTAACCATGCCAATAATTCTTCCTTATTGTTAAAGCAGCTGTAAGTGTTGTTGTCGTTTTAGCTAACTTCCCGTCCGTTTTGCAGTTAGCTCCCCTCCCTCCTCTCAACACATGAATGTGCAGCAAACAGGAGGATCCTGCTCTCTGCATGGTCATGAGCAGACAGAAGACAGCTCTCTTTGTGGAGATCTCTGTCCTGATGGGATGAAGTCTTTTCTCTTTTACTGCATGAGCAGGGAGAAGAGAGAGAAATAGGTTACTGACCAAATGCTCTATAACAGTGATCACTGTTTGAATAAAGAGCTATTTCAAATTTATTCTAACAAAAAAAATCACTCACAGCAGCTTCAATATTATGTATATCATTTGCAGTTTTGAATGTCAAATGCGTTTTGTACAACCGACAATACATTTGTGACAGTTTTCTAAAAATAACTGTCATCTAAAATGTAACACTAACATTTGGTTACAACAACCTACTGATACTACAAGTTAAAGGGACTATATGTAAGAATTTGAGTTAAAAACATTAAAAAAATTTAACCAAAATTATAAACAGAACGTGAATAATAGTAATTTCAACTTTATGATGTCTATGTACTGTGTTGCTCACATATCTACTGAAGCTATCATGCTAAACTCCTGTGCTAGTGGTGTAAACACAAACACTCCCCTAGTCTCAGAGCTCCCAGTCTGAACTGCTTGCTGCACAGCTAACTCCGCTAAGCCAAGGGCAGCTATAGTCAGCAGCAGTTAGCGGTTACTCTGGTGATATGCGATATTTGTTTTGAATATAAATATGATAGGTGGCCAATTCTTACATATTGCACCTTTAACCCAGTATATTGTCAATGCCAACTGGGACCCAATTTTTGACTAATTTGAGTGAATAATATCAACTTTTCTTTTTAAATGATAGAAAAATAAATATATTAATAAATATATGAGATCAAACCTCTCCAACCTTCACCCAGCTGGAAAAACATGCACAAACGGACACCAAAACAAGAAAAAAAACCCCATTCCTACCATCCCAGGATATAAGAATTCATTACCGTGTTAGCAGCAGTGTTACTTGGTATTCCCGACTGCACCAGTCTGCCCCATATCTCTGGTCTCCATACAGTATCTAGGTAGCTAAGAAGGTAGGCAGGTGATGAATGTTCAGTAATTGTAAGAGTTCAGTGGTAAAAAGATTCAAATCCATGACAGTGAGAAATGGAAGAGAGCCCGGGGGAAATTTCAGGCTGTGGGGAAGTGCATCCAACCTGTCTAAATAACAGATCACACCTCAACTTGGTCACTTGCTCAGAACGTGCTCTCTGATATTAGAAATGTGCCTTTATTGCAAATGAGTGTGGCTGTGCGATCCAGTGGAGCAGCTTGTTTTTGTTACACAAGTATAAAATAGTGTTAGAAGCTGTTACACACAACAAATCATGTAAGAGTTTTAGTACGATTTAAGCTCCAGCAAATAAATTGTTAAAAAGTGTTTGTGTAGTTACGTATGAGTTATATTAAGTGTTGAAGGGTTATAATAAATAGGTATACACACGTGCAGTGAGGAATGCGTGAAGTGTGTCTGTGCGCTCTCACAGACTGTTGTTTCTTGTAAGCCTTTGGCTGTCGATCAGGACCGTACAGAATGTTTTTCCTCATCACATAACTGCATAGTGGTCAAATAAAACGCTAATCACATTAATTTAAATCTTAACCAGTAATCTGCACCTTGTTTAGACACGCACTTTTAAACCACATCCCACTAGGCTCAAGAAAAACACCCCACTCATTACCAGTGGATGTCAGATTTGGCCGGCGCGCCTCCCGATTCTGACTGGAGATTTTTATGACTCACTGTAAAAGTCCAAAGTAAATGCAACAAAGGATGGATTTTGTTTGGCGAGGAGCTCAATGAATAACTGATGCCGGTTTTTATGAGTGATTACGACTGAGCTGTGATTATTATCAGCATTGTTATCGAGGATTTTGTAAGATCAGAACAAACATTTCTGTGTTTGTTCATGTGCTCATACACATGGGGTCCGTCTGGTGTGCATGGGTAGTGTGCGTTGCTTTTTTTCATGGATGCACATTTTTTCCAGAATCCTCTGCGGGTCTTATAATCTGGCTGTCATTATTTCATTCACCCTCTGTTTGACACCGCACCACTTAACCTCAGTCATGAGGCTGAACATGCCTTATCCCATCCAACGTGGAATGTCAAGTAGCATTTTTGCAGCTAAACAATCTTAGCAGGAGATTACTGACAGCAACGCACACACACACACACACATTAATTGAACCTTCACCCAATCGGGAATGAGTGAGCAGAAAACCAACAACAATTATTACAGAGCAGTCAAGCTCTTGCACGTAGCTGGCATCACTTTCTCTTTCTTGATGCAATGATATCTTCATTAACACATCAAGAACGGACAAAAGAAGCTTATTTTAGCAACAAGTGGCTGTCACTAACTTTTACAGCACTTCACTGTCTTATCTGATGAGTTTTCATAGATGATCTGATATTTATGATACTGTAGATATCCTGACAATGAAAAATGAAGGCTGATGATAAATAGGTTGTGTGGGTATGGTACTTCCAACAAAGTTTCATAACTTCATCATCAAGGATGCCGCCTTGGTTACAGTTCCATTGCATAAATCATCAAGGATGCATACGCCGAGCAGCGCCTGGGGGTATTTCCCAAAGCGTGAGGATGAAACTTTTTACTAATAATACGGGAAGACTTCATCACTTAGTCACAGCGAAATTTCATAAGACATCGAATGACAGGAGGGAGAAGTGTGATGCTAAAGGGTGATCACTGTTGTCAATACAGACGCACACATGTGGACAACATCTCCCTCAGAAAGGACGCGCATCTGCAAGCAGGATGAAATTGGAGAGACAGCGCTGAGACAAATACCTACGCACGTACAGTATGTAGCCTCCAGCTGTTGTCCGTGTACAACACGTTTACAATAAACTAACAATCCGAGTTTAACTCAGTGGTCAGACAGTCAAAATATAGTAGAGGAAAACACGAGGGGTCGTCTGCTTCACTGGAAGGAGGGCTCATAAAGAGGTGACCTCAGCAAACAACAACAAATAAGCACCCAGTCCACTTCCTGCTAAGTTAAGCTGTAGAAATACAGACCAGACAGCTGGTATTAGCGGGACAATCATCGGGCCTTCACGTTATTAATGACATAATTACTGCACAGAGACAGAATGAGGAAGAAAAAAACGAGTGAGAGTAAAAAAGAAACAAAGAAAAAATGAGGAATAAAAAAGAGGCAGATAGAGAAAAGAGTTTTTTAGAAAGAGAAGAGATGGATTGACATTCCCTTCAGGGCCGTCGTAGAGAGGACATTTTTATTTTGGGTGGCTGGACCCTCCCTCATTGTTAATTGGAGTCCTCGGCTGTATCCCACTGTCCCGTACTCTGGTGGCACCCCCCAAGGTGCAGGGAATTACCGTGTCTGCCTCCCCTCCTCTATATTTAGGCCATTTAAGGTTGCACGGTTTTAAAAGGGAAAGTCAAAAGATGCCATTCTTCATGAATGTCTGAGGATATGAATAGGGTCGCCACTCCTCTCCCTCCATCCCCTCAGGAGTTCACCTTTTCAAATATAACGAATGCCTCAATTAAAATCCCTTTCAAACACCATGCTTATTTTTCGATAACAATCGTCCGCCGCTCCCCTTTAGTTCCCTCTACCTCTGCTCTCTCTCTCTCTCTCTCTCTGAGGAGGAGGGAGGGAGGGAGGGGTGATGTGAAGGGACATGGAGGGCAGATGATGCTCCTGCATGAAGAGAAATAAAATGAGGGGGAAATGAAGAGACAAAGACAAAGTTAGTAATGAAGAGGGAGAGAAACAGAGAGGGAGAGAGAAAACAGCAAGGGAGAGATGTGTGTGTGTGTGTGTGTGTGTATGTGTGTGTGTGTGTGTGAGAGAGAGAGAGAGAGAGAGAGAGAGAGAGAGAGAGGTGTAGTTATGACGGAGGGATGGATGCAGGGCCTAGAATGATGTGAGCCAGCAGATGGCAGGGTAAGAACAGTAATATGGCCAGTTCCACTCTGGCTGTCTGTAGCCAAACAGCAGGTCAGTGGGGAGTCCTCAGACTACACACACACACACACACAGACACACACACACACACACACACACACACACACACACACACACACACACACACACATACACAGAAGCCATAGACACAAGCATATGGAAAGACTAATGCACGCACAGACGTTTAAACGTTTTGTACAAATGCATTCAAATACACAGACTTTGTACTAATGCTCACATGCCTACATGCATTAACCTGTGAGACACATAAGCATGAAAACGTATTAACACACACACATGTTAAGGCACCCATGTCAGGTAGTGGAAGCAGATTTCAACATTTCCTTTGTCTGCAATTTTTTTTTTTAACACAGAGTTGATGTGTTCGCTCCAGCTGTTTGCTTCCTGAGAAGTAAGTCGTAATATCTCCACTGTCAGAAAGGTTGCGGGTGGCGTGCCTGACGCAACTTAAAACTCTAATGGTTACAAGACAGTTTGTCGCCATTTGAGGCTCAAAGGGAAATGAAACTAATGCAGAATAATGCGTTCTTAGGCCGTCATTAGCATCGGAATAGTGAAATGCATCGGGGCTCTATGGAAGATGGCTGGCTTTAATAAAAGACCACTTAAAGACGGCAAACAACAGCAAACAAGTAAATCTAAAAAACATGGGGCCCGCTCGCTCACTTAAGACCCGTGGACATTATCAGCATCTGAACTGTACGCTAGTGAAGATTAACTGCCTGGTGTTGTTTAGCTTAGCTTCACGTTGGCTGCGTTCGATTAAGCTCAAGGGAGGAAACCAAAGACAGACTTTTTCCATTCAGTAATATCGACTAATTAATAATTATGTCAATTCCTCCTTCCCAGCTTTTGGTTACATGCTGGTTTGCGGCCATGATGGCAACCGTGTGTTTTTTTTCTGATGAAAGCAGTTCTCTTTACTGTGTCTTAAAAACGTGCCTCCCTGCATGAAAATGCTCACAACCAAATTAGACCGGAGTAAATGATGGTTTACTGTACATGTTGCACAGGGTGCAAGTGGAGCACAGAGGGTATAAAACTGGATCAGTCGCTGTTAGAAGCTAACAAGCGGGCTTGTTGTGGAGTTCACTGTGGTTTTTCATGGAGAGCTCCAGCTGTTTCGCATAGAGGAGGCTCAAAGCTATCTGCGCCTTTGCTAAGAGGCAATATATTTGAACATTCCCCCTCTCTGTCTATATGTGTCTGTCTCTCGCCCCCGCTATCTGTTTGTGCTGGTCTCTCCCTCTCTCTTTCATTGCCAGTCTAAACCAATAATGTATGATATCTTTATCTTGAGAGTCACGGTAATATCATATAGCAAGCAGACATCCCCACTTGCCTTTTGGGCTTTTCTGCCCTCTGAGCGGATAGTCACCGTCAGGAGCGTCTCCTGACAATTTCCAAAATGCGATGTAATGGTTTGTTTATGATTATTTTCTGCAGAATTTTGTCCCGTTTCTCCTGACTGATGTTTATAGAAGAGCACACTGGCAAATTGGATGGTGAAGTCCCTGGCGACTGTGTCCCTTACACGTCCACCACGACGCCAGTAAATAAATCTCTCAGACTCCAATAAAATATGTGATTTCTTCCCTATGAATCATACAACATGGCCGGGCTTCATTTCTGACCATACTGCGTTGGCTGCAGGCTCTGAGATTTTTCAGAGAGAATTATAAGATATATAGAGAAAGTCAGTGGTTGTTTAACTCTGTCAGGGAAGTCTCAAACAGTTTCTCAAAAACCAAAAATGAATTTGCAAGAAGCTTAACTCTTACATTATGCTGACTTTATTTTATTTGACCCATATTGTGCTTATTCCTCTTGGATTGCAGTTTTGATCTGAATCATTTTGCTTCACATTTTCATATTTTATCTTCAGTTCTAA
Source organism: Pagrus major (assembly GCF_040436345.1). NCBI lineage: Eukaryota > Metazoa > Chordata > Actinopteri > Spariformes > Sparidae > Pagrus > Pagrus major. The sequence continues at coordinate 12,348,390 of NC_133233.1, forward strand.
TTTTATTTTAAGATTTCCAGAGTCTAAACCCTTCCTGTGCAAAAAAATGATGTGTGCAAGGAAGTAAGCATCCAAACAAAGAGCTGTATTCTGCTTCTATCAGCAGGGGAGAAACATCCACACCTGTGTTGACTGCCTGTGTATTGTTAAAATTCCCCTGTCTCTTCTATTTACCCACCTCGGCATCACTCACCCATCTTCCCTACCAGTGTTGGCCTGATATTATCCTCCTAAACCCAAACAGCAGTTTACTCGGCTGCTTTTCACCTTGTCGGGTCACAATGCGGCAGGCATGTCGAGGCAGACCTCTATTTAAAGATGGTGAAAATGTTTGGGTGGCTCAACCCTTTCAAATTAAATGGATGGCATCCCAGGGAGGCCTATCAAAAATGATTAAAAAGGGTGGAAGACAGCATGTGTGTGAAGTGTCAAGACGAGTCGGCACAGGCTAGCCGACCTGCACCGAGAGCCAGGAAGCTTATTAGCATTTCAGCGCATAGCAACCTGCCTAGCCCCGAGCACTGATCTTAACACGGTCTGTCCAAAACCGCACCGCTCTCCCCCCCCCTCACCTCCTCCCTCTCTCGCTCTCTTTCCCATTCCTCTTTCTCCTCCTGCATGTGCAAAAAAACATTCATGTCAAGTTGGTGGTTCACTCAAGTCAGGAATGTTTCTGTGTTAATGTCAAATTGGAGCTGCAGCCTGACAGAGTGTTTGTACGCGATCGTCTGAGAGGTTTAATGCCGTCCAAATACGGTGCGGGGGATAGCAGAGGTGATAGCGAGTTCTCAGTTATCAGATCATGGCATCGGATTGGAGTGTTGAAATATATTATAGCTGTGGTTTCAAACTTTCTGAGCTGGATATTGAATTTGACTCAGGCTCATTAAGACAGTAAAATTCCTGTCATGTTTGGACCCAGCAGAGATGTCTATTTTCATCGCGCTAACAGTGTTTTTTTTTCTCCACTCGTGAAGAAGAAACTGAAAGTGCCGTCGCTAACTTTTACCCAAGTTCAGGCACTCATTTGGAAGACCTTTTAACTTATGGTGATCCGTCTGAGGCGTAAAGTATGTTTAAGTTTCAGTTTGATCAAATGCTGCAAGAGTATCTCAGTTAGAAAAAGACCAGTCAGGTGCTGCAGGCTAAAACCACTATCTGGACAAAAAAGTGGCACTCTCTTTCATTTTTAATCTCTGTCATTCCCTTTTCTCATCTCACCGTCTTTGTCTGAGTCCGTATTGACTTCACGGCTGGGGATAAAAAAAAAAAGAAAAGTGCTGCAGCCTCCATCGGCAGACATTTTTCAGACAAAGGAAGTAAAGTTGGAAGTAATTGGTATGTTTTAAACATGGCAAGAGCGTATGGAAGCGCCCCAAACCTTCTCACTGGATGTTATTATAAAGATAGCATCCAGAATTGACTGCACCGATTACTGTAATCAAGCTGAAGCGAAATAATAATGTTTCAGTCAACTATCAAGTATCATACCAAAAAATGTAAGGCTTAAAAACAATCTTTAGAATATGCCTCAGAAACATAAGTACAGTAGTTTCAATGGTTTCTGTGTTTCTCTCCCTTCCTCCCTCCCTCCCCCTTTTTTCCTCCTGCGTGATGCGAGAGGGCGCCGCAACTGGACCCGGACGCTTAATCAGTCACCGGGGCCGCGCCGTGTTTCGATATCAAGCATTTCATATGACTTTATTGACTGAGTTTTTATGCTCTTCCTCATCCTGACAGTATAAAGAATGGGCTGACGGCGCTCTTCCAAGATTGGAGGCCATTTTGTCGCCGAGCTCTGTGCTCAACATTGTGACTAATGGGAAGCCCTGGAGGACTTTGGGAGGTATCACTCAAAAACAAAAGTTTGGACCAGCGAGAGAGAGGGTTGTGTTTACAGATGCACTTTGGCAACAAATGTTGTAAGATTTTAAAATGCTTATTTTCGGTGCAAACTTTTGGTTTTTGGGCGAAAAAACTGCTTGCTTCCAAATTTGATAATGAAACTGTCATAATGTGCGCTCACATACAGCGGGTATCCTTTGTCCCCAGACTAGCTCGTCTCACTGAGGCGACCTTGGGAGGGGGAGCCTGCCTGCCTACCTTATAGCTCCCAGCTCTCCACAGGCCCCCACAGAGCATCTCATTGTCTCAAATTAAAGATAAGGTCTGCCTACTCTGTGTACGGTAGCTACCCTACCTTTGGCATGTGGTCGTTGCTAATTACTTTGAGCTGTTAAGGGAGACATATCTGGGGAGACAGGCAGGAGGGAGAGACCTACAAACCCAGTTTAAAAGAAGAATCTGATTTTCCCATTGCTCCCGATGGCTTTGTTTGACCTGTTGGATATGCATTGTTCTCTAGCGTTAGGTTATACCTGTTGTTGTGCTCTGCCGACACTGGACAGAGGGAGTTCTTGCAGCCATGTTTGCAACAGTGTCTAAAATGTTGCATCATGTGGGAAATAAATGAGGGACAATACAGAGAGAGGTGCTGTTGATCACGTTTGTGTGTGTGTGTGTAGTAGGTAGGTCTACGTGCCCTTAGGAGGTCTCAGTCTCTCCTGTGACCTGGCCCCAGTGTTAGTTAGTGGCCTGGGAGCAGTCAGCTGTCATAAATAGGTGTAATTTGCTGTAAAACAATATCCGTGGCTAAACTTGCTCTGGGTTGTGAATTATTGGGAAAAAAAAGAAAGAACAAATGAAAGCAGTCATTAGTGAAAACAAAACAAAAGTGGCGTTAATCAATTTGAAACAGTAAATTAGCCGGCATAAATCATCGTCCGGGCTGCAGCGAGCCGTGGTGGTGCTGGTGGTGTCAGGGATGTGGTTTAGCGTGCTCGCTGCCTGGTAAACTGCTCCATTTAACTCCCCTCCGACTCCCACTGGCTCATTGCTAAATAAGGATATCAATTAGGCTAAAGCACTCAGCAAAGGCTCCCAAGTTAACCATCAGCCGAGGCATGAATGGATCTTTGGGGATATTGACTGCTGCGGCAATAGGTTTGTAAGTGGGCTGACCAAGGGGTAATTAAAGCAGCATTATCATGTTACGCCGTTTATGGTACTTCTGCGGCTCTACGCCGTCCGTGCAAGCAGGGATGCAAGGGAGAGATCATTTGCTTGTGTATTCTTGTATTCAAATGATTTAAGTCTTTAGAAAGGTCAGTTCTGGGTGTGTCTGTGTACTTCAGTCTATCCTGATACAGCTGATATAGCTGCCACATAATCTGTTAAAGGGGCACTATGTAGTTTTGTGGAAGAAATTCAAACTCAGAATTTTATTATTTACAATATCAATGAGGTAATAATACAAGCTCAGAAATATTTACTTTGTCCATAAGTGAATAAACAAGCTGTTCTCAGAGGAAAATAAGGTCCCCAGAACACTGTTAGAAGCTAGAAAGGTGGCAGGGTCCGCCACATGTAAACAAAGTAAAAGAGTATGAAGCTGTGTTGTCCTTTCAGGTCAGTTTGTATGTACAGTTTATTCAGTCGTGAAAACAAAGAGTTTGTTTAGGCAAAAAAAAAAATATATTTTTTTCTTATTATTAAAATTTATTTTCCAAAATGACATAATGCACAAAAAAGTCCTTGAAATTCTGCATCTTACCTGTGCTGCTTAAAAAAATTAAAAATAAAATTCACAATGCTAATTTCAATGGGAACGCCAATTCCATCCATTCACTTTCCGTGAGTAATGCCTTTACATGACGTGAAGAAAATCATAAGGAGTAAGCTCAAGGCTGCCCGCTATATGAGGTGGCCTTGATGTATGTGCAATTACAGCATAATTACAGAGATAATTACTGTATGGGCAAGATTAATAACTTTATTAGCTAAAATGGTTCACTTTTAAAAGAGAGAAATGTATACGTTGGTCTTGCAGATCTAAATTTGCTGAAAGTCAATTAACGGGCTGATTTTGTATCTCATTACTCACGTGTTTCACCTTGGAAAGGCACCTTGAGAAGCTAAATTTAAAATGTAAAAAAGGTCAGGAAGTCCCTCGTACAATTAAGCCAGGAGTTTCTAAAGAATTCCATCATTACTGAGGGAATGACAGAGTGTCTATTTTGGCCAATCTAACGAGAAAGACCTACTTCAAAATTAAATCTTGTTAACTGTCGGACCAGCCTCTTCAACATATCTCAATTACCAGAGGAGGAGAGTTAACTACAGACTTCAGTTTCTTCCTCACCTTCCTTTTAAGTCGGTTTTTACTGTTGTTTTTGACAGCGGCGGAGCACGTCCCACGTGCCTGTGTTTTTTTGCCTGAGCAACAATCGGCCCTTAAGCTCCTTTGAAACAATAATAACTTCTCCTCTTTAATTTAGCCAACCTAACCACGTTGCACCGTTGACAGGGCTAGATTTGTCTTATCAAGACCTATTAACCATTTCCATTTTCTTATTAAATGCATGCGGTATAATTTGTGATTTTTTTCCAACGTGATGTAATTATGATGTATCATTTCCCTCAAATAAAGGCCCTGTCCTCTCTTGGTGTTAATTTGAGCGTGTGAACTTTATACTTTGAACTAATTGGTTGCTGTCGAAATCCCCTGAATGTGAGTAATTCGATCAGGTATTCCATAACCATTGTACAATTTAATTTGAGTAATTTAATTGGATTTGACTGCTCATTTCTGGGCCACTCTCCACTCAGTATTCAAGAACTGCAGAGCTGCGGAGGTATCCTGAGGCAAACACACACGCTAGCTGCCACCAGTCCCTCACACCAACAGAGCTGGGAACTTCCCACTATAGATAGCACAGCTGGATCACAGGGTGGACAACTGGATCACTGCTTCGAGATATTACAATGTGGGTGATGCTAGAAGATCAAGTGGAACAAAATGTTGGGTTAAGATCTTTAATTCTAGGTGATGCTCAGCCAACACTATTATCCATCATAGGTCCAAGGTAATAAGAACAAAATGCGTTTACACGAGCTGTGTTTTTCTCTATTTTACACTAAAACGGAGAGATTGCTCTTCATAAATTGCATTAACGCGGCCGATGCCATCTCCTTTCATTGCTCCTCCGACCAATTGAGCTTGTACCCCGCGCGTAATGTCATTCACGCCGCGCCACAGAGGACTTTATCTGTCCTTAGAGGGTCAGCCATCTTGTCTTAGTGATAGCTGAGGCCTGGAGACTTTGAGGCGGCGGAGAGCAAAAGCAGCAGAGACAGGCTCCCCTGCCACCCTGATGTGCTGGGAAAAACAGTGCAAGGACCATGCTGAGAGACAGAAAGGGAGCGAGCGAACAAGAGAGAGGGAGAGAGAATAGAGATAGTGAAAGAGAGAGATGCCCATGGGCAAGACTGGCGCTGTCTTGCCTGGGCCCTCCTCCTAGTGCCAGAGACAGGGATGACGCTGCCACTCTGCATCAGCCTTATGTAGTATTCATAGCAGCAGGTCCTTCTAACACAATTTGTGACCTCCACCCCAGCAGAGGAATATTGGAGTTTAACAATGGGCGGCTCTGTAGGGAGCGAGCACGTCGAGACCCCGGCGAGCAACTTCCCCGTCTATTATTTCTCTTTTTATATATTGTGTAGAATGTGTCTTTTCTGGGAATTCCACAATAAAATGACTGTTATTTATCATTACCAACCTCTTTATCATTTAGTCAATAAAAGGCCTCTCACTTTCTCTCTCTCCTTCCCTCCATCGCAGTCTGGGAGTCAGATATCTGTATTAGTCCCCCCCCTGCCTCGGGGCAAGCCGTGTCAAAAGCTAAATCATGATCAGCTATGGCTTTCTGGCTAAATTGTGTATGAAGGCCCCGGGCGGAAAAAGGTGCACATGCTCATTATTGGAGACACAGAGAGAAAAGGAGAGTGAAGTTTGCACAGGCGCGCTCGAGCCACACGCACGCACACACACACGCAAACAAATCGAGGATAAATCGCAACACTACACATATGCTAAGAGTACAAGGGTCATGAGGATCTGTGGAAGTAGTAATAACATGAAACGCGTGAATGTTGGACTTTCTTACATGCAGATCAACAGAGAACATATCTGATGTCACGTTACACTAAAAATGAAAATTAGAGTAATTTGTGAAAGTAAACAGAGACGCAAAGCAAATGCAAAATACCGACTTAACATCTGTTTGAAGTTTTCCGTTAAGACCCTGAAATTACAGGTTTATCTACCACGCCACGCTATCACACAGGGCTGCATGATACAGTAAAAGTCATATTGTGATTATTTTGACATATATTGTGATTGCGATACCATTCACGGTTAATAGGAGTGATAATTTGTGCATCACAATCACTCAGAAAACTGTTGTAATCATGATGATGTGACATTTGTTGGGGTTTGTATTATGTTTTCTTACATCTGGAGAACAAAATTTGTTGGCTTGGGCATCCTCTGCGGCTCACCAGGACTTCATTCTAGTGCTATTTTATCACACATTTTACCTTTATACAAAAATTACAGCTTCTGTGGGTTGGATATTGTACTTGGCCATTACCATTTCGATTATTATGGCATCACACAAGTGCATTTTACTGTAACTCACCTCATTCTTCTTCTTTGCAAGTCATTTCATTTCCAACTCATGCCAAAGTCACTGAGCTAAAATGCATTATGTTGCACTACTTTGATTTTTGATGTAAGCGTTTGAAGAGTCCCATGAAGCGGCCGTTACTTCAGCCAAGTATCCCCAAGAATTATTCACCTCAGGTCCAACATTTCCGGCGTTCAGTGCCAATATCGGAGGTAGTATGCCCTTTATGTAGTGGGGCAGAAAGCAAGGAAGGGTGTGGAGGTCGGGGTAGTGGACCAAAGTCGTGAACCAAAAGAGTTTCTGAGTGGCTGGTCTGACTTGAGGGGATGTTCATGTAAATGTTCCTAGTTGGCGGCCGACCAGACCTACAATCCCAAAGAATCAAATTGGGAATGAGACTCAAAAATCAACTTTCTTACAGAGTGGACCTTTAAATATTGTCATATTAAATACTTTATATATATCTTTTACTAACCAACATGCTTATGTAGCCTAGCCACCTGTGGGTCTAAGAAAACCTAGTCCCATGTGTCCTATGTTTGTATGTCCACCATCTACCTCAAACACCAATGAATTGCATTAAGAATTCAGTTATTGCACTTTCTGACTGACTCACCGGATGTACTGTGGCTTATATATAAGCCAGGCGCATGACTGTCTTCAAAATCCTTGCCACTACAGGTAACAACAATCCCCAAGCTAACAAACTATGCTAAAAATGGCGCATTACCCTAAGCCTTACCTGGTAGCCAGTGGAATGAACTTAAACAAGCTAGCAGCTGTTACCTTTTCTTCTGCAGGGATTTAGCCATTTTGATGCCAGGGCTCGCCTCCCCACATGCAAAACAAGTTCACCCCAACATTATTCCCAGCATCCTGGGATTGGTTGAAAGTAATAAGAACAAGCCAGAGCCTTTTTTCCCTATAGCCGAATGAATACTGGGTTGTAGCCAGATCTTTCTTCTGTGCTGACACAGCGCTGTGGAGATAGGCCTGGCTATGAAAGACTACCGAATCCAAACAAGGTAACTAGGGTACTTAAACATAGTTTATTTGCCATGACTGTGATCTGTCCCTGATCTGAATCCAACTGTAGTAGCCATTCACTGACATTGTTTAGTAGAATATGTGTGCATTGGACAAAAAATACTAATAATGCCTGATTTTTAAAGACCCTGGACTACATTCAACGACCGTGTTCTCGTCTGACAATAGGGCTATACATGCACACACGTATAAAGTTTCCAGATTGGCTGAGGCCTACCCAGCTGCTGCAGGACACATGCGCGATGGGAAACATCACCCATGATACCTACTGTACATTCAGAAGCCCGAAAGCATCAGCTATAGCTACCCGAGCGTACAGGACTTGGTCTCCCCTTTAGGACATTATCACCTTGTCCGGTCCTCTGGAGGGCCCTCCTCTCCCCTGTGGGCCAGCGCTTCCTGCTAGCGCTAATTAATTAAGAGGGCAGGTTGGCCACAGTGGAGAGCGGGCCCTGAGCCTTTTCATCTACTACCAGACAGGACGCCTAGAGACTCATCTCCTCCCCTCCCAATAACGCCACTGCAAAGCTCGCAGAAGTCAGTGGAGATTTAGGAGCAAGTATGCCACACATGAAAGGTGTACTGCGAGGGGAATTAGCGGTATGTAATAAGATGCTTCTTTTTAATCTCATGTGAGCTCGCTACGGCTGCCCGTCTGCACTGTGCGTTGTCGATTGATTTTACGGATAACCAGCACACTTCTACCGTCTGTCATTTAGTAGTAGAGTAACAGGATCCAATGCTATGACCCATGGACCTTACTGTAGGTCTTTATATTACAATACACTACTTAACACCAGTGTACAGCCCGACTTCATAACATTTGCACATGGTTCTTCAACACAAGAGAGAAAAAAAAGTGTCAGGGGGAAAGAGAGCTGGGAAGCAAGTGGGGGAAATAATACGACCACATTTAATGAAAGGTTAAATTTTCATTTACTCACTATTGACTGAGCTGAAAGGGCCATTATTTATTGTATTGGCATGATGTGGCCCATTAGTGCTGTATTGGAATTGGTTTGGCTTCTTTTTCCCTCCCTTTCTCACTGACTCTGTTGTTCAGCGTTGTGAGATCGCTCCGAGCTAAAGTGTGAGAAAAGACCTGTTTGTGTGTACATGTGCATGTGTGTTTTTCCATGAGAGAGAGACACGCACACATAGGCCGCGAACGACTCCTCAAACTTTCCCCGCTGAATTCCTTTTGTTCATTTATCCATCGTCTGCATCTTCACATATCGCGCGGTGATTCGGCCATCGATCTGTTGTTCTCACGATCCCACTGACACATCAATGACAATCTAATTCCGTTCAACGGGCTTTATCGGCCGCTGTCTCCGCAAAGTGACAAGACACATTGCGGCCGCGCGTAACCTAATAAAAGGGTGCTCTGCTCAATCCAGATTAAGTCACGAGACTCTGTGGCTCCGGCAACACACAGCACATTCATTTAGAGAGGCTTCCTAATTGGGGCTGGTGGAAGGGAGGCGAGAGGTGCGAATGTTGCTTTGTTTCAAGTCCGAGTAAACCCTCCCCGAGACCATTTATTCATTTGTTTATTAGCATCCCGGTGTACACGAGACATTATTGCAATAATGAGGCAACATCTGCATAATTCCACGCTTAACTAAAGGGCCCTGAGGCCAAACTTTGCACAAATATTCAAACACAAGATCAGGTCAATAGTGTTGAGGTTAATCAGACTGTTGTGAAGAAACAGGACATTGAAACATAATTAAAACCCATAATCTGCAGGTCAGAAAGTTTGTGGCCTCACTGTACCAAAGTCTTGCTTTTTTATATAATTCTTTCACTTGAAATGATACGTTTTGATGAATGAATGCACAAAGAATATTATTTTCCTAAAACAGGAAAAGAGTTACTGTATTCTGAGCCCCTTATTTGTGTAATTGTGTGTTTGTAATTTGACATTATTTCTAAGACGTCTATATATAGTGTTACAGGGATATCTATTGACGTTAGCATGCTAACAAGCTAGCCCCTAGTCACATTCTAACTTAATGAGTAAAAGTCCAATAGTAAACAAAAGCTGCTCCGGTGCCCCTGTCTTGATTAAAATGATTAGAAACTCCAAGGAAGGAGTGTTACCTGCTGAAAAGAGTTAACATACTAGGTGCTTTCTGCAATTTTTTTTTCTGCCTTTCACACGTGTCATCATCTGCCAGAACCTGAAAGCTTTAGCATCATTTGCACCGCCACTTAACGGTAGCTCTTTTCCTGTTTTGTGCCATAAAGCAATTCTATTGAGCTGTAAAGCAATATGGGATTCCTGCAGCCGCTGCCATTCCCCTGAATGCAAACTGTAGCTTCTCCAAATGAATCTAGGTAACATTTATCGATGCTAAAAAAGCTATACGGTGTATGTAAATCAAGATTTGCTTCATGTTGGAAATCTGCACTGCTGTGACCTGACCTTGGCAGTGAAAGTCTGGCCTCCTACATACAGTATTTCTGAGGTTTCATCAATGCAAGCTAAATAAAAGCTCTCTGACAGAGGGCACCAGATGGCCTGGGCTTTAGACAGACTGGCATGGCCAGACAGAGTTTTCAGTGTCACATTCACATAGACATGCACACATACACACACACTCATTCAAGCAGGTATACACACAAACGCACACACTGATTCTCAACAGTGTCACAGAGGTCAATGTGCTAAGAATGGCGATGCCACTGTGAGTGCCATCTGGCAAACCGGGGTCAAGGTTACACCTCCGGGAGCTGCGACCTGAACCGACTGAGCTCATTCATTCAATGTTTTTGAATTTTTGTGTAGATCAGACAGACTGCAATCTGCGGTCACCATTTTCTAGATTTTGTTGCGTTGTGTGGTGATTTGAAACATTTATTCGCTTTGTATAATAGTCTGTAACACATTAAACTGCACCCCAGTGCTGTGCACACAGAGCACACATACCTGCGTTCTCCTCAAATGTTACGACTCCATCGTTTCCCCTTGACACGCTTTCTTTCCTCCTGTTTCCTAAACTCTACATAAACAGCGTGGGGCTTTACTGCCTTGTTTTCTGTCTGTCGGCGCGCTGTGCCAGCATCCGACACCAGCTCCCTGCCACTTTCACAGGCTGTAAACATCTGAGCAAGGCCTTTCATCTGGTCAATGTGGCAAGGGGACCCAGGGGCTCTGGATTAGCGCCACGATAAAAACAGGCTCCCGCACTCGGTTTAGCAAGCTTCAAGCCCGCCACTGTGACAAGCTGTGTTTAAAAAAAGCCAAAGGAAAAAAAAAAAAAAAATGCTTCACAGGCCAACACCACAAATTAATAGTTTCCTCCAGAAGGCAAACTTGTTCCAGAGTAGGCTCATTAATTTAGCATTAAAAATGGTCAGAACTATTAGACGTTATGTTTCTGTTTCAATGTTTTATCATGTTTTTTCTTAGATGAGGTTTCTAATAATTATGGTGCATATTACAAAACATAATTTGTCCGTTATTTATCAGTAATTCAGTAGATATTTATGTAAAAGCCATATTCCTCAGAGTAGATTTCCACAAAGGATGGATCTCGGCCCAAAATAGACATCACTAACTCTTGACGTAGACTCTGATAAAGGGACAGATCCAGAATTTATTTCTCACTTTCTTTAACATTGCAAGATTTTTGCATTTTTCTACATTTTCATTAATTTCTCAGAGAATAGTACATGGACATTGATGAAAAAAGAGGCATATTTAGGTGGCTGGTTTCTACAAGTGAGTCCAGTTTGGTGCAGATCCTAGATCTGGTGAGCTTAAATCATGGTTCAGCAGTTATGGGTGGTTTAAAATGTGGAGTGATACAAGGCTAATGAGTTTATATGAGTGCCATCCTAGTTTTTCAACATACTATCACCGTAGTTTGAAATTGTCATGAAATGTAATCTACAGGATTATTGCACATGAACACGACTTTTACATTGTTTTCACGACTCCCAGCATGTCTTTCGTGCCTGGACCACAACATTTTTTAACCTGTGCTAAAAGTGCCAGGTACTCAAATCCTAAACCGTTCTCACACCAGATTAGTATTACCTGGGGGCCTCTAGTCATTTGTTATAATTGTGGAGGATGTCAGTGATCTTAATCCCTTGCAAATCTGCCATGTCCATGAGTTGATTTCTACCATATTTGCAAATTGCAATTTCTGTGATTTGGGTAACAAATTTGGCTCATGATATGTTGACGTTTAGAAGTGGTGACAGGAGGTTAGGAGCGACAATGCTGGATGATGCTTTGCCTCTGAGAGTTGATGTTTAACAGAGCCTTGACATCATATCCAGGAGGTAATGTCAGTAAATATGAGTAAAATACAGAGTGCTTATTCTCTACGAGTGTGCCACTCGAAACATAGGGTGGTAATTTTGAATATATAAGGTCACCTGGTAATACCGGTCCTATGCGATAAGGCTCTGTACATTAAATTTCATCACTATTTCACTGACTTTCTGTGTTGTACTATCATGGTGCCTCTGCTTTACTGGGTAATATATGAGTGATAAAGATGGAAGACAAAGGAGATGACAAGCAGCAAAAGTCATGAGTTAGACTCCAAACATTGCAAGCCCGTGGCATGTACCCTATCCTACAGATGCACTCTCTGCCCCTGGCTTTTATTTTTAACGTCACAGTAAATCTTCAGAAGCAAGGTGTCAATCAGCACCAGTGTCATCACAACAGATGATGTCATCCATCTGTCTATATAGAGAGAGCCATATGGACACAGATATGTCTACAGTGTGTTTTATCTCATCCAAAGGGCAAGTGATTTTCTTTCACCGCCGTGTCAGGGTTGAGATGGACTGCGGTTCAACAACATTAATATTTAAGGAACCTCTGCAACCGGTCTCACCCTCATCCATTATTTGGGCGCTTTCTGACACTCACAGATTGTTGTCCCTGGGTAACTCAGGGGCGCCATCCAAATCTTAGCCCATATAGTGAAATATCGGAGATGCTCGTGGGTGACTATTCCCGATGGAGTTCGTTCTGATTCCTGGTTTGATGAGCCTTTGCCCTGCTGGGGTGCTGAAAATGTAAGCAAATCATTTGGGTCAAGTGATATGATAAAATGCATGTAGAGTTAATTGTCCCTCTACCTGGCTTGTATGATGATAAAATAATATTTTTTGCCACAGGGGAACATTTTGCCTTTTTCTTCATCACCGGTTTGAAATGATGTGCACATATGCAGCACGTCTGTATGGATCTGAGCAGCAGTGCATCTCAATCTCACACACACACGTGGAGACTCGCATACCTGGAAATGATTTCAAGGACTCTGGGGAATGTGGCCCAGCCGACACCCCAGTTCTGACACTGAGAAGCAGGCCCCCTGCCCTCCCCTCACGTCCCTCCACAACCCACCACCTCTGAGTCCTGTTTCTGGGGCCTCTAATGCATCCCCAGACCCCTACCAGAGCACAGGCTCTACAACATGCTGGAGCAAATCAAGTATTGACCTGAAGCAGTTATGTGCTGTAGAACATTATATTCTCATCCGGGTGGCGTGGTGACTGTAAAGAACACTCTGTTTGCCGTGAAACATGGCTTTGCTTATGCGCTCTGCTGCCCGCCCAGGCGCCCACGACGCTCGTACATCAAGCGCCGGCCTTGTCGCTCGCTTTATTGAGAGGGAAAACAAAGGGTTGAGCCGGTTGGAATCATTTTTTCTCGGGACGATTTTTCAAAACAGCACCAAAAGCTTTCCTTTTGGGGTTTTGGGGTGGACGAGGAGGAGAGAACGGGCGATAAAATTGATGAATGGCAGATTGATGGATTTCATTCCTCCGCAGAGGAGAAAAACAAGAGAGATGCACATAAGGTTTTTTCATGTTTCAAGAGTTTGAGAAAGTTACTTATGACAGATGGAGATGCCTGCTTGCACATTTCCATTCACAAGTGTGCATAGTAGTAGTACAGTATTTGGTAATAGTAGCTGTAGTAGAGCCTCTTATGTATTGAGCCAGCTGGATGAATGTCAGTGACAGGAGGACAGGTTTGTTTTATAATATCCTTTTTTACATGCAGAGAACTCTGTAATGCAGGATGTTTCTGGACAGTGATATAAAATTTAAATTTAAAACCTTACATAAATATATAGTGGAAAACCTTTATCACATACTGTTTACATTAGAGAAATATCTGGAATAATGTGAGTTTGTGTGTTTTATGGCTAATTGCTTAAAAATAGCGACAGAGCAAGTGCTCAAGTATATGCCTGACAAACATATATTATCCAAGGTATGGTCAGATGTGCCTTATTACACCATATTAATATTTACTGTAGCTTGGGCGATCTTTCATTCTACACTTGTCAGTGATATGTAAATATTTTTTCGTGGAAGACAGCTGACTTCTCGCCTCTCTGCTGTTTACCAGTTGGTTACAAATGATCTGATGCTAATCACACACTTTCTGCTCATTCAGCAAATGGTAATTGTGGATACACATGAAGAAAACATACAAACAACAGTAGTTCTTGCCCAGTGTGAATAAGTTCTCTCCTTATGTCTCTGTATTAAAAAATTAAAACTAAAATTATCAACAGAATTAAACTAGCTAGTGGTGTCTTTTTCGTGGTTTTCAGAGAACCACTTTTTCCCAGTGGTCCAAAGCTCCTGTGCCAGGGACGTAAACAAAAACAGTCCCATGGTAGTACGACTAGCTGCACAGCTAATTGAGCTAACAAGCTAACAGTCACTTAAGTCATGGATGTATAAACGGAATACAGTTAGCAGTTACTCTGGTGATATGCTGCCCCTATTTGTTGGACAGTATGAATTCAAGGTGGCCAATTTTTATATATTGCACCTTTTTAAAAAAAAAAAAAAAAAATCCCAAAAAACATAGTGTACATGCCGTGTCTTCTCCTTAATGCTTTGGCTGCTACAACTTAAATTGGAAGTATATAGCCTAATGAAATACATTGTCACTTTTACACTTTTAGACCTCCAATCTAACCCTGGCGGTAGCATATAAATGTAATTTGTAGGAGACGGGATTGAGGTAGATGTTGTAGATTAGCAGCACCTATAGTTTAGTGGATGACTAAGAATATATATTGTTGTCGTGCCATTTCAGTACACTGCGCCGTTTTTAAAGTAAAACATATGCATCCTTGCAAACAAACACTGAACAACAGGTTGGTAATAAACACAAACACATTTTCTTTCAAATCAATTGCATTTTAATATCATAAGAAATATCATATTTAATCACAAAACCTCATTTTTTTCCCCTACCCTTGCATTCTTTCTCCCAGTCGATACGAGGCCTCAGACTTTAATAATGAGCCATTAAACAATGTGTTTAGTAAATTGATCTGTGAAGAAAACACACAATCACCAACAGCCACTAATGAGTTCCCATTTGTCTCAGAGAGCGGAGAAGACACGGAGTGAGCAGCCCTTCATCCCTCTATTTTCTCTCCGTTTCACTCATTTATTCCTTTCCCTTTCCCCTTCCTCTTACTTTACCTCTTTAAAAATCTTTCCCACATCTCCTCCGATACCCACCTCTGTATCTGTCCATGTCTCACAATCTCCCGCTATGTCCCTCTCTCTCTCTTTTTCTCCGTCCCTCTCTCCCCCCCTTGCCTCCTAAAGGACACAGGTGACTGAACCCATGACTGTCCTGGCGTCAGAGGATGATACATAACAGCTCAGCCTCGAATGACAAATCCAGCAGACACTGGGCCGAGAAGAGACATATTGATTTTTCAATGATTAATAAGTGGAAAATAATTGTGTTTCATTAAGATGGATGGAGTTTCATTTAGTCCTGTCTCCTCTTCTTCACTTCAGCGCCAGGCAGGCAATCAAATCTGCCGCTACCGCAGCCCGTTAGCCTGCTATGGCAACAAGGCCCGCCACATGTGTTTCTGTTTGTGTGTGCGTGTTTGTGTGTTTGTATGCGGCAGCAGCTGGAGTATTGGGAAAAAGGAGAGCGATGTGAAAAGGAGATGAGAGTCTATCTCTCAAAGGGGTACACATTTACCAGCAGCAACACACAGACCCCATAGAGAGATCAAATGTCGACCACAAGAAACTCAACTTTTCATCCCAGGAATATTTCGACAACACTGATTATGTTTACATACATCCAGATTTCCCCTCTGAACAAGATTTTTCATCCTGGTTTTTGGGTCAACACACTGAAAATATCAACACTTAGTCACAATAACCCTGGTTAGCTCATGCCCTTATTATGGGAAACTAGAAACCAGAAACCAGCAGTGGTGATGACTGGCACAAACGCCGTTCCCTCAGAATCAAAGAACCTCTTTCTGGACTCACTCAGCATTTTGTGGTTATGTAGATCACAGAAGAGGAAGAGAAAACCAATTTCCTCACTGATAGTAGCTTTAACATACAGCAGGACGTACTGCAGCTACGAGACACGCTGCATTCTGAATGAGGAGCGCCACTCGAGTGGAAAAACTTAACCAGATTCTCAACTACACATACTGATTGTTGCAAGACCAGGCATGTTGCTTAATTACGGGAAATGTGGGAATTCAGTAAGTGAGGTAACAGGAGACGAGACAGGTTGGAGGAAAACAGGTAACCCATAAAAGTGCTCAGATAAACAACACAGGTCACCAGTCTTTGTGTTGTTTGAACATGCATAATCGCAGGGCATTGTGGGTGGATCGTGACATGGTGTTGTGCAGTACTTAGCAGGTGATGAATTAACACTGGCCACTGGCGAAGAGTTTGCAAATTTTGTTAGCGGCCAGTGAATCTGTGTAACCTCGTTATGAGCTGTGTTGTTGGAAAATCATAAGCAAACATGGATGCAGTGAAAAGGATTTTTTCCATTTCTGCAGATTTGTTTCTTTTCAGGGGTGTGTGAGTATAATCATTTCCATTACTTTTGCTAGTGGGCAGTTGAGCTGCAACAATTAATTGATTAATGGATTGCAGTAGTTGTCAGCTATTAAATACGTCGCCAGCTTTTTTAGTAATCGATTAATCAGTTTGAGTCACTTTCTAAGACAAAAAACTCAAAATGTTCTGATTCCAGCTCTTAAATATGACTATTTCTGGTTTCATTACTCCTTTATGACAGTAAACTGAATATCTTTTGTTTTTGGACTAAACAAGACATTTGAGGACTTCATCCTGGGGTTTGGGAAACACGGATTCAACATATTTCAACATTTTATGCTATTTTGTATGCCAAACAACTAACCTAGTAATCGAGAAATATAATCAACAGATTAATTGACAAGCCAAATAATTGTTAATTGTGACCCTGAAAAATGGACAATAAAATAGCCATTAGCTGGATTAAGTCATTTAAATCAACTGGTTGTCTTTTATGGTCTTTTTTGGAGGAAATAAAGTATAAGTCATCTAATATCTGGCTCAGAAATATGGTCTGTACTGAACACTAAAGTTTAATCCGATCAGTTAATCATGAAAATAATTGACAGATTAACTGACAATGAAAATAATCATTACTTGCAGCACTAGTGGACAGTTTATCTATGAATTGAACACCACAAGTGAACAGAGATAACTATAACATGTTTAATGTTTAATTCAATGTATCTAGTTTTATTTATTTTTTTATTTTTTTAATATAAAAATGATCTTTACATTTTTAGGATCCCTTATTATTAATTATTTTTACATCTGAAAGATACAATAGGATTTAGCTTTTACCCCATGGCACCATTGTGTTTCACTTTAAAGGTCAAATTTGTAAGATCGTTGATTGTTGAGACTCATTCCCAACTCAAATACTGACACTTTGGTTTGGTGGACGGCCTGACCTACTGTATACCAACCCAAAGTGTCAGTATATACGACCTGAGAAACCCAAAGTGTTGATATTTGAAGAGTTGGGAAAGTGACTTAACAATCAACTATCTTACAAATTAGACCTTTAAGGGGAAATTGTGTGGTCACCCCTGATTAATAGCTTGAAGCGTACTAACTTCTTAATGGCTTAATAATTCAATTTATTTTTACAGTAACCTTCACTTTAAGTGCGTAAAGAGACAGTTTGTAGCAATTTACATGTATTAATCACTATTTACTGGCCATATGTGAGCGGATTGTAATGTGAATTACTCTATTGCCCATACAAGCCTTGACGATTTGTTTAAGTTGTTTAATGCTGCTGGACTGTGGATTTCTTTGAAGGACTCAACTCGGATTTTCCGCAACAGTCCAAAGGATGTGACTTTACACATGTTCTCGAGTGTCTCCTTGCTGCGCCAACGAAGAGCAACAGTAGCTAACGTTAGCTTAGAAATGGAGTCCACTAACATACATCACAGACGTTTCACAGAGCCCCTTTGAAGTGGAAGATGAATATCTGGGCATGTTTTGGAAATACAGCCAGAGAGGACTTTGAAGATGGTCCCCACTAATTAGACACTTCAGCATTAGACTACATAAATGTGGTATTAATACAGGATCTTTCTAAATAGCCTCTGCAAATGCAGATTATTTTATAAATTTCATGAGCAAAAAACAAGCCTCCAGTATAAGACACCTTTGGTTTAATGGATGGATCACACAGCATTTATTATCAGGAAAATCAATGCAGTTATCCAAACAACTGTACATCAACCACCACCTGATCAAGTGCTACAGTGTGTCCATTGAAAAAGACATAATAACATTATCCTGAGGGATAAAGGCAAACAAGATAGGGCCTTGTTTTAGATGAAGGCATCAGAGGAGTTGGGGGGAGGGGCTGCGGCACCCTGGTCCTCCATCCCAGCATCCCTGTGTATCACTTTAATGTTCACATAATGACATCCCCTCCAAGTTTGTGTCATGGGCCATCAACAATCATAATTGTAAAGTGATTCATTGACTGATGTTGTCAACAGTGCTACTGTCAAGAGAAACTGATACCAGAGAAAGAGAATAGGGCCCTCTAATGAATATATCAATAACCAGTGACAGGTGAAGGAGTACTCCTGACCAAATTTCAAATAAGCTCTAACACCTCCTCTGGATGCCTTCATTTGTTTTGCTACAGCACGTTGTGCCAAGGCAAGGGAAGAAATAACACAATTAACAGCCGTGTTATAAATGCATTAAAAAAAGACTTAGATTTTAAATTGTAAATTGCGCAGTTTAAGAACTGGATTCACGTATTTCATTCTGCCTGTTCGTAGTGACTTATCATGTCACATCAGCTCATGACTCCTTCTGGATGCTCTGCAGTAGAACAGTATGATGATACCACCAGACCTGTGCGTCAGAACGGATTGTTCATTTCCACATTTGCTCATATGAAGGACACCATAAGTGGGGACCTTAAATTGGTGGGGACCGATTTGTCGTCTTTGGCCCTGTGTGAGTGTTTGTGTTTGTCTTTGTGTCTGTGTATAATCACCTACACACTTCACAGGGGAACACTAGTGATACATCACCCAAATGAGGTCCAGTCGGGGCCGTGATCCATCACCCAGTGTCTAGTCTAACAGCGAAGGTAATGAGAAAGGAACCTATGCAACATTGATGGGGGCCTGGCCGACGACAACTCATGGACAACGGTATTGATGGCTGACCATCACTATTAATGGCTGCGCGGGGTTATGAAAGGGAAAAAAGAAAAGATGTGGATTTTCGTTAAAGGTTTAAGCATTCAAAGCTCGCGGTAATAATTAGTGTGTCGATGCATGTGTGTGTGAGTTTACGACCGTGTGTCCAGACACACTCATCTCCCCGCGCGCACCTGTCATCCTCACCCAGTCTGGGGAACAAAAACCTGGCCGAAATGCAATTAAAGGGGCACTGTGGTGCTCCATTGTCGCATCACACCGGGGCTACCTCTCTCTGCCTGCCGCATTAATAGGGTTTCAATTGCCAGCGCCCGCTTCTTAATGGCTGATTTATTTCATTTTAATACCCTTGTCATGAGGTAAGGCCTCGACTGTGGGCAGCATAATAGGGGGCCATTTTCCTCTCTTTCTCCAGCGGGGAATGCTTGGCTCTAAAGATCTCCATTTGATATGTGGGCCACAACCCTTTTGACTGAGGCGGTGGGGGTGGAGGAGGTTGGGGGATGGGGTGTTTGAATACAAGTGCTATACATACTCGTTTAACATTTAACTTATTAAAGGTGCACTATGTAGTTTTGGGGAAGACATTTTAATCAATAAATATATTGCTGTACATACAAACTGACCTTAAAGGACAACACAATTTCATACTGTTTTACTTTGTATATATGTGGCAGACCCTGCCACCTTTCTAGCTTCTAACAGTGTTCTTATATTCCTCTGAGAACAGCTTGTTTATTCAGTTATGGAAAAAATTAATATTTCTGAGTTTGTATTATTACCTCATTAATATTCCAAATATTACAATTCTGAATTTGAATTAACTACATAGTTAAATGGGTTAATAATGTTGGTCATAGTTGCACTTGAACACAACTCTAAAGAGAGCATCTTAAATCAGACCTCTATATCATTAGTTAAAACAAGGTAACTTAATAATAAATGATCTGGGATGTAACATACATCATACGTGTGCAGTGATATTTGCCGTGTCTTTGTCTTCATCTCTCTCTGTTTTGAGGACAATGGCAGCCCTGCTCCCAAGAGAAACTCAATTGACTGGAACCTCCATCATTTAACACACTATTAATTGACTAATGTGCATCACATCGCTATGCAGCATAGGTAGATGAGGACCATGGGGCCTTATCAGAGTGGATTATGGGAAATTAGCTGAAGCGGCGACAAAACAGGCACGCTCCTGCGTTTTCTCAGCGCACAATCAGCTGTGGCAGAGCGGATGTAACCGTTTTGAGATTATTTGCACAAAGGCGATTATTCTAATCACTTAATTCCGGTATTATGAGACATCTGCTCTGTTAAGCTCTATATTTCCATTTCCCCAGACAACTGTGTGCAGACGAGACTTCATCAATATCATTACTCACTACATTGTTGTACTCAAACAACGCCTGTATGATTAATGAATAGGCAAAAGACAGTGTACAGCCATAATTCTCACAAATCAATTACTCATGCTAAGGAGGCCTGTGTTGCAGATCAGCCATAATATAGTTAATCATACACTTTCAATGGGACGCATGAAGTCAGACGTCGAGCGTGTGGGTGTGATAATCAACACTAATGTATTAAGTGTTTACAATGTGCATGCGAGGGGAGGTTTTAATGCGTACAATGCATACGTACGAGCATGCTCTGCAGAACATGCAGTTTTTTTGTTGAACGTGTCCATGTAATTGCATTATGTGCATTACATGTCGATGGCGCACAATAAACATAGAAGACAAATGCACATGCTCTACATCATCCTCCCAAGCACATGCTGTTTACAGTACGTAGCATCCAGCTGAGAGCTGCAGCGGTGGATGTTTCCATTAGCATAAGAGGCTTTGAATTTGAATCTGTTGGCGTGATCATCAAAGGACAGTCGCGGCGATAAAGTAATCCCAAAAGTTCTGTTATTACAAAAAAAGAAAGAAAGGCCATCTCATATCGCACATGCTGACATCGCCACACATGTTAGAAATAAACCGCCGTTCAAAACATCAATAAAATCATTATTTCAATTATGCTCCTCAGGGTGTCAAATGAAGTATATCCTGATCATGAAGCTGGGATCCATCCATCTGCGCTCGCTCTTCATTCCGGCCTAACGGCTCTAATTAGCTTTCTGTCTATAGACTAATCTTTCATTCATCAATCGATTGATTTCCCTGTCTTCATTACTACGGGGCTGACATTGTGTCGCTGCGGTTGGAAGCAAAGATGGCCAATCCTGTGTGAAAGGTTAAACATGTTAAGCTTGGCGACTAGCAGCTGACAAGACATTGTTTGGGACAGGTTTATTAATGAAGGTGTCACATGAGGCTTTTCTTTTTCTATCAGCGGACGGCCGTTATTACAGCAGCTGAGGAAATGTGGAGATAAAAGGGACACGGGCACAGTGAGTTTACATTCAAAAAGGTACTATAATCAATTAAAGTAGCTGCTTTGTTGATACTGAAGCACTGAATTTACAGTTTTGAGTTATATATGCTGAAAATATATGAAATAAACTGCATTTGCTAAACAAAAACATGGCATTAATTGCAATTTTTCCCAAGGATTTAAGATTTTTAACCATATTTATCCATGTGATTCACATTCTGAATTGCAGTTATGTCAAATTTCCAGTGTAATCCAACATATAAAATAACTCTCATGTCGATGTCAAAGGACCAACAGGCATCCTTACCGCCTTTCCGATGAGGATTCAACCCACTCCTTGCTGGGCGGTGGCCATGTTTATTCATATTTCCGCAGTTCCACCACCATTTCCGATAAACGTACTTTTTCAGAGTCGGTATCGTGCGACGCCAGTCACGGTTCAAAGCGGAGATTACCTTGGTTTTATCTAGAAATAGCTGGTAAACTTTTCTACAGTATCAACCTTTGCACTGAGCCTGCTGCGCCTGTCATCGGGAAAATAAACAGATGCTCATTTTGTGTTTATAGCTGCTCTGAATGATGGATTACAGCGCACAGATAGCGGTAATTATCGGAAAACCATTAACATTCCGACACTATCCATACCCTTACATACACACTGTATAGTACTTTGGACACGGGATTTACAATCTACTGTATTCAGGGAACACATGCTGAGTGGAATGAACGCTTGCTTAAATCCACTCGCCTTGCCCTTAGGTTATCTTTATCCTATATTTATTTTTATCCTCATTTCCCCCAATTCCTTACGTCTCCCTTTTTTCTCCACACCAAGGTGTACGGGTTTACAGTAATGCAGAGTGTATGGGAACGGCGATGGCATGCATTGTCCCTGTTTGACAGCGTCTCAATAGATAATCTCCGAGTGTCTTGGATTTCGTTCAATCTATTAACCATAATGGCGTATATTTAGTGCTTTCTAACTTTGCCTTGGGCTTCTGTCACCCGAACACAGCATTGAAAGTGGCAGCATGTTAAAAGCAATGGAATAGCACGCTATCTGCTCGTTTATGAGAGCTGAAAAGCATTTTGTTTACATTGGAGGAGAGACAATTTATTTGTAAGTCGCAGCAACAGAGGCATTAAAGCTTTCAGTCTTGTGAATGTAGGCATGTTTCGGGTGAAACTGATAAACTAATAAACCCTGTTGACAGGAGGAGTTTGAATGCAAGGTGCTATTGTATTTCTTAACAAAAACAGCTGGTATCATACAACACAGGAATGAAAAGCTGCGGTCTGCATACAGTTCGAGGATTTCATGTACATCCAGGGATAAAGTGGAGAGGGATCTCATGAAATCAACCTAAGCTCAGCTACTATCCTGCAGAGGTATGCACACAGTAGGCTCATATGAATCTGATCTCAATACAGCTTACATGGTAGTATCACAGTGAGTTACAGTAGGTGAGGACAGACTGGTTTGCTGAAATATCACACTGTCATTTGATATTTGTTATCGGACAGTCAGCTGAAGTCAGGTCCACGGCTTCAGTCTGTTAAACCTGAAAAATGGTTTTTACTTTGCTTATTTCAATGTCTTATTTAAAGTTCTGTTAAAAACATGATTATGTTATATCTCTTATATATTCTTACACTATATAAGTATGCCCTTTCTACTGAAATAGCTGATTAGCTAATTCTACATTAAAGGGAAACCTGTAAAGAAAGGTTTATATGCTTTTTGAAATGCTGGCAAAAAATAAATTCAGGTGAAACCTGGTTCTAAAAATGGTGGTCACAGATAATAGCATGAACGATGTGATTCTGGCAGCTTGGGTCCATAAATTGAATTAGTGTTGATTCAAGACGTGTTTTCTTTGAAGTAAAAGGAAAAGTGAGGAAAAATGTGACCATGTTATAATATTATATTGTATCAAATGGCAGTAACTTGAACAGGTAAATTAATCCAGTGTCAGCAATCTAATCAAGTCATGGGATTCATTTTAATGCTGTCGAATTAATAAAGGTTTGTTAAAAAAATCAAAAATAAAAGGTTGTGAATATGGTTCCTTGAAACCATAATTTTAAGTCCCACCCCTTCCTTTCAGCCTCCCTCCATAGCCACTTTAGCCACTTTAGCTATGTTCAGCAAGCTCTCTTAGCTTTTTGTTCATTTATTAGACTAAAAGATGGCATATACCTCCCAGCTGAAACTAGCAGGGGCTATGGGACTATCCCCTCTTGCCGGTACAAAGTGGTATTATGAGACAGGACGGGCTGGGGCTAGCTGGTTAGCATGCTAACTGCAGTAGTGACATAAAATCAACATCAACACTGTTGTTTCCTCACATTCTGTCAATAATGTTAGTTCACTTTAAATGTTTAAACTAAAACTCTGGCCATATTTTACAAATTGTTCCTTTAACTAGCTGCTGTACAACGGGCTCAGGGGCTTTGTAAATGTTACTGAGACAGCAGTGCATTGTTGTCATTGCTAACCGTATCTACCTGATGTCTTATTCATATGTCAGAAAACACTTTATCACATTATCATAGTGAACATAAACATGGTTATTGTTCTCACTGCTGTCACGCTAACATGTTAGTATTGGGAAATGACTGCGGTTTCTCTGCCATTCTTGAACAACGAGCTAGCTAGCTAAAAGCTTTAGTAATATGTCTACTCAGTTGATTTATTGATTTCCGTTGGGATGTTGAGTAATTTTCTTCAAATATAACATAAAATGCGCGTAGTATAACTTACCAACCCTAAGCGTAAAGTGGTGGATCAAATGTCCAGTTATCACATAACGTAAAATCAAAACAATTTACCTTCAACTTGGGAAAATACTATACTTTCCATTACAGTTTTTTTTAGTGAGACAGGTGCAATGCAGAAATGCATTAAACCATTAGTTAAGTTTTCTGATGCAAGTTTTATTTGTATTCAGTTTAGTTCACTCTATTATACATTCAGTGTTTCAGTACTCTTTGTTTGAAGGAAGTGATAGAAAGTAACTTTTACTGAAGTAAGTACTTAGTACTTGAGTTTTTTCATTTTCTGCTATACAGTAGTTTTACTACATTTATTTATTTTTTTTACATTCATTAGTTTCTATTTACTTTGAAGATTCATTTTAATAAAACAAAATTGAATCGAGGAATACATTATAAAGTAATATGATAAATTAAGATAAGACTTTAATGATTCCTGGGGGGGAAATTCACAAGAAACCCAGCAGATAAACTATATAATCTAGTTACTGTAAATCACCTTTACCAGCTTCACCATTAAAATGATGAAAACATTAATGTAACATATATACATTAAATATGAATAATTATAAATTAAAACATTAATATAACATTAATAATTATAATCCAGTAATATCATATACTTTATTCTGAAATGTGCACACAAGATACTTTTATTTTTGGTCCTTTTAGTATATTTTGATGCTCACACATTTAGTTCTTTTAAGTGAAAATCTTAATTCATGACATTGACGAAGGATTTCTGCTCTGTTTTATACTTAAATACAGGATCTGAGCACGTCTTCCACCACTGTTTAATGGAACAAACTGTACTTTACGGGCTCTTACTTTCTGCTTCACTACACTGTATAGCAGCAGGAGTAACAGACGTGTCCTCAGATGCCGTTGTTATGGGTGGATAAGGAAATGAACCATTGAGATTTGCTCTAATCTTTCCGTCCCATCACGTCAAGTCCAAAATAACAATAAAAACATGACGCCAGGAGGACGTATACTGATAGCCTCGCCATTTCCAGGTTAAACCAGATAGGGAGACAACTTACACTTAAGAGTCCTCTCAAATCGCAGGAGCACAGAAAAATAAAAACACGAGGCCTCCTTCTTTCTCCTGCTCATTTCTGCGCCCCCTTTTATGCTAATAGCCGTGGTGTTGCATGATTAGTGGCGACTATTTACAGTAGAGACATTTGCTAATCAACCCATAGAGTTATGCGGCAGATCTGGGAGCAATTACGTCCACACACAGGGCCCATATTTACAACACACATACACACACATACACCTACACAGACCCGAGCATACTTTCACACACATGTACACACACAGTTAGGAACACATCAATTACCAGGGCCAGCGTTTTACATTTAATCTTCTTATTGGATCCTTGTTAATGTTAACCACTTCCTTCCCCTGCAGTTTATTTTGCTTTTGTGCATGTGGCCTCTGCTCCCAGTGAGTGTTCGTGGCCCAGACCATCCATAACCCTGCGCGGACAGACAGACAGACACACAGACAGACAGACAGAGGGGGGAGACACACAGAGCAGCTGGCTTTTCCCAGAGCATTGTAGCATTTTTAGCTGGAAACAAAAGTGATGCATCTAATTTGAGGGCTGTTGTGGTCATTTATTTCTACTTTTCAACTTAAGAAACAACAATGGCCATGCAAACGTTCATCCTATCTTAACTGCTCTTACATAATGAAACAGTAATCTGAAGTAAACTTCCACGAAACACGCTACTCATGTTTTTATTCCTGATGTTACACCTGACCGCAATTTCACTTCCCATAATGCTCTCACAGCTCTTTGTTACAGTAAAGGTGATGATGTTATCGTGTAACAGTGACCAGGCTGCTTTTCCCAGCATTGCCTAACTGAGATCAACTCTTTCCATTGTGAGTCAGAGAGGAGAAATGATCTGTGTTAACTGTTACCCAGAAGTTTGGTGTTGTTCAAGCTGACCGGAAAAAAACTCTCAGTGCTTCGACAAAAAAATAAAGTTTTTTATCTGTTTTCATTTCTTCTAATACCAATCCTGGCCTTTCTTTGTTTGTAAAATTAAAAAGGCATTTTAAATTAAAAGATATGATTGCTAATTAATGGAAAATTAACTGCTTCTTCAGAGGTTGTTATGGGCAGCAACGATATGAGTGGCATCAACACAACTGATAACAAAAAGCCTGTACAGAGCTGTTCCTAACTGGGAAAACTGCTGACAAAATAAGAAGAAAATATATTTTTAGGATGAAAATACTTCACTAGATGCAGCAAGATGAATAAAAACTGTAAATATATTATCAATACAATATATCTGTGTGTTAAAGGTGCGCTTTGTAAGAATTGGCCACCTGTAAAATTTATGCATAAAACCAATAGGGGGCAGCAACTGGTAAGTGCTGCTAACTATAGCTGCTGTTAACTAGTGAGCGCAATTAGCAGTGCAGTTAGCGATCCCGACTGGGAGCTTGAAGCAATGGGGGGTTGTGGATGTTAACACGGCTAGCACAGGAGCCTTGGACCGGGGCTAGCTGTTAAGCGTGCTAACTTTAGCAGATATCTCTGGAACACAAAACATCAATGTGATAATGTCAAAAATGTTATGTTTTCACAATCTGTTGATAATTTTAGTTAGTTTTTTAATGTTTTCAACGAACACAATGCACCTTTAATGATACAGAACAATTTCTCGCACAGTAAGATGCTCAACATTAAGGGTGATATTTTAAACTAAACTATGTAGGTACTTGTTGATTTCTCACTAACTTTCTGATTTTTGTGAGTACACTGCTCTCTCTATTGTGCTTCCAATGCTCAAAAGTTCCCACCACTTATCAAGAAACCCCTCCTTCTCTTCCACACTGGTGCAACATTTTCCCTTTCTAATTACGTCATCAATGGCCTTTTAAAGGTACAAGCAAATCACCATCATGGCGAGCCGCTGACCCTCTCTGCGAACCTTTGAGGCTTAGAAAAACGAGATTTGTACCAATCAGGGAGAGCTGACGCTTGACTTGGAGCCGCGGACAGAGAGTCAGGACCCCTAATTAGGACTCCTAACCCCGTACTGACAGACAGATTTGTTTTTACCTCGCCCAGTGTTTGGCCAAGATCTGCTGGGACCGGCAGATCAGCAGATATGCATCGAGAACTACCAGCGCCCCGGCGATTGGCGTTCATTAACTGGCTTGTTCAAACAAAACACAATCAAACCCGAAAAGCTGCCTCGGTGCACAATCCAAATAATAGAAATAATAGGTCTTTTCCTCCTCTCTTTACCCCACAAAAACCCAGAGATATAAACTCATACTGCAGGAATTATTAGCTGTAGTTCTACTTGATTTAGACAAAGAGAGAAAGAGGCACATTCACTTTAAAGTCAAATAAATGTTCATTCTTTGTGGCTTTTTTGTAAACTTTGTTATTTTAATGCAAATTGCACAAGGACAATACATGGAGAAGCAAAGAGTCTGCATGCTGCTTATAATAATTGATCTGTTGCATTGCATTTCAGACACGGGGGGCTTGTTGGGTAAAGAGTGAATCCAGGCCGTCAGTGCTTCCTATTAGGCATCTCTGGTATTTTCCAAACAGCTGCCTTTGATTATTCGCAGCAGGGGCTGCCACAATACCGCCATGAGATAGCATCAGCTGCCTCCAATGGTGCAGCCAGGGAC
Source organism: Pagrus major (assembly GCF_040436345.1). Taxonomy (NCBI): domain Eukaryota; kingdom Metazoa; phylum Chordata; class Actinopteri; order Spariformes; family Sparidae; genus Pagrus; species Pagrus major. The sequence continues at coordinate 12,376,351 of NC_133233.1, forward strand.
AGGCTACAAGGACAGGATGCAGATGCAAACTCACACACACACACACACACACACACACACACACACACACACACACACACACACACACACACACACACACACACACAATCAGAAGGGTGTACGCGCAGAGACACACACACACATGCCAAGTAAAGACAAAGGCCAAGTGGCGTGGAGGAGGAGGAGGAGGAGATGGCCTGCAGTGGCTCTTCAGGGCTTCCTGTCTTTTTTTCAGTCCCTGGAGGCCAAAGATACTTCCCATGGCTGGTCACGCTCATCCAGACCATTTCACATAAGAGTCCAAACCTTATTTGATGTCATACGTAACCCCGAACCAGACAGACCCACTTCCCCCTCCCTGACAACTGTTTCCATTAAGCAACCGAGCGATGCTGTTACGGAAAGCGGTCTAATTTGAGCAGTCGTCCCCCCCCCGTTTTGCAGACATGAAAACGTAATAATTTCAGATTCCAGCGTTATTATCAATTACAACATTTTTAATACATTAAGCCATGATAGTCTTTTAAGAAGACGCAGATGTCTCTGTGGGTTGCCGTCCATGAAGTCTAATCTGATTAGGGATAGATTAAGGTGAGTTAGAAATAATGATAACTGTGACTCATTGCTTTTGCTTCAGATATCCACCTTCGTGTCAGGATAAACAACAATATTTAGGAAACTGATAATCAATGGCAGCATTAGATTTTGCCGTACAATCTCTTTAATAACTCCAAATGGTGTTCCAGGCTGATTAAAATGCCAAGGTGAGGTATTCTACCACCATCTGTTGAATGGGTAGCAGTTGAAAATAGAAGTGAGGGGAGGTGGGGGGGCGGGTCGGTGTGTGTTGTGCTGCTGTTGATGTCGACGTGGCGCTCATAGCCTTTTCCATTCCAGATCAAGCCGAGATGAAACTTCCCCCCGCTGTTCGCCTTTACAGCAGGTGCTTCATGGTGTGTGCAGCTCTAAACTCAACCCCTTTTACCCGCTGACATTTAGCAGACACACACATTTTGATCCCCCGCTGCCACGCTGCCAAATATTGAAAGGCAACGAGGAACATAAAGAGCACGTATTTACTTAGCGCTCGGCAATGACACTGCACAGGGGGTAGAGAGAGAGAGAGAGAGAGAGAGAGAGAGAGGAGGAGAGAGGCAGAGAGGGGTTAGGAGAGAGAAAAGTCAGTGGGGACGTGACTGTATCCATAGAAACCTCAATCAAAAGAGGATTCGCGACCTCACGGTTTTTAGTCGTTGGTGCACATTTGAGGGTGAGACGCACTCAACATGCCAACCATCAAGCCTCGAGAGCCATTTGGCGAATAATCAGTTTGTTATTGGTCTTAAATAGTGCCTAATTAAAATGGTGACCCCAGCCAGGCACCCTCTTCCTACACCTAACCCAAACAGGAAAATCTGTTTAATTGCAGCTTTTTTTTTTTTTGCATAGGGGGGGTTGTGGTGGTGAGAGGTAATTGACCCTCTGTGAAACAAATGAATCCTCAGGGGACGCCGGCTCAGATGGATGTTTAAATGCAAACAGTAGTCAGGTCCACTCGCAAGGAGAGGGCCCAGAACCACATAGCCCCTCGGTCCCTGCTGAGCTCCTATAAAATCAAATCAAAGAATCTGACATTTTCACTAACCAGAGGCCCTGGCGCTGGTTCCGCTACAATAACATATGGACAAACGGGACAAATTGAAATGAAAGTTGTAAATGAAGCTCACGTTAAAATGCCTGAGATCAGAGAGAGGGAGGGAGGCAGAGAAAGAGAGAGGGAAGGAGGGAGAGAGAGAGAGAGAGAGAGAGAGAGAGAGAGAGAGAGATTAGTGGTTAGGTGAAAATGTTTATTTTCACACTTCAAAGTTCCCAGCTCAGTGTGTGTGTGTGTGTTTAAGATCAACAGACCCTGTGATGAACAACCTGTTCCATGCTGGAAATACATTCTGTGAAACACAACAGTCCTCTGTAGGAACCTTGCAAAGCACTGACTGGGGAGTATTGAATTACAGCTCTTACTACGCTGTGAAGCAGTGAGAGAAACACACTCTCACTCGCCGTTTCAAAAGATGTCACTTTCATGTGCGTTTCTCAACCTCGACACACAGACACAAATCGAGCCGTTTTATCTCGGAGAGAAGAAGAAGCGGCTCGGAAACCTGCTGAATCAGTTCTGCAACGTGCTGAACCGCACCTCCACATCATGACTGGTTACCACAGTTTGCTGTGTGTGCAGCAGCTGCACAGCACAGTCAACAGCAACCACTTAAGAAATGATTTCAGTGAAATGCACATTTGCTTTTTCCTGCTTGAGTTTTGATATTTAGCTTGTTCTTAGGTGGTGCTCAAAGGACAACAGTAGGATGTTAAATTTTAAGCAACACTAAGGGAAGCATTATTTCACTACTGGGTATAAATCATTCATTTCAAACAAGCCTGCTTTTCAGGAACTACTGTAAGAAAGCCTCATTTTTTTTAGCTTGATGCTGTGATTTGCAACCCAAACATAACCTAAATGTTATCATTTTTGTTTTGGAGATTTTAAAAGAATGTGTCAAACACATAGTAGACCTCAACATCTAAAAATAAGTTTTGTGCAGCGTTTATTCACGTCTGTGGCAAACAAAAATGTACATCATAGTACATAACAAAACAAGAAAATGTCAAACCTATGGGCATAGGTTCTATCATTAAAAAAATACATTGAATTCAATTCAGATGACTTTTTAGGCATGACGTAGCTCTACATATTTCCAATGCAAGCATTTTAGACATAAGCTATACAATTGAAAACATACTACATCAAATAAAGATACTACAGCATATAAACATACTACAGCGAATGATCATACTACAGCATTTAAACATACTACAGCATATGAACATACTACAGCATATGAACATACTACAGCATATAAACATACTACAGCAAATAAACATACTACAGCTAATAAACATACTACATCATATGAACATACTACAGCATATAAACATGCTACCGAATATAAACATACTACAGCATATAAACATACTACAGCGAATGAACATACTACAGCATATAAACATGCTACAGCATATAAACATACTACAATGAATGAACATACAACAACAAATGAACATACTACAGCTAATAAACATACTACAGCATATGAACATACTACAGCATATAAACATACTACAGCTAATAAACATACTACAGCATATGAACATACTACAGCATATAAACATGCTACCGAATATAAACATACTACAGCATATAAACATACTACAGCGAATGAACATACTAAAGCATATAAACATACTACAGCATATAGACATACTACAATGAATGAACATACGACAACAAATGAACATACTACAGCAAGTAAACATTCGACTCCAAATAAACAATATAACAAATGAACATACTACAGCTAATAAACATACTACAGCATGTAAACATACTACACCATATAAACATACTACAGCAAATGAACATACTACAGTATTTAAACATGCTACATCATATAAACATACTACAAAGAATGAACATACTACAAAGAATGAACATACTACAGCTAATAAACATACTACAGCAAATAAACATGATACAGCATGTAAACATACTACAGCAAAGAAACATACTACAGCATATAAACATGCTACAGCATATAAACATACTACAGCAAATAAACATACTACAGCATAAAAACATACTACTGCAAAGAAACATACTACAGCATATAAACATACTACAGCATATAAACATACTTCAATAAATGAACATACGACAACAAATGAACATACTACAGCATATAAACATGCTACAGCATATAAACATACTTCAATAAATGAACATACGACAACAAATGAACATACTACAGCATATAAACATGCTACAGCATATAAACATACTACAGCAAAGAAACATACTACATCATATAAACATACTACAGCAAAGAAACATACTACAGCATATGAACATACTACAACGAATGAACATACGACAACAAATGAACATACTACAGCATATAAACATACTACTGCAAATAAACATACTACAACAAAGAAACATACTACAGCATATAAACATACTACAGCAAATGAACATACTACAGCAAGTAAACATTCGACTCCAAATAACCAATATAACAAATGAACATACTACAGCAAATAAACATTCAACTGCAAATAAACATACTATAACAAAGAAACATACTACAGCATATAAACATACTACAGTGAATGAACATACTACAGCAAATAAACATTTGACTGCAAATAAACATACTATAACAAATGAACATACTACAGCATATAAACATACTACAGCATATAAACATACTACAGCAAAGGAACATTTACAAGACAAAACAAATAACCTGTCATTAAATATATGAAAAACTATAACACCAAGTAACTGTCACTCACCGTCCCTCAGTTGATGGCAGACAGCAAAATAGACTGCTGCTAAGTCACAGCTCTTTGAGTCCTCCCCCAGTAGGACTGTGTCTAATAGGTTGAGAAAACCTTTTATTATTAATTAGATCTTTTTTTTTTTAAAATCAGATTTTAACATTTGGTGAGGAAGTGTACTCCTGTATCAGGTTTCCTGAGGGTGAAAAGTTAGGCTTTCTTGTGTCTCCAGTTCTCTGTAGCAAGACTATGCTTGCTCAGTCTGTACATTCATCAAAGTTCTTTTTAGTTCTTGTCAACATGATCAAATAATCTACTATGGTGCAGTGTCAATTCAGAGCCAGACAGCACTGCATTTTTGCGAATAGTGCAAATTTGTTATACCTGTGATTTGACTGAGTCTGATTGGTGACGTGAATTTGTTAATATTAGTTTTAATTACACGCTTTTTAATTGTTTTTTAAAATTATTTATGACTACATTTCTGCATAAATCCATACTCTGTACATTTGGTTTTAAGTAGCATTCTTTCTAAGTATGGTAGTACACACACTGTCAGCTGGGGGAAAAGACTATTGAAGACATACATCAAAAAAAGTACATTATAATGTGTCTTTTCTCACACTCTGATCCCCTTGCATGCCTACTATAATCAGTCTTTGGATCAAATTCCATATCTCCACTGAGCCCAACAGAGACCTGGCCTCTAGTGGCCTTTGACACATGATTGAAGCGTCAGTCGTCTCAGGCTCCCTGTCTGTGAAAGCCCTCGTGAAGCACCAAGAGATGGCAGTATTTCACAGAATATGTAGCAGCGAGCGGGGAGGTGGGGGATTATCAGGAGCCACTGCAGCACTGGTTTACAGCTTCTTCTGTTTGAATTGAAAAAAAAAAAAAGGTCTTAGGAGAACTTGTAAAGGAATATCTAAGGAGCATATTGTCATCCCATTCTTTGTTACATCTCTATATGTCTCTTTTTAATATTTACATCTCCCTGCTGGATTGAATAGCGCTACTGGCCCTCAGTTCCAGTGTGTGTTTAAAAGATAAAAGAGTGAGTTGTAATGTTGACGAAGTAATATACTGTAACAGAGTCAATTTATTTGTTAAAACAGATGGAGTAATTTCCTGTGTGGTAGGATCCCTGCCAAAGATTGGTGAAAAGATAACTCAATCTTGCTTTTACAAGACAAGACGGGGATTAAACATCAAGACTAAATTATGAAGTAAATAACAGGTTATGTTATATTTAAAAAATATATTTTTATAATGGGGAGCAACATCTTTCTGAAATTTATATTTATTTCAAAATGTAATACAAGTCCAAAAAAAAGCACTTTTCCTGAAGCACCCATCTGAATGACAGTGATGCACTTTGATATCAGATTCACGCTCTCATGCTTATAAGTCAATATCGCCCAGTCTGGCGACACACTTATTTGTGCCCTTGAATGAGATGTTTGTGAACCGTATATTGAGAGGCAGCTGCTCAAATGTTCGGGGAAGGAAATCAAATCTAAATAAACAAGTTGCACCAAATGTTTCATCAGCTGTCACGACGCGAAAGGAGGGTCACACACAATGAGAGAGGGGGAGACTTCCTCCTCTCTCCTCTCTCCTCTCTCCTACATGCCGTCGGAGAGCCTGCCAAAAGTTTTGACGAGTGTAACATTTTTCGGGGAGTCGATTTAAAGAAAAAGAAGGAAAAAAAAGAAAGAAAGAAAAAAAAAAAGTCGATGGAGATAATCAGCTCCTGGCTAGTTCAGCTGGTATTGACTGCGCCTGCAATTCATTCTTTACATCTTTTGCATGAATTCAGCAGCAGAAGTGTAAAACTTGATATTTGAGGATCTGTTTATTTTATTGCTGATGGAATAAATTTACAGCACACACACACACACACACACACACACACACACACACACACACACACACACACAATGCATTTAAATTTTTTAATTTGTTGTCTCTGACTCCTGTGTATATTATTGCAGATGCACAGCATTGCATGCCTGTGTGTGCACGGCCACATGAAAGCATCCGCCAAATGGCATACGTTAGGGTGTGCGTGAGTTCCTCTTTTTGTTTCCTTGTGTCCTGTCCATATCTGTGTCTCTTCACATGCGTGCGAGTGTGTGTGTGAGTGTGTGTTACAGAGTGTGGAGGGTAGAAGTCAGGCCTAGGCCTTTGTAATGAGCAGCCTGGGTTCTTTCTGGTTCAGCTGCTCCTCTCCCTTATTTCACGCTGCGCTGCTCACCAACTCCAGTGGCCCAGTGACTACAGTCCTGCGTCTCTCTCTCCTCCCCTCTTCCTCTCTCTCTCTCTCTCTTTTCAGTCTATCCTTTACCTTATCTCTTCTTCTTTTTTTTTACTCTCTTTCATCACCATATCCCCCCTTCTTTTACTTCCCTTTTCTCCTGTCTCGTATTTGTTTATCCCGTTTCCCTCTCTCTCTGCGTTGTGTCGCCTAAAACTCTCAACAGCAAGTGAGAGAGAGAGAGAGAGTGAGAGGGGGGGAGAGAGAGGTAAAGGAGCATGCATGAATGGTCACTACTGCCCCATACCATTCATTCCAGCGAAGGGAACTGCCCTCCAACACTCCAACGCCTCACCTCCTCCCTTTCCTCCACAGACACCACCACCTCTACAGGCCTCTGTGGAGCAAAGGGGGCTGCTTTAGCATAGAGTCGTTTTAACAAGACGTTTCTGCACACTCACACACACACGTGCACACACACACACACAAACTGTACTACCAATCCCTTCCTCCATCCCCCTTCCTCTCCTATATCTCCTTCAAAAGCCACTATTTCCGGAACCACAGCCAGATATATTTGTTATCTTCCCCCCTCCCTTACATCTACCATTCCACTTGGTTCTTTTCATTTCTTTGACCTTGAGCCGAAGCACAGTTAAAGTCGCTCACACGTACTGTATTAGTAAAGGTATATAGGAAAGAATGAGAAGGCTGAGTCCCCTCTATCCATCCAGTGCATTTGCCCACTGAAGCTTAGAGTGCAGACGCAGTCAGTAAAGTGGCACTGCCTCGCTATAGTCCCTCGTACGCACACATACACATTCAATGAGTGCATTGAAAAAAGATGAAGGCATGAACAAATATGGAGTATTATTAGAATTGTAATAAAAGAAGGGGGAAATGCGACTACGCCTTGACTTATTTTCCTTCTTTTGATGAGGGGGAAGAAAGGATGTTCCACAAAGGGTCCAATAAAAGCAGGCTTCCCCCGAGTGGAGGCAGGCAGAGCGACGTGTTTTTGAACTCCGGGGGGAAGAAGGCTTCCAGGCCACTCTTTTGAATGGGTGGGAACCGTCAGTTACTGAGGTAAAGGTGCGCTGTGGAATTTAGAGCTCTGTGAGTGACATTACTGGGGCAACTTCTCACAACTGTAAAGTCTTCTTTTTTTATTGGCCCAGGCTGATGAATATGTTAAGATTTTTATCAGTAGCGGTTGACAGGTATCTTGTAAAAATCTGGCAACTTGACCGTTGGTTCTTGATGGCGGTTAGTTCGTAAAAAAGCAGCGTGTGGAAGGAAATACATTTCAGCTCAGTGGAGAGTCTTACTGTCACATTTGAAATGTTATTTAGCTTTAATTTCAGTCTTTGTTCTTACATTTATACTTGCAAGACTTGTCAATCAAAATTTTAGAAAGATAAAAAAAAGAAAAGCAAATGCAATTTTATAAGGTTGAACTTCAAAATTTTGTTTTTAACCTTAAAGGTGTACTATGTAGTTTTGGAAAAGAAATTCAGAAACTCAGAAAGGTAATATTTACAATATTGATAAGGTAATAATACAAACTCAGAAATATTTATTTTTCCATAACTGAATAAACAAGCTGTTCTCAGAGGAAAGTAAGGTCCCCGGAACACTGTTTGAAGCTAGAAAGGTGGCAGGATCCGCCACATATGAACACAGTAAACTAAATTGTGTTGTTCTTTAAGGTCAGTTTGTATATTCAGGTTATTCAGTCAAAGTGTGGAAATCAATCAATGATTTTTCTCCTCTGATTCAAATTTCTTCCCAAAAACTACATAGTGCACCTTTAAATAGGCACAAATACAGAAAGGTTAACTATTCTAGTATTTAGCTCTGATCATATCCATCAGACTTTGTTCAAATCCACAGATAATGTTGAAAACAAAAAGAGCTTCGTCCTAATTAAATTGACTGAACTTTACAATGCAGGCAGTCAAGTTAATATGTTAATAATGTCACTCCTTTGCTTACACATATGGTGTTAAAGCATAATGTGACAAGACAAGTATGAAAGCATGTTTTTAATAGTGTTTGTGTGAATGTGTCATCGCATCACAAACATTAATACATTCAATTTAAGACAAATTCTGGGCGGAATTGTTTAATCAGCATTTTGACAGTATTTAATGATTTCTCCGATTTACTCTAAGTGTGATTGTTTCAGTGCTCATTCTGCAGCATTATGTGTCAAACGTCAGATGTCTTATTTGGGTGCACAACTCTTCACACCTCGCCTCCCTGCGACAGAGATCCTTGGAGAATGAATCAATTTACACCACACTATGGATATTAAAGCAGGTGATAAATATAATCATCTCTGGCGATCACCTTCCAAAGTAGCCGTGTAACTGTTTTCAGCGGCGTGAAATCCTTTATCAAGCCGTCGCTGGTTGACAGAAACAATTATCCAGAGAGGGAGGTAAATGAATAAAATTAGCACTTGGAGCCCCCTTGCACATTTGCGCCTGTGGCTATCACCATGCGACGACTTCCCAAACTCTTATCACGAGCCCGGCACCAGAACGGCATGGGCTTTGTATCACACGGTCACCCCCACCTTTTTCACAATACTACTCCTAAACACACACACACACACATTTAGCCTCACACTCCATGCTTGGTTTAATCACACAGTTGTGCTTGGGTAGTGGCAGAGTACTTCATAATGGACTTATTTTTGCTGTGGAAGATTCCAAACCAAAAAACTGTGGTAGCCGTATATGTGTGTGTGTGTGTGTGTGTTTGCGTGTGTGCTCCACAGGCTTTAAGCGCAGAGGAACCTCGGTTCACATACTTGACATACATTTTTATTGCAACAGGAAACACTTAGGCCAAATGCTCCCATGTTCAGAGGTGACTTGCGGTTTTCAAACTGGGCATTCCTTCCCAATCTCTGCCTGGGAGCCGGGCGAGAGAGAGAGGGTGAGAGAGAGAGAGAGACTATTAAATGAGGTCATAATTGTTTCCTCCCTCCTTCCCACCCCCTCCATCTTCACCCCCACCTCTTTCACCGGTCCCCTGCATAGTATTTCCTGTTAGGACGGCAACCAGACAGCCCTTTATTTACCCTGTGCTCATTTCCCTAAATTAATACCCCTCGCCCACATCTATGGCATGGGATCTTGTTTTGTGAACCTAATAAAAGTTCGGTAAACGCTCCGCAATTTGTTCCACTGGCAACAACTGTGCCCGGGAGTGTTGGGCGAGGTGGTGGAAGCTCGGGCCTTGTTTTTTGTAGCGTGGTACTCACCAGCGGGGAGGATGTGCAACTTCACGGACGCACTTCACAGATTGGTCAAGTTCCACAAAACTGCTCAGCAGTGCACCGTGATTTATGGACAGAGGGATTGTTTTATGTAAACTGAATAATTAACAAACTCAGTTCTATTTTTCATCTTTTGACATCTGATATCTACCATGGCATAAAGTTTACACATTTAGTGGTGAGACGAAACATGTCATGGCATACTAATAATCTGTGCAGCATCTAGGCACATACCTTATGTACCTCATGCCTTATTGCCACTGGGGTGCCCAGACAGAGGAGAAAAGAACTGCTTACTTTAAGTATTGTTTAACATACTTATTTACATACATAATCAATATTAAAATATAAAACTCTGGTCTAAAACTTGATTTTAATATTGTAATATTGTTTATATATCTATTTATTCATTTTTAGCGATACTTTTCTTACAAATATGAAATATAAACAGATTAGCTAAAATATATTCGTCATTAAATGAATGAGTATAATAATAATGTGCAGTTTAAGTAATTATTTGTTTGCCAAATATTGAAATGTTCATACAGGGGGCCCCAAAAAAAGTTTGCCTTCAGTAATCTGTCCACTGAATCCGGCCCTGCTCAGACTTAAACACAAAGAATAAGGTTGCATTGAAATTCTGCTGCTGATTCTTTGAACTCTCCCAAAACTCCTTGACCTCACTGTGAAACCCGCTGAAAATTATCGTTTCAGAAGTAGACAGCACTCAGCATGCCAAGACTGCACAATCTTTCAAATTTGTTATTTTTAATAATAAAAATAATCAAAGATCAAATTACACAGCCTGGCAGCCAATCACAGGATTCAGTCTGAAAGAGTTCATATGAGAAGAGTAAAAATGTCCAAAAAAATGACATCGACATTTTTTAAGGAAATCCTTTAAAAAAATTCCTGGATCAGAATCTGCACCAAAATCTAATTACTTGTTTCTTGGATCATGGCTCCATCTAATTTCATTGTAATGTATTAAGTAGATTTGCGGTACACTGCTGTACACAAACTAAAAGGGGACCAAATACATAACCTCCTTGGTTTCGGGGGTATTAAATTGAATAACTGTTCAATTTGTTGGCTTTAGCAGCTACATGTAGCAATAACAGGCTATTTTCAGATGCATTCTCGTGTGACTCGTTAATTACAACACATGCTTGAGTAATATTCGCGACCCGGTAAGTGTGTTGTCTCACCCTCCACTCAAATGTGTTGAAAAGTGCTCCATCGTTTTTTAACAGTGTGCCACTGGTTATCTTCTTAACTCCTCAGAAATCTAATTTCTCTCTGGGCAAGCATTTAAATGCCTAATGACTGATAAGTGCAGCTTGGACTGTGTGTGTGTGTGGTTCCTCCTTCAGCTGGATTGAGATAAGAAACTTTGCTGAGCATTTTTTCCTCTCCTTTTCCGTCGGGGGGGCAGCGATAACTCCCCAGCTCTTCATTCGCTGCTTATTTGGCATCATTATGTGTAATCGGCCTAATAGAATATGTCAGGGCTAATACGCCGAGGTTTGGCATGATGAAGCTGCGTTCTGCCTTTTGTGGAGGTAGGCGTTGCGGAATGACATCCATCGCAGATGAATCTTTGGAGTAAATAGAGGGTTTCGTGTTGCAAAATGAGAGTATTGATGCCATCCTACATGCCCTGTAGCGAGAAGTGAGAGAAGAGGAATGGTGAGAGGAGGAGAAGGAGCGACAGAGAGAAAGGAGTTGGGATAAGCGGTATAGGATATCCAGGAAAAATACTATTGCTATGGCTAAGCCAGGAATAATGACTTTATTGAATTTGACTGTGGTGCATTACGGTCTTGCATTCTTGAATGATTGACTTCTCTCTTTTAATGTTTTCTTTTCTCCCTCTTATTTTCTCTTCCCCTCTAAGACATTCATCTTTGGACACACAGAGACATAAAAATAATGTTTCTCAGAGGCGATCAGCAATTGACCTTGGGGTTTTTTTCCCGCTATGCTTCGGTTCCAACAGAAATTGTACTCCACTAATTGTGTATAAAAATGTACTTTGAACTCGGTGGGGAACTTTAACTTGATTTTTGCCCACAACTGATGCCCCGGCACTCTTTATGTGTCTGTGTTTTGAATATACACTCTTTATTCAGTTGTTTCATGTCCCTGACACAAGTACAGTAGCTCATCAAAATCCGGCTCTGTTGCCATCTCCAAAGGCGATGCCTCTTCTTGAATAGTTTAAAGAGAAAGTGCACTATATTCAATTTACGATGCGCCTTTCTTTGGTGATTGAAATTATATTCGCATACACAAACTTCCGCTGTGCCCTCGCAAACACCGATGGTCCACGCTCCATCACTGACACGCACACCTCCCACACACTTGGTGCATAAAAGCACAATCGAAAGCCACACATCTTGCACGCTCGCTCAGTCCCCCGACGCACACACATTCACTCACACCCAGGCAGAGTCCCTAAACCGTGACATCCAGGACCGTGCTATAATTACAAGGCAGATGAACACATGGCGACAAAGCGGTCTCGGGAGGGGAGCGGAGCAGAGCGGAGCGACAGAGGTAATGATCTCTAGAACAAAGAGGCAGACCTGGGAGAACAGGTTCAAGAGTCAGCCACAGGGCCACACGACACCACAGGCATGACCTTGGAGAACTTTCTGGAACACTCGAGATTCTCTCCGACGGCTCTCCCGTGCAAACGCCTGTGCATTCGTGTTTATGTGCGAGCGTGCACCAACGCAGTCGCGCGCCTGCTCGTGAGAGTGTATGTGGGCTTGTGTGTGAGTGTGTTGCGTTCAAAGGCAGACGTGTCCTCGGGGGAGGAAAACCCTAGAAATTGGTTATTGTATCACTGAGGCTATTTACCTATTTTGGGGATTAACATATTTAATTCCCCTTCTTAATCCCGTTGGAGTTAATGCCCTCGCATTTCCAATTATCTGACTAAGTGTAACGCAGAGGGAGTCAGGGCTTCCTCTCTTGCCTGTAACTGGGTTTAGCATGCAGGTCGCAGAGCTGTAGCTACAGTGTGTGGTGTTTTCAAAGACAACTTGTTTACGCAATGGTTTAATTGACTTACCAGATTGACTAAGTTTGTGCTCTGACATTTTTTTATTTTTTTTTGCAAATTATAACTTCATTCAACCTGGTAAGCATGAAACGCAATCTGAGGATAAAGAGGAAACTTATTTTTGATGCTTTCCCTCCGTATAGATTTTAAGATTCCAATACATTAGATAGAGTATAGTTGCTGCTGTGATCCAGAATGCATCATGCTGTTTGATGATGCTTCAGGCCTCTACAAATCTAAGCGTGTTTGAAAATCCTGGCCTTCGCGCTCATCTTTGTCTATTCATTTTAGGTGAAATAAACAGCAACAGCAGCTGAGAAATTGGAAGCCACTTTCCAAGACTTAAAAAAGACATTTGTGAGATGTAACTGAGTGGTTTATTTGCAGGTCAATTGCCTTAATACGCAATGCAGTAGCGATGCTGGTGCTTGATCATTTATTCCCTGTCTGTGTGAGCATCCAGCACAAACACAAACCAAGGTTTTCATTCCAAAAACTATGGAACATTCACAAAGTTCTTCCTTTTCATGAGACATTAGCTCACTGAAGAATTACACGAGGATAGAGTTTTAAACCCCGAGAAATGAATGTGAAGTCACTTTTTTCCATTTAAAATGTCTTGGAACAGTGGTCCTCAAGATCAAGAGAGCATCTTCTTCTTTTCATGGCAATGTTTTGTTTTTGCCAACGTGAAGTCTCAATCAGATCCACCTGGTGCGCCTGAGTCACACACAAACACAAAAATCACCCACTCTCTTCCCACGACACACATGGAGAAATATCTAGACGGCATATTTATGGAAGTGTGCAGACAGAGAGTTCGTCTACACATGCAAACACATATGCTCTCCTCTGAGGATGTAATCACATGGGTCGGTCTGCTCAGTGTCAGCTCCCAGACTGGTGAAAACCAGAGGAAGCATGGCTTGTAGCAGCTTTAAAGGCCTATGACTTTCTCTCCCTCTTTACTCTCTTTATTACTTTTCCCTGTGTCTGACTGACTTAGGAGTCATGCATTTGCAAAAATTCCTCACAAATCACAGCTTACAACTTGGAATAAAACAGTACGGTAAGGATTACAGGACTATAAATAAAAAGCATGTTGTCTCTGCGTGTGCAAGCATGAGTAATATATTGAAGCTGCTCTGAACACATGTAATTGCACTTGCCCTCAAAGTCACATCATCTTAAAATGAGCAGGAGCGAGCTTCTCCTTAAATGTACAGTACGTGCCCCTTTATGCGTCACAGCAGCGGATGATGAGTGCATTCTTCATTAATCCCATAATTACGCAAAAGGCTGCACAGAGCAAAAGTTGTGAACCTTTAAAGATGCTTTTCTTACGCTCTCACACATTCACCGTAATTACCGTGTGCCAGTTCCTGCACGCCAAGTGAACGCGGACAGCGTGTGCATCTGTCACGTCCGATTACGGTCCCAAAGTTCTGCATCATTTAGGATCCATTTTGTTTAAAATATCCCAAGCGGACAAATGACATGTCAAGCTTGATCTAAAACATGCTCATGCTGTTTTCAAGGGATTTTTCTTTTCTTTTCTTTTTTATACATCTGCAAATCTTGAAAGCAAGAAAAAATTTAGAGACACTTTGTCTCAGCCAACATCAAAAGGCTATTCAGTGCCATAGCCATTACCCATAAGCCCTCCATTGTGGATGAAGACGCTCCCTGTCACAAGACTCCAGTCCACTGGCACAGCCACAGAACCATGATCCTGAGAACAAACCATCGATGAATGCATCAGATTCATAGATGTAACATAAAACTGCTATGACATACCAACTCATGGCATGTTGGCGTGATTTCCGTGTGCATGAATGTGCGTTGTGTCGAGTTGTAATCGTGCAAGTACATTCTCACAAAAACTACAGGAAGCAACCGATCGCATCTCAAATTCACTTCTACTGACTATCAAAAATTTCTCCGCCTTTGGCGATAAAACTGTACACATCCAACCTATGACTAACACTGCGGCATCCAGCACACTCTGTTACTGCCACTGCTGTTGTTTAATTCATTTGAAATTAGACATGAGGTCATGCGAGGTTTGATAAACAGCTATGTAGATTCATGTACATCCAAACTGCGGGAGAAGCGGATCCGTGCTCCTGGCTGTTGAAAGGTGATAATAATCTGAGATCTACCTTTACAGTGCATTGAAAAGGTCAAGAACATCATGCATTATAATGTATGATAGAATGTAAGAGAGCAGTTGGAGGCAAATGGTACACAGGCTGGTGAGCTATTGAAAGTTCGTAAAAAAAAGAAGAGGTCAGGGCATTAGCTGACGGCAGTAATTGACCTACTGAATGTAAAAAAAAAATCCAATGGTAACACTGTCTTCCCTATTCTTAAATGACTTGGAATATTGTTTATCTAAGAGAAGAAAATCATTTTAGGACTTTTTCTTTATGTTTTAATTGTAATCATGAAAATACAATTGTGCAATGTCTAAATATATGGATACCAATTTTCTGT
Organism: Pagrus major; assembly: GCF_040436345.1. Classification (NCBI taxonomy): domain Eukaryota; kingdom Metazoa; phylum Chordata; class Actinopteri; order Spariformes; family Sparidae; genus Pagrus; species Pagrus major. The sequence continues at coordinate 12,391,858 of NC_133233.1, forward strand.
TTAAAGGGGCATTATGTAGTTTTTGGAGAAGAAATTCAAACTCAGAACTTTGATATTTACAAAACCAATGAGGTAATAATACAAACTGAAAAATAGTTATCTTTTCCATAACTGAATAAACAAGCTGTTCTCAGAGGAAAATAAGGTCCCCAGAACACTGTTTGATGCTTGAAAGGTGGCAGGGTCCGCCACATGTAAACAAAGTAAGTGGTGTCATTTAGTCAGTTTGTTTATTTATGTTTTTAGGCATAAAATTCAGTCAATGAAGATTTTATTCTTTCTGTTACAATTTCTTCTGGAAAAACTACATAGTGCACCTTTAAATAGGTACAAATACAGAAAGGTTAACTATTTTGGTATTTTCATTATTATAGTATTCAGTCATGAAAACAAAGACTTTGTTTATTTACTTTGTTTAGGCATAAAACAAACTTTCTCTCCAAAACTACATAGTGCACCTTTAAGCCAAGACAGTTCCTTGAATTCATGAAGCATTTACGCACACCATTTTAAAATCCAACAGCTGTCTAATTTTGTAACAACTCTTGATTCTTTCTGTCAAAAGCCAGACAATGAACCACATTATGTACGAGGGGACACGCAGCCAAATCAGCGTGGACAAATTCTCCTGCCTCCTCTCGACATAAAGATCTCTTTATCTGCCCTCTGGAGTGACGAGGCCAATCCAGCATCTCTCCTCTCCATCAGCACTTGTTGTACTACTTCAACTCATTCCTGAAAAAGAAAAGCCCCCAGTCTTTCATTCGACAAGTTTGGGTCTTCCTCCTCCTCCTCCTCCCTCTCTTTCTCTGCTCTGCTCCCCCCTTCACATACTCCATTTGGTGGTGACAATCCGGTCATTATGCCATCTTCACCCTGTCTGCAAACCCCCCCTACCTCACCCCACACTTCTGCGCTGCCCTCCGTCCTTCCCTGTCACCCCTCCCCTTTCGCCGAGCTACTATGAGCTATATTACTTTGACCCCAGCCCATCAATCTGCTTCAATTGGATAATGATCTGTAATCACGTTCTTTCAGGGGAGTCTATAAAACGAGCCGGGGCCTCAGCACCCCTCCTGAGAGGGCTCCTTCTGTTCCCTCACCCCCCCCACACACACATTTGATCCAGGCGCTTCTCCTTTCAGCTTTCAGGCCCCCACTAAATACCCTCGCACATGGGCAGCCGCTGCAGCCGGCGGTGGGCCTTGTAAAGGGAGCGGAGGAGGGTGGGGGGGATTGATGGCTCCGCTGTTGATTTTTCATGGCCCCCGCTCTCCAATGGGAAGGGGCTAAGAGGGACAAGGTGGAGCCCAGCAGGAGGGAGCGGGGGGACACAGGAGGAGGACAAGGAAGGAGAAGGGGTGTTTAGAACCAGGCCAAGCTCCTACCAAGTCCAGGGCCCCCCGCCCCTCACATTAAAGCTGACCCTCCATTAGGTCGTTTTGTACGACAGGCTTGTAATCGATAGAGCCTTATAACTGAACAGGAGGAGCGGCGAGGGGCGGGGCTAGACGCCGTTTGGGGTGAGTGTGGGGGCAGCGGGCGTCATGGGTGTCAAGGAAAGAGTAGGAGGAGAGGGATAAAGAGAGAGATTAGGATAAGGTTGACGGACAGGGAGAAAGAGGCAATGAATGAATAAGTAAATGAATGAAGTGGAATGGAAGGCAAATTAAGCCATGAGCTGCGCCTCCTCCCGGCCTGTCTTTGGCTGCTCCTTCTGCTAAATTGGGTTTCAAGACAAATATAATCCCAACATGGGAAGATAAAAAAAAATCAGAAAATCAAAATCGGGCTCGCTGATAAAAATCAAGTGAAAAAACACCGGCTAATAACAATCTAGTACCAAATTTCACTTTCTATTTCTTCCCCCCGACTTTTCCTCTTCAGTTTGTTTGGAGAGGGAAATGACTTAATGTGTGTTACTGTATGAGATCTTAAGTGGTGTTATCACATGTGGAGATAAGATCTGAAGGGGGAGAGCGAACACAAGGGGCTGTTTTCACAGCATATTGCACATTTCCAAGTCAAAACTGACCCGCCGAGCCACCTCAGTTAACAGTTATCAATTGTTCGGCGGGGCCCTCATTGTGTCCGTCGGTGGCGGCAAGCTGCGTCTCCCTTCATGTAAAACACACGTGCACATTTTGGGCACAGTTCAGGAGGCGAGCGGAGCAGCTTGACCGCAATTTAAAACGCCATCAGTTCAGCGGGGGCTTTTGTGTAATCTCTTCTGCACTCTTGAATATACATAAAAAGGCTGCAGAGTTTTAAGGGCCATACAATAAATTGATGAATGAGTATTTTTTCTCTCTCTCTCTCCCTCAGTCTCTCTCTCTCTCTCGCTCGATGAAGTGAGGGGCCCGTCTTGTATATCATTATTCCCTCCACCCATTCTTTTGCTAGTTTAGGGCTCTTACATGTGGAGCATATGCCTATTGAAAGGGTGGCACCACGCAAGGCAGGCACAGATGGAGTCACCCTCCCCGTCAATGGAGGGACAATGGAAAATGGAAATCAAAGTTAAAGGGGTGCATCCAGCCCCATTTAGCCCACACAAAAGGTGCTTGTAGGAGGCAGGGCGTGAGGGACGGAGGGAGGGGAGGGTTGGGAGCGATGGGCTGGAGGAACATGTCCCAGGCCACTAGAGTCCATCCTCGACTGGCCTCTCCATCACTGAGGTGATAGAGACGTGCTGACACGGCGCTAGACACCCCAGCCCTTGTTACTTTTAACTCCCTGTCGCAGCGCTTGATGAACTGCGCAGAGTGATAATTGAATTCTTGTATTTGTTTTTAATGCCCGGGCTTAGAGCTCGCTTTCTCACCTAAAATTGCGTCTAACACTTTACAACGTTAAATAAAAAGTGTAACCAAAAGCGGCTCAGCTGGCCTCCCTCCATTTTCCTTAAGGATGGGTGAAGTGCTGACGTGCTGCGACAAAGCCAGGGTTGGACTTCTGACGGAACACGCCTCAAATGCATATAAACTTTTACATTTACAGCAAATGGTCACTTTGGTGGATTTACAAGATAGCCTAAGAGAGGGTGGAGAGGTACAGTTGATACTGCACTAAAAGTGTATCAAATTATATTAATACATAATAATAATTTAAATTTAAAACAATAATCAACACGCTAAATGAATACATGAACTCCGAAATCTTGGATGCCTACGTTGTCCAAACATGTGTCTGCGTGTTTGTCCGTCACAGAGTTTACACAGACGTCTCTGTTTGTTTATCATCATACACAATATCCATGACGACCTCGTAGTAAATAAAACAGTGTTAATAGAGGAAGCAAAATAAACCAGAGGAGGAAGCGGTGCGCCGTCCATCCTGTTGTTGTGGTGGATGCTTGCTTTGAACGCAGCTCTGATGTGACCTATAAAACAGTGTGTGTTGTTTTAAGAGACAGTGATTTCACTCTCATTAAAGATAACTACACTCTACTGTACACAAGTATGTGACACCTCCGTGTTTAATGGTACGGTTACTGTATCCTCTCCTGGCATGGGTGCTCATTATCCACGAGCAGCAGGTGAATCTCTTTCACCGAAGTCATTTTGTTTTTGTTTTTTATACGATTATTTCACATTAGTTATTTGTCTTGAGTTGCACAGTATGATCAGAATGAAACAGTGAAGTCACTGTTGGAAGAAAGTGGCGAAGAGTGAGAAACGACCGCATGATCATTTGTTTTGATCTTTGCATGAGTTGCATGAAAAAAAAAAAACAACATTTCAAAAACAACGAGTTTTGTAACATGTTGTGTTCTCTGAAATGTGGGTTGTCTAAAATGTTGTTTTTATTCTGAAATGTTGTTTGAAATCTTGTTGTTCTTTCTGCTCAAATGCTGTGTTGTTTGCAGTGTTGTGTTTGGTGAAACAACGTGTTTACTGAAATGTTGTCCATTCTGCAATGTTGTTGTGTTTTCTGGAATGTTGCGTTTTGTGTTGTTGTTGTGTTGTGTTTTATTAAATGATGTGTTTACTAAAATGTTTCTCAAATGTTGCATTTTGTGACATGTTGTGTTTTTTGACATGTTGTTATGTTTACCAAAATGTCATTGGGTTTTGTGGAAAGTTGTGTTTTGTCCCTCGGGGCTGCTGTAAATTTCCATACAAAATTCTTTAATGACACTGTTGATAGAAGACAGTCTACTGAGTAATTTATGAAAAATATTGAATTCTCAAAGTATACAGTACAGCCATATTTGAAAACTTTGACAAACCAATTCACGGTCAGTCAATATTTTGGTCACATTTCCCTTTTAGTTCACATAACTCTTCTTCTTTTGTGTCTAAATGACAATAATCCTTCATTTGATCTTCTTGTGTCATGCAGTGCTGCTGACAGTGGGGTGTTGGCGTCTGTGGAGGCTGAAAGATGGCAGGCTTTAATGAACCTTGGTCTGACCTTTGACCTCCTTCCCCCGACAACATCACCAGCTGAGGGCTTCCACAGAGGGTCCACTTGTGTGGTACGGCACACACACACACACACAAAAAAGCTGCTGTCCCACAATCTGTAATACAGAGGAACCAAGCTTTTTTTTTTAGTTTTGTTTATTAACAACGGAAAATGCAGCTGCAAAGAGTGACAAAACACCTCCCTCGAACTTTCCCTGAGTGTGTATCTAAAAACGCTGGAACAGATTTGACTGCCTCTTCGCCCGGCTCTCATGGCTTTATCTGTAAGCTGCTTTTAGTATTCAGAGTACTGCAATCTTTCCAGCTAGAATTCACCTCAGCCGCCCTTCTGTTTTCTGTCTGTAGTCTGGTGTGTGTGCCCGTCCAGGGGGCACGACATGGTTGCCGATGCGTAATACCCTCTGACATAATTGTGCTGTCAATCCACAATATCTCTAATGCATGAATAACTCATGACTGCAAGTGTGATGTCTGCTGTCTATGCCTCAAATGAGATTTTGTTTCCACTGTATGTGCCTTTTGTACGTATTTGATCTCATTTGCAGCTGAATATATCCATAGCCATAAAAACAGAACCCTGACTCTGGTCAATCCCCTAAAGGTATATTATATTCTGCTGTAAATAAAAAGCCAAATGTGTACATGCTGGATGCAAATTGCTGTCTGACAAGTGTATGACCACTGAGAAATGTGAATAATTTAATCTGATTTTATATTTAGGTTAAGAAAATATTTGCAGATCGCATAAAATGATATTTCCGGCAGTGTATGGTGAATATAAGGCTCTATGTAAACAGCTCAATCCCTAAACACAGACGTCCCAAAATAGAAGAGATATAGGTTCAATGAGTGTGCTTATTTAACATTAAGGATTTGTCTCTACAGTTTAGTGTAAAATATTCACATATATTAACTGTACTATGAATTACACAGAGTAGGAAAGACATTCTGTGTCATTGTTATGAAAAATGTGACAATTAATGTGCAGTAGAGCTGCAACCGTGTGAGATTTTGGTAGAATAACCCGCTCAGAAAATATCACATGGTATCATGGTATACAGTATTACACAATTATTATTATTATTATTATCAAAAAATAAATAGAAATCTTTAATTAAACAGAATATTGTAACATGTTAAGCTTGTCATGTCGCTATACATCTGGTTGGTTCTCCTCTACAATGCAATGTGATTTTTCTCTCCTCATTATTCTTCACTGTTTCTCATGCAGCCCAGATTCTCTGTTGTGAACGTCAACAGAAACACGTGACCGATTTACAGTGCACATCATACGGATGAGGCCCAGTGTAGTCGAGCTCAGGTCCAGCTTCCTAAAGAAGTGCCCCTCCTTGACCTCACTTTGTCTTCCCTTCGCCGGCCTTTTACGTTCCTACAGAATATGCATCCAATTATAGCGGCAGAGCGCTGTGAAGCAGACTGACCGTCCAGAAGGACTTTATAATTGTGTGTTATGTTTACACGTGTATCTGTGTGAGTGCGCTTGTGTCTTCCACCTCATTGATCGCCACGGACGTTTTCCGGAGTGCAAATAAACATCCACTGTAAACCACTGGACTCTATCCTGTGTGGACAGCGTGAGGGATCAGCTTTGGCTGTTAAACGGTCAGCATGCCATTAGTTTAATAGCCTGACAATGATTGCTCTAGTGCCTGGTATAAATTACAAAACATAACGAGACATTGCTTTATATTATCATGGGCCTCATTTAGTGAAATATACAGATGTAGCCACGACATTTAACTTTTTTTCTTATGAATATTTCTGTAAAATGGGGTCATTGTTACCCCAAACCGGTCATGTTAAGCCCAGGAAATGCATCATTTTTTATTACAAATTCATTTTACAATTGAATAAAGGATTCTTTTGTATCAGGGAAACAAATAACTTGTCATCCGTGTTGTGTATATAAAAACGACACAGAAACACCTGAGAACACACACTCCAACACTCACCAAACACACCACGCCTCTGCAATAATTGACTAATTGATCCAGCTTGTCTCGGGTCCAGTCCGCCTCCTCTCAATGACTATCCAATCAATCCAGGCTCTCGTCCGAAGTGGCATGTCCCATAACAAATTACAGCTAATGAAATAACCATCAGAATGACATTACATGGGCGGACCCACTGCATTATTACCCAGCATGGCTCTATATGAGCGTGTGTGTGTGTGTGAGTTCACACACTGTCGTGCTGTTATTATCCCACATGCTATTTAGCACCTGAGTCGCTCCGTGTGACCGACAGGCCTGATGAAGGATCTCTGTCATCTGCCTTCATGTTCCTGAAAATCCCCAATTGACTGCAAAATGCACTCATTTGAGAGAACAGTGGTGATAAACACGTTTTATTTCAATTTTTCATGCACTTCTTCAAACTCCAAGAACTAAAACCTTGTCTCCTGGAACTCACAGAGTTTGTTCCCATTACCAGACCCTTTGTTTGCACCAAAAATCTCATTTAGCTCCCTTGGTCTCATGTACTGACGATGTCCCTCCGACAAGAGACCACCGTGGCAGCCCGCATTCTCCACGTGAGTCCAGCCATTCTCCTTCCGTTCTGCAGCCAAATCTCTCGCTTTTCTCTCATTGCCTTCCTCTTCCATCTCCTCCTCCACCACCACCACCACCTCTTCTACCATTCCAGAGCTGACGGCAGATGGTGTTTTAATAAAGTCCAGTAGGAATAGGACTGTGAGTAAACAATGCAGCACATGCCAACTCAGTAATTGCTGGGCACTATTACAACCCCTGTGTCTGGCAAGGGAGGGAAGGATGAGAGGCAGAGTGGGTGAAAAAAAAGAGAGGATGAGGCAGACACAGCGAGAGGACAAATCAGGAAGGAGAAAATAAGAGAACGAGGGAAAGGGAGAGAAGGAAAAAAGCAAGAGATGGAGTGGAAAGAGGGGGTATGGAAAGGGCGGGCAGCGTACACACATATACACCTAGCAGCTGGAGCCAGAAAAGCGCAGCTGGTGAAGGTGCAGGGAGGCCACAGGGAGGAGGGGGCTGAGCAGAGCTGGGATGGGCTGGTCGAGGCTGTGCTGGGCTGGGCTGGTCTAGGCCAGCGGGTGCAGTCCCGGGCCTACAGCCTCCAGGCTATGGGCTCCAAGCCCAGTCTCTGAGTCCCAGGCCCTGCTCTGTGGTCTCCACTGCTGACACAAGGCCAACGCAGTCCCCTGTCAAACCCCCAGTCATTGGTCAGACGCATTCTGGAGGAGGTGGACTCAAGCAAGACCAAAGTTAATGCTCCTGTTTCATGCTACTGTAAATATGAAAATGACGACGAGAATAATACTTAAAATTGCAAGGCCTTCATGAGAACACCGGCTAAATTCACGCACTGCTTATCCTGATATCTTCTACTCTTTGTACCCATTTTAATGCAGCCTGACCCTTCAAAAGCAACACCCTCCGTCGCACAAAACACAAATACCTACACATGCACACCTTGCCATTTGATCCCTTCACTGAGCCTTCATCACATCACAGAGAGGTCCTTACAAGTCTGCAGAGAGCTTTCCCATGATGCACCATTACGCCTATCGCCTCCAGGGGTGTCAATCAGAAACCATCCCTCCACAGGTCTGACAGCTCGGCCGCCTTACGTCACACACCTGTTTGGCTCAGGTATTACTCAGAAGAAAATATGTGAAGTGATAGAGAACAAAGAAGAGTCAGTGAAAGCTTATCATCTGTAATCTCTTTAAAGATCTAAAAAACAAAAGCAAGTAATTCATCTCAAAGTGTCTGCGTGTTTAAGATCCTTTCGAGGTGCTTTAACAAGAAGAGGCGTCCCCTGAATTCAAAAGGTAGAAAAAGGTAATAAGGCAATAATATTTCCGTTTTACCTGGGTTAAAGTTGATGAAGCACCTCCCACAGCTATATAGTTAGCGGCTCTCATCAAAGACAATTAACGAAAATGACTTTTATCTTAAAACTGAGGTTAAATGACCAGTCTCCTTAACCTTGAAGTTCACCGTCCGCATGAATATTGAATGATTCTTAACCTTCTGTTCTAATGCTAATTGAAGCAGAGGGGGGATATTACATATTTGTAATTAGGGGCTGTTGGATAGGGCTTAAGCTCTGAGCCTCATTAGCTTAATCATGAGGACTCTATCAATTATGCAGGTGGAGGTATGGCGGTGATTTGAGAAACATTCTGCTCTGTGGAAAACTTTTTTTCCCCCCGGAGTAATTATATTGACGAATTCCTCTTGGACCTTGTCATTAATTCCAATCCTACTGAGGGCACCTTTTTCCTGAGCGAATACGAGACGTGAGTTTGACGCCAGAGTTGCTGCATCTTCTATTGATGGATAATCTCAGGCAAGGCCGAGTTATATGAAGCTAATCCATATGGAAGTTACCGCAAACACAGCGCCCGAGGACATCACCCAAATACAACATCAAACGGCCTCCTGACAGGTTTGCTGATGAGCACAAACAAGGCTTCGTGTCGAAACACAACTTCTCCTCTATGACATCTTGAACTTCTGTCCAACCAAGTCTTCTCACATACTTTCAGGCCTTGAGAATTTGCCTTTTCCCCCTCAAGGCACTGAGGCAGAGAAACAGAAAGAGTGAAAGACAGAACTCGGCAGCTCGGAGAGAGTGAAATATGAGCTGCAGCTCCTGCAACAAGATGTCTTCACCGTGAGGACAGTCCCCACGGACCTGCCATATTTATTTGAGCACAAAGTGGACATACGCAACCACACAGCGCTCCTATTCCGCACTCCAAACTTCTGTCAGGCCTTACCTCAGACATCTTCCTTACATCCAGTTTGCCAGCAGGTTTGGGTTCACACCATTAATCTTGAGCGAGAAAGCGGGAGAGAAGACGGCGGAGGGGAATTCGCGGGAGGTGGAAGAGGTGGGAAAGTGGGTCAGAGGACTCAGACCGAAGCGAAGGCAGCTGCCCCCTTCAGCACCTCGGTCTTCCTCCAGAATCCTCCACGTCGCCCTCGCCTCGTCTCTGAGGTGTGGAGGTGACAGTTGGTGAGGGACCTTTGAGAGATCTGCAGATTGGTTCTGGCTTTATTGTACCAGTCAGGCCCTGTATGCAGAAATGTTTCTAAGAATAGGAATGCTGCGTTGGAGAGCTTTCTTTGGGCAGGTGATGTGAACTAAAGTGCTGGAAATGGTCTCAGACATGGACTGCTATTCTGAGATATGTCATGCTTACTTACTGACGTACTCAGGCCTTTTTTATTCCCAACAGACATGACTGACCAATTGCTCTGGACTTTCTGACATTTGACCTACCCCTATGTAAAAGCTGTGCACCATCAGAATTTAGCAAAAAGGTGAACATAGAATAGAAAACAGCTTGTCAGCAGACATTTTGTAAGTGATTATGTACTTTAATGACAGGTACGCAACTTGAAAACCATAACATAACCAAAATGTTTGTATTTCGTACATTCTTTTGGGTGAGATTATTTATAGCATATTGGTGATGAACACTGGTTGGAGGGTCCCCCTGGAAATTTTTGCCCAGGGCCCTACAGACTCTAGAATCGCCACTGCTTATGGGTACCAATTATTTCATGATTTCAGCATTTATTTGGCATAGATGTTTGTCCAATACTAATATATATTTGCACTTTATAATGCCATGTCATTGTGCTCATTTGATCATGTGAGAGTTAGAGATAATGAACTTCAAGGTCCAGTGTAACATTAGGGGGGATTCAGGAGGATCTATTGGCAGAAGTGGAATATAATATTTCTAATTATGTTTTCAGTTGTGTTTAATCACCTGAAACAAATAATCGTTGTGTTTTTGACACCTTAGAATGAGCCTTTCATATCTACAAAGGAAGCGAGTCCTCCATGTTGCAACAGTAGCCTTAAAGCCTTTCACAATTCAATAGTTTTAAGGGGAGGGTGAGGTGAGGGGTATTCAGTTGGTTGCAATTTGAAACCTCACCAGTAGATGCCACTAAATCCGACGCATACGACTGTTAAATGCTAACATGAGTTAAGAGGAGGTTTAAATGCAAGAGTTCTTCTTTCACATGAACACACTCCTTTACTTAAAGCACATCCTCCCGATACCGCACTTCCTCTCATTCTCCAAATAAACTCAAATAGCACTCTATCTTCCAACACAGAGAAGTGGTGTTTCCACGTCAAAGGGGGGGACGGAAAATATATAGCCATAAATGTATTAAAATATTGCTTTTACACCTCATCTATCATAGTGCAATTTCATGGGTCGCCTTTTTAAAAATTAATTTCATTCTTTGACCTGTTACGAGTGGAAGCACTAACATGGGTAGGCTTTGAGTTAAATTGCGCTTGTGACTTCATGGATCACATTTTCAATTACCTCAGAACACTGCGTGGTGAGGGAGGGAGGGAGAGAATGAGAGGGGAGAAGGGAGAAGGGAGAGAGGGAGTAGATCACGATGGCAGCACACACACCAACAACAACTTTATTTACTGGGACAAGTGGTATGGAAAAGTGAGATTTAATGAGCTATGTTCAACAGCAAGGAGGTAATGGGGTACAAGCAGAAATCTCTGACAGACAATGACTGGTTGTAGATTGAAAAACACTTCCAAACTTTGCCTAACTTTTTGCTGACACGTGTTCCATATTTATTGGCAATGAGATTATAACATACAATATGATAATTACATGTAATTTGACTTCATCATGCCGTGTTCTCCTTCAAGTACTTACAACGGAATGAGTAACTGATTGCAAACCTTTCAACCAGTGCATGCTGGAATGCACTCTTGTTGGATCTTAGATGAACTTTAATTGCAGAAAGAATATTTTAATTATTGGGTGACTATTGGGTGTCAAGGCAACATGATGTTCTGAGGGGTCAGATCCACACATGCATATGATAACACACACCAATTAGACTTTTTTGGGGAAAAAAGCACACGGCGCATCTTTGACTTTGCCGTAAACACAGAGCTGAAAGAACATCCCACGTCCCTTCATCATGTGAAAAAGTGTAACAAACAAATGTTGTTTTATGGTATGGCGGGGGTGGTTTCTGTCATCCTTCTGTGTGTCCTCAGCAAGACAATTCTATCTCTATTAAATCCAGATGGACTCTGACTTCTCTCTTTCGTGACTTTGTAAATATTAACAGTAAAGACCTTGATTTATTGTGGCTTAGTATCAGTGGGGGACATTGTGTCCTAGTTTTAAGGTAAATAGTTAATATTAGCAATAATACAGACTCTGCACTGTTTTCTCAAGGATTAGGAGCTCTGTGCAGACTGTATAGTTACCTTGCATTGTTGTGAGGAAAAGCCACTAAAATTTCGATTAAAGGGGCTTTAGTTCAGAAAATTGACCCATTGAGGTTAGGAGTATTAACCTTTTACTATGGCTTCCCATACAGATATATTTTTCTAAGATTACCCAACAGCAGCAACAGTTATTGGGAATACAAAAAACCCCATAATTTTGCAAGCAGACAGACAAAATACAGTCCAGTCAAACACACCACCCGAATGCAAATTCTGTATTTTATGACTTAACTGATCCGATTACACACGAGCAGCTATCAGTCCAAACAAAAAAAAGGCATATATTTATGAAAAGCACCTTACTTCAGAGGTGTATTTTGTCAAAGTTAAAGGATAAAGAGAGACAAGGATTCCACCAATAAGAGCTCAGAGTCGTGTCATATAATTACAGGGCTCAATCACTGAGATAAGCCGAAAAGCTAATGTTGACTTACCACATAACCTTTCAACTGGTTAATTCCCCCCTCTGCTTTCGGAAGAGGTGAAAACGTAGCCGCCTCTCTCCCGAGGGTGAACTGTCTTCACAGGCATTAGAGAAGAAAAAGGAAGAAAAGTCGCTCAGTGATAGATATGAGAGCGCATCTAGATCCCTTCATGCCGTGTCAACCGTATCCTGAGGTGAAGAGGACACAATGAATGATTAAGTGGGAGCGCCTTGCAACTTTGTAATGCCGGCGTTGTGTATAAATATTTATATATTCTACACATATGCATGCCGAACAAAGAAAATAATAGTTTTCATCAATTCAAACCGAGTTAGCGAAATAACTGTTTTAATGGTAAACTTACAAAGCCTCAAGGGGTGAATGAATTGCAGAACTCAAGTACCATTTCACATTTTTACACCTTCTAAGGTTTTGTTTTTAGCAACACTCACTTATGCTATTTTGATCTTAAAAAAAAAAAAAAAGAGTTGAAGTATTAACGCATTAGTGAATCAAACACTCCTGTATATTTCAAACATAATGAGTCACTTAATAATTTATTACCTAAAATAGAAGCTTAGTCTTTTTGGAAAACAACTCCTCAGTTGTTCCTAACCTTGTTTTGTCATCGTGGCATGGCTGCTGTCAATGCCAGCCGAGCTACAGTACGAGCTCTGAGCCTCTGCCATGTGGATGTAATTTCACCGGGATGATGATTTTTTTTTTTTTTTTTTCTACCGCAAATCAAATAAAAGATTCAGCTTTGAGGGTAGAAAATAAACCCAGAACTGATCTGCATTACACCGAAACAAACAAGAGTGAAGTAAGAAAATGAGAGAGACAAAATCTGAATGTAATGGTTGTGGAGCTATACACATTTCCTTTGATTACAAGGTATTAGTGTCATCCATGGGCCCATTGGCAGGAAATGCTGGGCTGTTCACCACATTGGAACAAACACAAACGTCAATGTCTATTAATTCAGTTATAATCATATTTGAATGGATCTTCGCTGCTCTGCCATATCTGTCTTTCTCCCCGCAGTTTTGAATGAGTGCTTTCAGGGATTCTTCAATCATAGTGAAACCACACAACTGGATTGTGTTTGTCGAACATGTGTTTAGAGGGAAAAGTTTTCTACGATGCTATGATTGCAATGACAAAATCTTGAATTGATAGCGCTGACAGTGGAGGGAGCGCAATCATATCATGGAAGATAAGTTACAGAAATTTTGAAAGCAATTACGCATTATAGTGTGAGGTAATCGTCTTACACCAGACCAAGTTGCATTACAAAATCGTTTTTTTCTTTATGATTATAGGTACATGGAGATGTGTTGAGACCATAGAGACTTCTACTTCTGCCTCTTCTTGGTTGTATTTGGGTGTTTAAATCAGTCATTTGACAGTGTTTCAACTTAACCTATAGAGACACACAGTAAAGGACTATTCTGACCTTTTAGGAGTTTGTTTGATTAGTCTCCTCACTCAATATGAGACGAGAGAGTTTTTGTCCAAAAACGTGTCATGGAACTTTAGAAATTCCTTTTTTATTTTCTATTTGGGCTGGGCAGTGTATATCAATATTTTATAATTAGCATGATATAAGATTATATGTCTCATGAAAGTGTGATATGGCAAAAGTGTTTTTTCCTGGTTTTAAAGGTGCAATATGTAAGAATTTGCCACCTGTCGGATTCACACTTGAAACAAGTAGGGGGCAGCGTATCACCAGAGCAACGTCTAACTGCTGATAACTGTAGTTACCGTTATCTTATTAGCTCAGTTAGCCATCCAGCTAGTGGTCCAGCTAGTGGGACCAGGAGACCGTTGATGTTTACACCACCAGCACAGGAGCTTTGGATTGTGGCTAGCTGGTTAGCATGCTAACTTCAGCAGACATCTCTCCAACACTATGTAAAGGCTGCATTACGGTAAAGTGATGTCATTTTCTGAACTTATGAGACTCTTCTACTTGTTCTAATATTTGCCTTTAACCACTCAGTGATTATGTCCACATTACTGACGATCATTTATCAAAAATTGTATTGTGTTAATATTCTGTGAAAGTAAAAATAATCATGCCCACAATATTGTCACAATATAAATATCGAGGTATTTGGTTCAAAATATATTGTGGTCCAGTCCTAAATTATGTAAAAGTACTTTTAAGAGCTGTAGAATATAAATTAACATGAACCACTGACAGGTTTGCCGGCATTGTTCAAATAGAATTCAGGCATCACTTTATATTTCATCCAAGTTTGGTAAAAGCTTGTGTCAGCCCTCATGCATTTAGGCCAACATCGTGCAAAGGTTTTTGAGGAAAAAAATATGACTAAAGCCCACAGGTGCTTAGATTTTCCAAATGATACAGTACATTTCTTTGATCAGACTCTGTTTAACATCAACCTTACCTAACTCAAGCCTAACTGGTTCCATTGAGACTCACCAGGTTGTGTGAGGTCCCACCGGATTGTGGCATTAATGTCAACTTCTATCACAGGTTACTGCAAAGAGAGGAATTGGAGAGCCAGTGTTTCCATGTATTATGGGCAAGAAGCACACATGTATTTCATTATAAAGACAGTGTGTTGCACTGACCTTTGGCTGTCTGATGTTCTGAACCACCGCACTCTTCTCTGACATGACACAGGAGGATAGTAAAAGGAAAAACTTTAGAGCCGAGTGTCAAAGTTGATTCAGGGAGGCCATTTTTCAGCTCTGACAAAATACCACTTTGCAAAATGGAGACCATGGGTGCAGTCAATAAATGTCGTTCAGCGGTGTTGACAAATCGCTTGAGTAGTGGCACGCGATGCCACAGAGGCATTGCTGAGGCACCGCAGCGTAGCCTCTGTGTAGCCTCCCACTCCCACCCATCCTCCCAATTAATCAGGCTTATCTTCACCTCCATCACTGCTGTCAGTCACATTGGAAAATGCTTCCACCGGAGTGGGTGTGTGCTGTATGTGTGTGTGTCGTCGAGTGAGGGATAGAGCATGCGTCTATGAGCTCATGCACATCTGTGTGCAGGGTCAGTACGGTTTTGTCTGTGTGTGTGTGTGCAGGCAGGCAAAGCGTTAAACATCTGTCTCAGCTCCCTCCACCCAGCCAGACTGACTAGTGAAGTATTTCTCAGCCCCTATTGAGACTAAATGTTTAAAACTGGATCACTCAACGTCCCTGCAGTCATGCTCAAGGCCCAATGAGCAGAGTGTGTGTTATTTTGTGACATGTAAACAATCATAGTCCATTGTTGTGTCTAGTCCCTTAAATTCTACCTTATAATCTCAGAAACAAAAAATTATGTAAATTTAGATTTCAGCAGTTTCGGTCAGTAAATGTAAGAAGAATACAACAAAACGAGTGTGAGTGAAAACAGAAGCTGGGGAAAACACCAGTGTGTAATAAGCCAGAAAAACATATCTCACAGTTCACTGAAGCAATTAAATTTAATTGTATTATAGAGAACTGTAAAATAGACACAGTGTCGCTTATCAAGTTTTGCTTCCTTTAACTTCTAATTGGTTACATTTTTATTCCGCAATGAAAAATCTGTCAATTACAGATTTAAACAAGAAGCGAATAAAAACAGGAAATGCCTCCATTTTGACTCAAAATTGAAAAAAAAGTAGCAGATTTTCTTAACCTACTTTTAAACTAAGTGTTACTGTGGACACATCCATCAAAATTAAACTGTCCAAACTGTGGATACAAACAGTAAACTCTGTCCGTGATGGATATCTGAACGGGAATGAAATCAGTTTGACGTTAAAACCAAATGAGATAAGGCACAAAGAAACTGCACGATCAGTAATTTTGACATTTCTCCTGCAAAAAGCGCCATGGGACACTTCGCTCATCCTGACAGTTTTATGGAATCTTTGTTTTGATAATCCTTGTATTGGTGATACCTGTCAGAGCGCACAGTAGTAACCACCGAGCCCCCTCAATCTCTCGGCTAAATCTCCCTGTCTACACAACGTTGGCCCTGTGATAAGAAGGTGACACTGTCACTCCAGCCCACACACACTGATCACATAAATACACACACACACACACACACACACACACACACACACACACACACACACACACATATATATATATACAGGCGCACACAAACAGCCTCGGAGGCGTGCAGTGTGCATAGGCGTTCAGCATCATGCTAATTTTCATTGTTGTGATAAAAATAAACAGGTCTGGGGAGCTGAATCTGAAGGCCCGAGGGTCACGGCGCGCTCGACTGACAACGGGGGTGGGGGGGGTGGAGGGCGGGGAGGCGGGGGGGTTGGATGGGGCGGGGAGTGGTGGGGGTGGGGGCTCACACTGAATTACCTTGATCCAGCACGACAGCCTCACATCACTGTCACCAGCCTGTTTGGAAGGGCTTGATGGGGCTGTGGTGCTAAGTTGGAGCAAGCCGCCTGCGATGGATGTGTGTTGACAGTATACTGTATTCAAGGGCACATTGAAATGAGCGGGGCGAAACGGGGGAAAGTTTGCTAAGCCATGTGTGCCGTAATTATCCCGGGCTCTCCTCGTGCCTCTTATCTGGCGGCTGGTGGTGATTGTCAGATGAGTGAGGAATCGACTGTGACATTATCTCCGTCTCACAATAGCCCCGAAATCTTACAATGGTCAGAAGGTGTTATGTGGGAGTAGTTTTTTTTTTTTTTTTTTCAAGCTCCATGTCACATCATTAATGTTTCTGTAGCATTAAAATGATACTCAGGAGTTATTTGAACATTCTAAAAATATATTACTTAAAGGGGCAGTATGTCATTTTGGGGAGGAAATTTTATCCGATTTAACTGACTAACTAAATCAACAAACTCTCTTTGTTTTCATGACTGAATAAACCAACTGACCTTAAAGGACAACACAATCTCATACTGTTTTACTTTGTTCATATGTGGCGGACCCTGCCACCTCTCTAGCTTCAAACAGTGTTCTGGGGACCTTATTTTCCTCTGAGAACAGCTTGTTTATTCAGTTAAGGAAAAAAACATATTTTGTATTCTTACCTCATTAATATTGTAAGTATTAAAATTCTGAGTTTGAATTTCTTCTCCAAAACTACACAATGCCCCTTTAATTGTATAATATTACACATGTGTGCAGTGCTGTTGGTGTCTCCAACACTTTAAGTTCTGAGAGTTAATATAAAACGTTAACAATGATGTAATGTTGTAAAACCTCTCCCTACACAAAACCACAATACAATTTTTGACATTTAAGGTCAAGTGTTTCTAAATAAACAAGATATTAATATCCAACATATTCATGCTCATAATTAATGCATCATCCAATCAGTCCGTTTCAAGCTTTAACTCCTGATTGTAACCGCTGAGGTGTTGTAATCTACTTCACAGGTGAGGTGCCGTGCTCGAGCACTAGGTGGTGCTTGAACACAGCCCTCACACACAGACACACACGCAGACACACGCACCTACACACCTCTCTTCACTCACACCATCATCAGCTCCTGTTCTATTCACTCCGAGAAGACAACAAAACCCCCACCAACCCCTGCCCTCACACACACACACTCAAACACACATACACAAAAAACACAAGGCTCGACTTACAGACCTCTTCTCTGTTCATTTGATATTCATCAGCTTCCCTTTCACCTCTTCCTCCTCGCCTTCACACACACACAAACACACACAGGAATACACTTCTCGCTACCTTACTCATCAAGTCTCAGCTACACGTGTCTCAAGCTATGATATCCATCTAATCATCTGGCCTTTTCTCCTCTGTTCCCTTTCAGGACTACAAGGAACAGGTTGGTAGCATGCTCAGTGTTTCAGGGGCAGGCGACCAGTTGCAACACAATACCTGTGAAAGCACACACACACACACATAGTTTCTTCACATAAAAAGGATCCATCCGAAACACCTCCAGCCTAAAAACAGAGCTCTAGCTCAACTGTCTTGGTCAAACGCTTGGACGACCTACAAGATGCGTGCACTTGGGTGCTCTGCTGTTGTAGTGAAGTGGCTATTTGTTCTGTTAAAACATCCTGTAACATTCATAAACGTTGCATTTATTTATTTATTATAATTTTAACTTTAATTTTTATCAGGTGTGTGTTAATTTTTCCAAACATATTCCTCCAGAGCAGTGTGTGCAGGAACCTGCGACCTTCACCTGACAGGATTTAAGGCCAGGCCAGGTCAATCAGAGAGAAATTAATTAATTTCTGTAAAAACGATCATGTCGAGGATATTAGCTTGAACAGCACTGATTGTCTTCTATTATTACCAGGCTTATCAGAAAGTAGGGCACCTCACCGATTTGACAAATATTTTAAACATCACAACACATTGTAAAGTCATTTTAGATTTGCTATGGCCAAATCTTGGTTCCTCTAAGGCGCCTCTGATTCATACGCTTAGTAAAGTTTATATTACTGATATTTCAAAAAAAAAATCTGTTGTTGCAGTAATTGTTTACTGGACAAATTGTGCAACTTCCAAATGATAAATGTTAAAGTCCAACACTGTATTGTGTATTTCCTTTTCTTTTCCATAGTCTGTGGAGCATAACATCAGCAAAACTGAGCAGAATATCAATTCAATTAAATAAACATGTCATCATACTTCAAAAAGGAAGGAAGGTCTAATATCCATACAGTGTGTGTGCGTGTGTGTGTGTGCGTGTGTGGTTGGTGCCCGTAGCAACAGTGTGATTGTACCAAGGGGAGAGCCTGTTTGAGTCCCTGTGTGGCCTCGTTCTCATGCTAACCAGCCAGTGTTTAGCAGTGTGTGTTGTCTGAACCATGGGGCTACATGGGGTCTGCGTATGTGCATGTGTGTGTATCTGCGTCCACCTATCCTTCTACTTCATGCGCACGTATATCCGCATGTGTGTGCGTGTTTGCTTCACGTTGCCGTGTCCTGAGCGTGCTCGTCGGTGGGTCTACGGGGCAGCTGCGTGAGCATTCCTGTTGACGTTAAGCAGCTAAACAGTACCAGCTTGCCGGGCTCTTAACCTCCCCTCTCAGAGAAGACCTAATGAAGTCCTGAAAGGCTTCCTGACTCCCTCATCTGGCTTTGTTTAGGCCCTGCTCTCCCTCCCTTTGCTTGAGGAAAGCCATTAGCCCATTGAGAAGACAGTCACACAGGTCCTTGAAAAAAACACTGCAGTGGCGCTTCGAAGGCCCTCAGTGTTCCTTAAAGAGTGCTCATGAGGTGCCTGTAAGTCCCCCTAAGAATATTCTTAGCTTTTACCATTATTAAAGCCCCACTTCAGTCAAAAATATTCTTGTTCCTACAGTTGAATGTTTGAGCTTCACTGTGTAGAATGATGTATGAGTGCAGAGTTTGACAAGAATTAAAAAAAATACTCTGTGCTCTTTAAAAGTCTGATTTTTAGAAGTGGGCCTAGGAGCATGATTGGTGACATCACACGTAGTCGGGAAACTGTCCAATAGTCAGCATACAACTTCTTTGTCAAAAAAAGACAAGTGACTAAAAAATGCTTTGCAGGATAATTTCACCCAAAAATGAAAAATTCAGTCATTATCTACTCACCCCATTGCAGATGGAAAGTCAGGTGAAGTTTCATGGTCCACAAAACATTTCTGGAGCTTTACACACACAAAAACTCACAAAGAAAGAAATGTTGCAAAGTTGTTTTGCTGCGAAGCTCCAAAACTGTTTTGTGGACTACAAAGCTTCCTCCAACTTTCCATCGACTTGAGGGTGAGAAGATAATGACTGAATTTTCATTTTTGGGTGAACTTATCCTTTATTTCTAATCTAACATACTTATAGTTGGCTGTCAACTTGATTGATTAAAATCAGATCATTTGTTCTGTAACATAACAGAGAATTCTTAAATAGGATGATTGGATGTGCATCAAGTCGACTTTGAAAATTGTATTTTTTAAAGCGTTTTTTTTTTACAGTGTGGTCAAAGGTGAGTGTGTTTCCATTACAAATGGCCGCTTCATTCACAACCAGGAAACAGAGCATGGAAGATTATCAACATCTGCCACCATGGATGGCAGGAGACTGAGCAGAGAGCAGAGATAGATGGATGGAAGAAATAAAGGAAAAGTAGAGGGATCATTCCCACTTGCTGAGGAGATTCCCAGCACCCCTCACCACCACCCCTATCTTTTTTTTTTGCACACATGTACTGTAATAGCACTTCATTTTAATTTTATAGCTTGTGTATACTCAATAGAAGAAAATTGTTTCTACGTGGTTATTCCAGTCTATTGAGAGCAAGGCAAGTGAAGAGAGGAAGGGGGGGCACACATGGCAAATAAAAAACTGCGGCAGTTAAAATTGAATTTGTATTCACCAGGAAGTGGGTTAACCCAGTTAAAAGTCAGGGAATCCAATAGCACAGGCTGATATGTGATGTCGAGACAATCTCCTTTGGGGAGCTAAGGCGCTTGGCTTATATGCTGCCTACCCGGGCTCATAGCATGTTTTCAGGTAATAATAATACATCATATCGCTTAACGGCATATTTATGTAAGAACTCAGCGAGAGGAGGCATCTGGAGTGCCTTGGTGTTGTTCTTTGAAATCACCTCCTTCAGATATGTGCCACTCGCTGTTGTTATGTTTTCTCTTCCTTATCAGTTTTGCAGAGATGGAAAATTCTATTACAGAGCGTATTTGGTTTGTCACAGTCAGATGCCTTCTCTTCAGGTTGCGTTTGGTGGGGGTGGAGGGGGGGGGCACAGGCATTTTTTCCCCCAGATTTCTCTTTTTTTTAAGAGACTGTGCTGACTGTTGGTGTGTGCATGTGGGGCTCTCCCACCCCCCCACCCCCGTTCTCCTGCTAAAGAAGAAAGGCATGTTTTCATCAAAAAAAAAGAAAAAGAGGCAGAGTGGGAAAATGACAAATCTCTCTGTCTTTGTTATTGGAATATATTGACTGCCCTTGGTTCATTGACTTTTTATTACAGGAGGTAGCACAACTGTCAGCAAATAGGGAGAAATTTGTTTCAGCCATTTGCTTTGGAACATTTGAAGCTGATAATTTTTCGTGCACACAGTGTTTTTTGTGTGTGTCAGCATCAGGCATGTTTTTGCTGTGTTTGTGCATGTGGATTTGTGTGTAGGAGGTGCAGCTGTAAGCGCTGATGGTTACAATGAAGAGGAGGAGAAGGAGGAAGAACTGGAGACACAGAGGAAGAGAGAGAGAGAGAGAGAGAGAGAGAAGGAGGGGTAGAGAGACAGCCAGACAGAGAGGTGGTTTCGGTCTACCAGGAACACACAGCTCTAGCCGCCAGCAGTCTGTCAGTGGTGGTCCCCTCATCCAGTCTGCTGCAGCATCTGCCAGAGAGGCACCAGGCTGAGCGAGACCCAGATCCTCAAGACCAGAGCCCCATCAACTGCCTTCTCCTCCAGGCCCAGCTGTCTTCTTCTGCTCTTCCCGCCCCATTCCTCTCTGTCTTCACACCAAACCATGTTAGTAACCCTGAATCAGGACCCTCAGGCCTCTATCTATTCTTTCCATACAGCCCCGGCCTCCCTCCAGCCCCAACCCCTCATTTTCCTCTGCTGCAAGAACCAACATCAGCTCTCAAGACCTCCCCACCTTATATCTCCCCTCCAGCCTCTTCCCATCCAAATGCCATTGTACTGCACCACACATTCAACCAGGAGTGCACAGTACGAAAGCAATAATCTAGGGTCTATAGGTAAACATGTTAAAGTCTTTTTAACTATAAATAAATGTCTTTTTCATGCCACCTGTTTGACCACTTAATAAAGCACAACTGTGCACAATCATGTCTGCTGTTCTAAGCTTATACTGCTGATCCTTTCTCAGCCAGGAAGTGATTCCTTTTTACATGTCTATTAGCTGCTAAATGCGAGAAATAGCTCGTAGCCATAGTGGCTGAACAGACACAGAGATGAGCTGCACCTATAAAGGGGCACTATGTAGTTTTGGGAAGAAATTCAAACTCAGAATTATAGTATTTGCAATATTAATGAGGTAAGAATACAAACTCATAACTGAATAAATAAGCTGTTCTCAGGGGAAAATAAGGTCATCAGAACACTGTTTGAAGCTGGAGAGGTGGCAGGGTCTGCCATCACTCTGTGGAGTTTTATGTTCTTGGTATTTTATCAGATACAAGCTGTAGTTATTCTGAGCTACTGTCTCTTTATGGTCAATAGACCGTAAAATGTTAAGAATGATTAACTCGGGTGTTAATTAATAACAAGTGAGATCACCTTACAGGCACTCTGATGTGTGTTCTGCCAGTTGTTGACCTGTAGCCCTGACTTAATTTCTCTTTTCATCTGTTTACAATCCTCCTCATCGCCTTAACCCAGTATTCTTGCCTCATCCTTTCTGCACATCATCCAGCTCCAAACCACAAAATGAACACAGCAGTCAACAGCTGTTTGAGCCTTTAACAGGAGTTAAAAACAACAACAACAACAAAAATCTGTTATCCTCACTCTTTTCTCCCTGTTCCAACCCTCTACTCTGCATACTTTTCCCGGCCCACCTCGAGGACCCAGCACCTTTAACCTCAGCCTCGACCCTTGCACCATTTCTCGGCCATTCTTCCCTCCCCTCATCCCCATTCGCTTCCCATTACCCAGCCACCCCCATTCTCCTCCAGCCTCATCCCCATTTACAGTCCTTTTTCTTTCCCTGCTGGGGCTGGAGAGGGGCCGAAGCCACAGCATCTCCCCATCCGTTAGCCAGGAGCCAGAGATCCCAGCCAGAGATGCCATCTGATACAAGTCTATCATAATGAAGGTCCAGCATGGGGCTAAATGAGTTTCCACCTCAGCCGCGCGAGGGGCTAATGACAAAACAGCCTCCCTGTGCTCCTTGGCCTGCCGCTAGCTTTAATCAGGGCATATGGCACTTGCCTAAACTGCTTGGCTATGAGGAACAGAGAGGAGAGGATTCGGGAGAAAGTGGCGAAGAGACTGCAGAGGAAGGTCTGAGGAGATGAGGGAAAAAGGAATAAAATGGACAACAGGAGGGGAGGAGAGTGCACGGTAACTGGGTGCAGTTGTATAAAAAGTCCAGCGTCGCGCAATTTTATCTGCGGAGCTGCTGTCAGGGCTTTATGTCTTTGTGATAATTATTTAGGACCTACTCAAGGCTTCATAGGCAGGCCTGTGTGGGTGCCTAATACAGGGCGGAAATCACTAATAGCTTTCATAGATTTATATTAATTTGCAGGATTTAATGTGCCTTAAATGGCAGATGATCAACAAGGGAAAACAAAAGTGCATTAGTGCCCCGGTGGCATAAAAAGAGTGTGGAAGGGGGTGGGAGCTTAACAAATAGACTACTCTGTTTTCATAGCCCACTTTATGGCTCCCCAACTTATCCAAATTAGCTTAAAGGATTGATAATTCTTCACTAATATAAAACTGTTACTGAGCCCCTAAACTGTGACTTGCCCTTTTTTTAGGTTTTGTCAAACACTAAATAAAGGGCTTGGTTGTGGAAATTAAATTGAAATCGCATAACAAGGCTTCCTTTTAATTTGATTAATTCTTTGTTGTTGTTTTAGATCCCCAGCGAAGACACCCATGACGTTTCGAGGTTATTTGTTCCACTGTCTAATGACAATTTTCTTGCACAATAACACCAGTTAAAGAGCCGCCTTAGAGCGAGTTTTTTTTTTTTTTTTTTTGCCTTGAAATCACAGACAAGGCTAAGCCAAAGGGAGACTAATGAACCTCACCCTTAATTCCACTGTGAGGCTACCGCTGCGACTGCTCACACTACAACTTCTCTGATTGTGTAGAGAGGGACCATCAAAACTTCATTTAGCAGGTATGAGAGGCCACATTGAGCCAAGTGACTGATGACCTCTCAACTTCCAATCTCAAGGCCATTAAAGCTGCACAAAATTTAATACATCTCGCTGAAGATGTTTTCACAGCTGGAGTACATCTTTAATCAATTAAAATCCTGCTTCTCTGTGTATACAAAGCAGGTCATTCTACCCCCGTCACTGAGAAAACTTGTTAATTCTCTGAACCTCTTGGTTCCATTGCAAGCTGGTGTACTGTAGGATGCTTTTTGGCAGCAAAAAAAATAACAGTCAGGCTGTACCAGGCTGTACTCAGCATGGAGAAAATGAACCTCTGAAACCCATGCTGACAGTTTTGGTCCCTACTGTTCCTGATTTCAACAACACCATAACCAGTCTTGGCAACCAACAAGCCCCCAGTACAAATTAGCCAGCCGTCAGCAGGGTGCGGGGATTGCTTTTCCATGACAGGGAAAGATAGAGGACGGGCTCAGTTTATCCAGGCGAAGGCCTTCACAGACAGTTTCTTGGACTTCCTCCTGAAGCTCCCAGTTGTTTCTCCTGCCTCCCTTTTCCCGCCCTCCCATATATCTCTTCCGCAATCTCGCACAATCCTTCCTCATTCCAAACATCGTCGCCCAGTGTTCCTCAGAGCGGGGTGATTGCTTGCAGCTGGGGTGCGTTGAGAACATTTTAATATTATGCAGAAGATTAGAGCAAACTAACTACATTATTCTCCAATTACACTCATTTCATCCAACTGATGTCTTTATATCCTTCCCCTCGCCTCGATTAGCCTAATGTGAAAATGGAAGGGGGGAATGCGCTTAGGACTGTACCCGATTGTTCCTCGGCTGCCTATTATTCCACGGCGCCATTAAAAAGGAGGCGTCTTTTACAGTGACTGTAAATAAAACGATTAGGGGCAGATCCAGCCGGGTGCTGGGGAAGATTTCATTTCAGGGATCTGCTTATCAACGTTCTTGGAAGGTTTGGAAGGATTGCGAGGGCCCGCCACATATGAGAAACTACCTTCCCCCCACCTTCATCCAACAATGGCTCCCTGTCTCTCTCCGAAGCCGCATTACAGTAGCAAATCTCACACTTGCTTTGCATCCTTGTCATAAAATAAATAAATCAATTACATTCCCGCACACGTGCACGCCTTCTATCACAACACGACTTCAAATCGTTTCGTCTCACATACCCGTAAGCCTGCTTAATATCCCGCCAAGCATGGCCAAATTATTAGAAAGTACATGAGTGACAATTGTTAGCCAATGTTGCGGATCCAAGACGCACGGGGATGGTAATGCTATGTGCCTGAATGTGGAGAAGAAAGACGCTCCCTCACCTCATAAACCCCTCGCTGAGCAGGGAGCTTTTTGAATTGTGGGTGTTCTACACAAAGCAAACATGGCAAACAACATGGAGGAAGACCTGCAACCAGAGAGATCCTCCAGTAGTATTATCCTAGGGCTTTTGCTTCCTGTGAATGCAACAAGTCCATGAGCCATGCTTAGTAGCGCAGACCTTTATTCGTGGAATCATTCAAGGATTTCATCAGGCCTTTCATCATGCACCCCAGACAAGAAACCTGAAATATTAAACACCCATCAGGAATGATTCCAAATCAATTCAAACAGGAATGTTACCTTCAACATGTCTCCCAATACTGAATGTAATGATGGAGCTCAAGGAATAAATACAGTTTATTATGAAAACCAGAGATTGATGTATGTTTAGATGAACATATTAATATATATGTATATATATATATATATATATATATATATATATATATATATATATATATATATATATATATATATATATATATATATATTTATATTTGCTTACACACATTTAGATCAGTGTGGATTTTTGCTCAAGCGCACTAGTATGCTACATCATGAGCTACATCCAACCCATACATACAGATACAAAAATTACAATGTGTGTGCGGGGAAAAAAATTATTACCTACTATCAAACAAGTTGAAAAGCTGTTTGGTTTTGATCATTTTATTAAATGTGCTTATCTTAAACTTGTCTATAAATGCCTTCATAATCAGGCTCCTCCGGTACACCGTGATCTTGTGGTTCCACTAAAATGTCTGGGCTCCGTAACCTGTAGAGCATCCAACTGGAAATATCAGGTGCCATTAAACAAATCCTCATTCGGACAAACAGCTTTTTCTGTTCGGGGGATCAACATGTGGAATTTTTATAAAGAATGATCAGTCAAGTCATGAATAATCTGGTGCTTCTTGTTTTATGTTGCTTCATTGTATTATAGTTTGTGTCTTGTATTGTTCTGTCTGTATTTTTTCTTGGAATGTGTTTTATGCACATGTCCGAAATTCCCATATAGGATATAAAATATATGTACAAATATGTACAAAATATATGAAACCTTTTAGAAATTGGAACAAGTTCATATTTTGGCATATATGTCCAGCCCATACAAATATGTATGCTTGTGTATGTAAATTATCTATTTGGGATATATGACACACATATAATTCTTTATAGATATGACACATGTATTAGTATTAATGTATAATTTATATACTTTACATGTGAGCATAAAACGTTACATATTTACACATTACTAATCATCATAGAGCAGCCGTCTGGGTTAATTGTAGCAAGAATTCAGGCAGAGAATGATGTACTTCCAGGAAGTGTGTTTTGTTTTCACATTGGCACATTTTTATTTTGTTTTTAATTTTTTTGCATCATAACATACTTATGTGCATCCACACTAATCATGTGAATGACTTAACTCATGGTGCGAAAATGTCTTTCACCACAACAGTAACCGAAATGGAAACATTTGTTAAGAGCATCAACACTAATTACCGCATAACGGGTAACAGGTTAAAACAGTTTACTTTGGCTTATGGCGACAAAACATTGTCTCAAAGCATGCTGGGAAACTCCACCCACCTGCCCCCATCAAAGCTACAATATCTTTTATTTTAATATATAAACTTCTATCTCCACATATATGAATTACATATGTATTGCTAACTTTTCATATATGTACACATTTTACTATGGGTATGTCATATATGTTATAAACCTATATCTCCATATACCCAGAGACTGTATGTATCTAATAATCATTTACTGCCTTATCATATATGGCAGCCTTATTCTCCATACATGGTGGCATATGTACGTTACATTTCCGTATTTGCATCTAGTGCATTACAGTTTAGCTTAGGTTATAAACATTGTGGTGTGTGGCATAGGTTGATGCTACAGATACACATTAACTACATTATAAATAAATAAATCCCATTCTTTAAAAGCAGACACCTGGAGTTAATGTACAACCTATTTTATTCAGTCTCTTACCAATGATCAGGCCTCATTATGTAACTGTACAGCAGGATTAAAAAACTGGATGTTGAAGGCAGGAGGGAGGAAGCGAATGTGCCACAATGTTTCTTGTCTTTCGCAGCTTCACTAACATTTGAAGAAATATTTATTCTCAGACTACATTACATGGGTTTCTAGGTTGCATGGTAGTGCTACGGGCTTGACCACACATGTGTCTTGTAAGACTACGGGTAGATCTTGTTAAATAATAAAAAAAAAAAAAAAAAAAGAAAGAAACGCATGTGTTATTATTACATCAACTCATTACATGCTGCGCTCCATATTAAGCATTGCTGTGACATTACATTGAAACCCCTTTGGGCTATACTGAGGCACCCTTGTAATGTTTGTTTTTCTTTTCTTTCCCTCTCTTTCTCCCTCTCTCTCTCTCGCTCTCCTTTAGTTTCTTGGATTGACTTCCCTTTTGTGTTGGATAGCAGGGACGCACAGTGTTGATTTCAGTTGTACGGCGGTTGTTTCATAGCTCGCAGCGTGTTTGTCTATGGTGGCATTCCTCAATTCCATTCAGCGCACAAGAGGATCCCCTCGGGCCGGGCATATCCCGGCGTCCTCTGCTCCTCCAGCGTCCCAGAGATGGACCAGGCAAACATCTGATCTCTGTGTGTCCACATGTGCACACAGACACACATGCACAAATAGACTCGCGCAAACACAAACACAAACACAGTGACACACATATATATACTCTTGAGCACACTCGCACACACGCACACATGCACACACACCACAAGCCAACGTCTCCACACTCAATACTTGCTCCTGTATCACATTGCAGTAAATCCAGTTAAGAAGCTCTGTGGGGAGAGAAAATAAGAGATACGGTTACCAGGTCTGGAATGGTTTGACCTAAGCTGTGTCATCATGTACGGATGCCATTGTCTGATGAAGTGTTTGAATATGACAGATCCACAAAGCCTTTTAGCGTGTCAGCAGTAATTTATTACGGTGAAATTTTCCACTTACGAGATCTGAAACGGGCTTCAGGTCGGTGTGTTTCTCACTGACTTTTTCTCTTCATGCATGGCAGAAAAAGCCTTTGAAACAAAAATTCTCCTTTCAAAACCACATAAGAAAAACGGCCAAATTTGGTGCAGGACCTGTAGGACTCTAGATTTGGTGGCCTTTTCAGTCTAATTCACTTTGAGGTAGGGATAAAAAACAGTGAGACTGACGGTTATGTTTTATTGTTGGCGAGATCGGCTCTTTAAAGGCTCGACAGATCACTGTGTTCACTGGAAGTAAAACTACTCTGGTCATAATTCCCTTTGGAACTGGAACAAAGTCTGATGTGTTGACCTTTTGCAAATGAATCTGATCAAACCTGAGCGCTTCAGGTAATTACACAGCAAACCTGCTTTGACAGAAACTATCTGGACTGAATTACAAACCGTATATCAGAGCAAAACAATGCTTTTAAGGCTCACTGTCTGATGGCTAGGATGCTCTACACGAGCAATATGACCCTTTATAAAGAAGGAAGGTGACAAAAAACACCAAGAAGAAGAAAAAAAATGATAGAAATGGACATCAACCCATCCTCCACTGAAGCTGTGAGCTTTAGAGGCCCTCACAGCTAGATCTCTGAATTAGAGCTATGGGAGCATGTGGTTTCCTACAGAGCCCATGTAGTGGAACCAGCATCACTGTTACCACGTACGGAGCAAAGGAGCGCCTCAGTGAATAAGCCTTAAAACAGGAGCCCATGCAGGCAGGGGACATCAGGACTGACCATAGGTGACATTTATCCTTAGACATCC
The DNA here is from genome assembly GCF_040436345.1 of Pagrus major. Classification (NCBI taxonomy): domain Eukaryota; kingdom Metazoa; phylum Chordata; class Actinopteri; order Spariformes; family Sparidae; genus Pagrus; species Pagrus major. The sequence goes on from NC_133233.1 coordinate 12,420,961, forward strand.
TCCTCAGGAGCTGTTTAGGCGAATCCACGCATCTCAGACTGTATTGTGGAACCACCCATGAGGTTTTACGTGTATGTCCTCCCATGATCCCAAGCTACCTACATCTGTTGTTTTGCTTTGATTCAGAGACCTCTAGCAGCAGGAATTACATACTGTGTTTTTAAGGAGGTCCAATTTTAAAGGAGACCTATTATACTTTTCTGTATTTTCCTTCCTTTTTGTGTATTATAGGTTTTTGTGCATGTAAAATGTCTTGAAAGTTAAAAAGTCCATAGTCTGCACCAACGGGCGCTCCTCTCTCCCATAGAAAACACTGCCCCAGAAGTGCCTGGAACGCTTCATCAATAGTCCCGCCTTTAATTACGTGACTTGCTGACATCACACTACGTAAGACTGGATATTCAGGAGGGGGCCCTTAAAGAGACAGGAGCCGAGACAGAGCACTTCAGACAGAGGGGGAATACAGAGCTGCAGCACTCGATAGTATGATAAAAGCATGTAAAACTATTTTAGAAGTTACCCAAAATAAAAGTATAAATCTGAAAATGAGCATGATATGTCTCCTTTAAAGTGCTTGATTATGTATCAAGTCAAGATATCTTGTGATCTTCTTTATAACCAAATAGATCTAAAGAAACCAGCGGTTTACATTAAGTTGTAAATAGAACTACTAATTACGCTTTGTTCTTATCCAACATGAACATAGGACAAATCTGTTGTTCCAAAACTTCTTCTTTTCAAAATATGTTGAAATAAAAATCCACATTTGAAATATGGCCAATATGGCAAATAGGGTCCACTCTGTTGTTTTACTGAGATATTTGCAGGTAAATACAATTGCATGAGGGACAGAGTGGGGCCCCATGACACATATGTACCTGAATATTAGTGTCACAATACACTTAGGCTATGTTTACTGTCAGCATTTAAAATTGTTTAAAAATTTGAAGATAAGCAGCAGGAACAGAACAGTTTCCAGACCTTTTCAATCCTGAACACTTAGGTCACACTTGAAATAATGGGCTTTGAGATACCAATCAAACCTGACCCAAACAGAAGGCACAGTTACACCCTATCAATCAACTTATAATGATATGTTGTTTCGGGAATGCATACGGGCCGGAGTACCGTAAAGGGCTTGTGTTTTGCTTTTTTCCTGAAGGATGAGTGTGGTAAGATGTATTTATAGTGGAAACTCGGGTGAAATTGACTACTGTAGCTCACCTGTTCTCTCTCTGCTCCTCTCATGTGTGTGAGATGAGTTAAAAACAGATCATATTTCCACAGGTGGCTGTGAGACGAACTGGTCCTGGAATGCTGGGTGACATAAATCTCTGTAATTGCACGGTATTGATCAGATAACTAAAGCTACAACTGGCTAGGGACACGCCCTTTTTTTCCCTACTCCATACCATTTTTCATGCTTTTATCTGACATTGAGAAGGGGGTTGTTAATCACCGCACGTGCACACAGAGTCACATGCACGCTCAGTCTCTCTAATGCTGAAACGTCCACGTCTTGCAGAGCTTCTGACAGTTCTATGGAAAAATGTGAGGGCGTCAAAGATGCGCTCGAAATATGTTTTGACTGCTCTGACTTTGACTGCATATATTGAAAGTATTCACCGAGACTCATGACATCGGTGTCCTGTAATTGATGGGACAATGTCAAGACTTTTAAAATCCATAGAACTTCTGCAGCATGACTGCACAGTGTGACAACTCGACTGAGGGAAGAGAGACGAGTCGTTTCATCCAGACTGACTGCCATGACATGTGCTCGGCTGTCTTCTCTCGCGTGTCTTCACTCGACTGGAGAGAACACGAGGCCTAAATCCTCAAGAATGAATCCAGCCACATAAGGGCATCCTGTGCATTGTGGGGCTGTTTGTCTATATGTATGTGTTTACATGTAGGCAGTATACATGTAAACCACATGAGATAGAGTATCTCTTCAGGACTCCTCTTAGGGAGGGTGCACACTTTGAGATCTTGAACTGATTAACTATCAACATTGTTGTCCCTGCTTGATTTTCAAGATCTATAAGAAAAAGTGTGGAAAATGCAAAGATTTCCTCCTTTTCTTTTTTATATTCTGATGATACTGACCCTCGTAATTGTCCCATGCAATGTAATTTGACTTTATAGGCCATATTCTGTTGATTCACAATTGTTTAATCCCCACTTTGGAAACACATGTCCTTCCTGGTCTCCATTAAGCTTTGTTTGCCTGTATTTTTTTCCACTATGCACATCTCATCATCCCCACTTTAAATGAAGAAAAAGAAACCCCATGAAAAGTGGAGCACTACGAAATTTCTCTACAAAAATTTGACGACAGAGCAAATGATAAAAGGACCCGACCACAAGCTGTATACAATACCTGAGCTGTAAACAAAAACTGTTTCAACTTTCACATGCGTATACCAGAGTCTGCGTGCACTGTAAACAAAGCGAGATAGCTCCCCCAGTTCACTCCTCTGAACTCCAAAAACCTCAGGTTGCCAAGAGTGACATCACCAGCCCCAGACACAGATCCATCTCTCCCCTCGGGGGGCTCGGGAAGAAGGTGGGATGGAGGGGCGGAGAGAGAGGAGGTGGGGAGGGGAGAGGGGGAGGGGAGATGGGGGGGGTTGAGGTTGGATGGTGGAGGGGTGGGGTTATAGGTCTCCTTCTCTGCCAGGTGTGCTTTTCACACAAACACACACATCCTCTCTCCTTCCACGGTGGTGTCGGCGGTTGGGGTGAAAAATGACGAGGCCAGACACTGGAGCCGGCATGACAGGGAGCTGCTGCGGCTGCGGTGAAGAGTTCCCACACATCTCACAGTGTGAGGATGAACGCACACTCATCCACTTAACAATCTGAATGTACTCGTCCGGTTGAAGTTTTATGGCACAGGTGATATCAAAAGCTGTGGGTGCTTCAGATTGTTATCTGAGAGATGGCCACATACTGTCAATCATCAGACGTTTCTCTGACATGCAGAACATGTAAAAGTCCACGATATTTTGGTTATGATTAAACATCATTTTTTCTAATAGCTTCCCGGCACAATAAGAACATAATCATGGATAAAGCAAGAGGTGTCTTAATTGATGATACTACCTAAGTTAAAAAAAGAAACAAAACAAAACATATACCGTATGTTTGTATAAAAAGTGTATATACTCAACCTTTTCATATACTGTATGTGTACAGAAGATTGACTCCAATACACCGACCTAAAAAGAGAGGATTAATATTTTTATGAAGAAAGAAAATTCTGTGTCATGCTGTGTACTTTGTGTTGTTATTATTGTAATGTGACTGATGGAGATGATGACATTTGTGGGGATGAATAATAATATCTTAACATGTTGAAATTAGTGAAAGATGTTGGAGTGGTAATATGTTTTTTTTGGCTATGGGTTAAATTCCAACACTATGCCTCCTTACACTTTGCAGACACGAACAGATAGCAAGATTTAGCTGATAATTCTGTCTATGTTAGGGTGATTTAATTTTGTGTTTTCCCTTTATTGTCATTTTGTTATTAAAGGGCCATCTTCAGGTTTATACTTTTATTTTGGGTGTCCAGTAGAACCTGGTTAATTGCTTAAATGTTCAAAACACATTATTTTTCTCATTCTGTCCATTGCGGCAGCACCTCTATTGAACCTCTGTCAGAACGCTCTGTTTTAGTGCCTGTAACTTTAAAGTCCTCCTTCTGAAAAGCTCAGTCTGCTCTGATTGGTCGGCTGTCACAGGCCTGAGGCAGGCACCGCCAGCCACATTTCTGCTTCAGCTCTGCTGGAGTTTTTGCAGCCCCAGCCGTGCTCGGGCCGTGGCTGAGGCTCGGTGACTGTAAAGTTGTGACATCACAAACAGTTTCTGCATTTCTCCATGGAGTGAACATTCTGATACTTTCACAGTGATTTTGCAGCATCTAGACCTGCTTTATACTAAAAAATAATATAACATGGGACCTTAGTATTTTTTTTTTATCTAAGGATAAAACAGATGTGCATTTTATTTAAAAAAAAAATATATGTATATATATATGTGTATATGTGTATATATGTATATATATATATATGTATATATATATATATGTATATATATGTATATGTATATGTATATATATGTATATGTATATGTATATATGTATATGTATATATATGTATGTATATATGTATATGTATATATATATATGTATGTATATATGTATATATATATATATATATATATATATATGTATATATGTATATGTATATGTATATGTATATATATGTATATATATATATATATATATATATATACATATATATTATAAAAATCAAAAAATGAAGAAAATAGCAGAAAACAGGAAAAAAAAAAATGTCAACCATAATAATGCCAAAGTTACACATCCCAATAATGTGGCCTCAATGTTTTTTGTTTTGTTTTGTTTGTTTTGGCTTCAGTACCAGTTTGCTATAGTTTAGGTCTTGAAGGATAAGGACTTAGGGTTTAATCATAAGAAAGGTTTTGGTGAAATCAGGTCTTGACCGTGCGTTAATTAATGTCTTTTGAAATCAACTGGGGATCTCACAGCTTCTGGAGACTTGGAGTTCACCAGATGAGCTGTATGGAGCCCTTTTGTTCTTTTTTTTCACATTACATTGCTGCTTGTTTTGAGGCTCCAGAAACGTTGTGGACTTTGAAACTTCATCCCACTTTCCATCCGCAAGGGGTGATTGGATAACGACTGAATTCAAATTTTTGGGTGAACGTTTCCTTTAAGACCTCCTGAATTAGGCAAATAACAATGGTTAAACAACATATTAAACAGTGGTCCCATGTTCTGTTAGTATGTCGCTTGCTGCACTGTCCCAACTTTAAATCAAATGCAGAGGATGTGAGTGGCTCTATTGTGTGCTAATGAACATACAGTGATAGGACAAACATCCCTGGGTCACCATGACATAGCTTCTCTGCCATTAATTACAGCTCAGCCGGTGCGTTTAAGCTACTAAAGATTATCTAAGGATACAGCAGATTATCTCCGGATGTGTGCTCTTTGGGTAACATAAATACGCTACCTCTTCTTTCCTCTTTTTCATTCAGCTCGCTGCTTTGTCGGTGGGACCAGGGGTCCCTCACATGGTGTCCATTATTCTCAAGTTAAAAAAATGATGACCGGTTAAGACCACCAGGGCCGTTTTTTTTATACTGCCAGCAGAGTTTAGATGCCTTCTTTTGTTTTTTTCATTAATTTTTTGCAGATCTGGAATTTTAATTTTCTGTGCTTGTAAACACGGGCCTGCAAACACTGAGAATCTGATGCGTCCTTGTTCGGAAAACAAAATGAAATAAAAAATGTCTTTGCGACGGGAGGTGAAATGCCAAGGGAGTTTCTTGTCTTGATTCACTAACATTACCCTTATTGTGGACATATTTTTCCTTTTTGGCTACAATTATTGAATTAAAGCTCAAAGATTTTATTTTGGCAAGATAGCCTGATGGAATACTGTTTCTGCATTTCATCTTCTATTACAGAAAGCTTTACTGTAGTTGTCTGTAGTAGGTAGTGAAGGAGCATTACTGAATGCACTGTATACATGTGGTGACGTAGGTGACCCTGAGCAGTGAGCATGTTCCTTTGGCAATGATGGGAAGTAACTGAGTACGTTTATTCAAGTAACAATTTTCAGTAGGTTGTACTTTACTTGAGTATTACTCTCTATTTTTTTTACTTTATACTTCCTGAACATGTGCAGGATAATAAGCTTTTGCAGAAAATCACATTGTCAAAGATTAAACCAGTGGTTTCCAATTTGTTTGGCTTTGGATCCCATAAAAAAAGAGCGGCTCCACCAAAGAGACATTTTCCCTCTTAACTTCTCATATGGTTTCATTTCAATAAGTCTTCCAAAGAAGTATAATTATCCAACATTTCCCTAAAAGCAGAGATCTGAGAAAAGTTGGGAACCACTGGACTACAGTTAACTACCTTGACCAGCATCAACAGCAAAATGTTACTCATACATTGATCCATTAGTATTAATTAATTCATACATACTGTAAAAAAAAAGTATATTCTGCAGAACAAATACTTTTACATTTCATAGTTTAAGCTAAATTTCCTGATGACACATTTATACTTTTACTGAAAGGTGTTATTGATAATGACATTCAGCAAATAAATGTGGCATTCCATCTCCACCCTTTCATTGCATTCACATCACAACGCCGCTGTTGTTCGAATCATCTGCCCCCTCAAGTGGTTTGTTGCACTAGCTGACGTTGTCGTTGCTAACGCTAGCTAGCTAACATACAGTATGCTGGGAACATACTGCAGAACTCTTTTTATTCTGCACCTTTCTACAAACTCTGCAGGTGTATTATATTTAAAAAAAATATATATATAGATGTCTACATGAAACTTAATGGATCTAATACCGCTGATACTTCCTCCATTGTTCGATGGTCATTACAGTCACAAGGAGTCAATAATAAGGATTTGTGTAGAATATTAAAAGGTAAAGAAAATACAGGTCAGCAATCAGTCCCAATAAGTCCTTTTCAGCACTGTCCAGCACACAGAGCTGCTTAGGTAATGCCGTATATATTTCCATTTTTCACTCATGTTACCATTGAACAGAAGTATTACTATACTGCAGGTTACATAAGGTTCTTGGCGCTGACTGAAAAGGCACATTTTAACCACTTCATTGCTGTTTGTAATTTGGACTACTTGTACATAGAAATAAATATAAGATTAATACATCTTTAAATGTATTTAAATGTGTTTGTGAAGCTTGATTTCTAAAGAATGTGGCATTTCTTGATTTAGCCTGCGCTGTGGGTAAACCCTGTTGTTTTCGTCTGAAGTAAACACAAACACTAATGCCAAAACAACAAAGCGAGAGAGAAAATAACCCTCTGGAAGCAGAAAGTACACAAGTCCCGGTTGTCCATGTGCTTTAGATTGTATATTTATTAAGTCTGGATGGGAACACATGTCCCACAGTACAAAGTTAAATGCCTCTGTTTGCAAAAGGATTTTGCCAATCACAAAATAAGTATTCCTGTTGCAACTTTCATAACTTCATATCCATACAGTCATCAAATCTGCATTTTGCCAGATAAACTAATTGATTTCCAAATGCCACTCGTTTGTTGTTGTTTGTAGATTCTGACAGTGAGTCACGTTTTGTTTCTTGTCAGTGAAACTCTGTTCTGACACCACAGGCAAAGCGCGGCACTTTGAAATGCAGAGCTAACAATAAATAATTTAGGCAACTTCGACTAAACGAACAATTATCAATGCTAATACTTTCCCTCCAAACTTTTTGCACACATAGCTTGCTGTGCATGCATATTCCAGTATTCATGTTTTTCTGCTATTGCTGAGTTAGAGTCACTGCGCCCGTCCTATAGCTAATCCATTTACATGGAAAAGTGAATCTCTGCATGAGCTCATCAACTCGACATTCCCTCTAAACAAATGGTGAGACGACTGGCTCTCTGCTTTATCTCGAACAAAAGGCATCTATGGTTACATCTTCTTGGTTACAGAAACATGACACAGTGTTTTTCCTCCAACACTTTCCACTGATTCCACATTGTGTTGCCCCGGGGCTCCGGTGTAATTTGGTAATTTGTCCGCAGCTACCTTTCAGCATTTTTACAACTTTTTGAAGGAATGCTGTCGTACAAAAGGCCGGTGTGGCATCACTGTACAGTACAAAAAGTCTCTAGAGGTTTATTCATACCCATGGTGCATCAGTGTGGAGTTACAGCCTCACTGAGGAGGTTGGGTTACAGGGATAATGACAGCCAATGGTCTTTTTGGTTGCCCTCATGTTCAAGGAATTCCCCCATTCTGGAGCTTTTTGTTGAAGTGTCAGTGCATTGATTTCACCTTTGGATACTGTAACAATACACTGCATTGAAATGCAGGAAAATTACCTAGAAAATCATAGGTGATTATGCAGTTTAGTACCAAATTTAATAATCTAATTCATTCTTATTTTATTTTACATGACTTTTTAGTAGATGCAGCATCTGTAAGGCCTGCAGGAGAAATAAAATCACATCACCGCAACACATCTGGTCTCATCTGAGTCCCTCTGCGACAGTATGTGCACAAGCAGCTTGGGCAGAGGGGGAGACCACAGGACACGGAGACAAGCTAGTGCTTTGCCCATTACCGACCATGAGACTCCACTCGGCTGATACGTCCTGTCACCCTTCTATACAAATCCCCCTGATATCTGCAATGCACACGCTTACACTCAGGGGCAGGCGACGGCCTGAACTTGCTCTGTCACTCCGCTGTACCCGGATTCCTACAGAGGAGGGAAAGGGCCCCCATGGGGACCCTAATCGCTAAAGCAAAGGGTCATCCATTAAGTCAGGCTCAGTGGGGACATTAGGGGAAAAGGCAGAGGAGGGATGAACAACATAGGGGAGGGAGAAGTAACAGGGAGAGACAGAAACAGACAGTGGGGAGGAGGGGGGGACTGAGAAAGAAACAGATTGAGATACAATGAAGAGAGAGAAGGAGGCAGTTCTGGGCTCTCTGTTTGTTTAGGGTCTGTCTCTGTCATTGTGTTCGCGGTGGCAGCGGGGTTACGGGGGTGTCTCTCGGACACTGGGGGCTGCCGTGCTCCGCTGATGGCCCTGCGACTGAGCATATGTCACCAGTCTAGCGCGAACGAGGGCGCTGCCTCTGTTGGGGCACACGTCATTAGCACCATCTGTGACAGTACCCATGAGGCCCTGGTGCGCGCGAATACGCTGGTTTTGTTTTTTGGGAAGGGGGTGGAAAATGAGCGGGGAAGGGGCACCGCTTGTGTACGTGTGTACCCTGTTTCTTCCAGGGTCACTGCTGCTCAACTAGACCTCGTATTGATGGAGGAGGGGGGGGGGGGGGGGGGGGGGGGGGGGGGAGGAGCTGTAGTGAACCCCAAGTACCAGTGTAATGTGTGTGTGTGAGGGTGTGAAAGTGAGGAGGATGTGTGATGAGGGGTGCATGTGCGTGTGTTTGTGAATCAACATAGTGTCATGCATACGTACCAGTGAGTCCAGGACACCAGTATGGCAATGATTACAGCCTTCTGGGAGGAAGGGAGGGTAAGACGGGTCCGGGGTCCGCGCGCTGCAGCCGTGTTGAGTCCAGATAGAGGAAATGCTGGAATAATAAGAACAGGAAGGGTAAATGGCCTATCAAACACACCCCTCTCTGACCTCCCCTGAGCCCGGCCGACCAGGATGAAAGATCCAGCCACTTTCTTCTCCTTAATGGTTTCCTCGGTAATCAGCGCAGCGGAAGTGCTCCAGTCCGGGGTGATTAGCCAGGGCTAGGATTCCTTAATCGCCCCGGCCCCGTTCTCATGCTTTGAAAAATAAAGGAGGGAGTGGGAAGGAGGGAAGAGGAAGCAAGGGTGATAACAGGGCCGTGTGTTTAAAGAAAAAGCGAAGGGGGAGAGATGTTTGGATACAAGAAGAGTCGTTTGGGTTCCTATGGACTTGGCAGGGTAGTTCTTCAAGGACACACACACACACACACACACACACACACACATGCACACACACACAGAAAAACAGATTTAAAGGTGTAAGTTCAAGTTAATCAGGAGAGATCATGTAGGTTTCATTAAGTCCATAAAGCTAAAGGATGTAATCACTGGGAAAACAACGAGGTGACTGCTAATCTGACTGAAACACGACCTCCCAGACAGCAATGACTCATGCCACAGCCTAATTTTGCCAGCAACCAGCTTGGATTTACCATATTTACCCAGGATGTGTTTTGTTTGCACTTTTTCTCCTAATCCCTTCACAGAGTTTTCAGTAAGACAACATGATCTTAAAGTCCATAGCGATGTTTGGCCGTGCAAGGATTTGTTTTCATCACTGTGATTGTGCTGTGGCTTCCAGTTTAAACAACAATTATAATACCCGGTCAGGACATGAACAATGTAAGAACACACATATACGCCTTTGATGAAAACAGATACATGTTTGTCATCAACAGCTCACATCAAATTTCAGTTAGATATTTTAGAATTACTGTTGATTTGGATTACTGGACGTGTAGTCTTACAGCAGCTCCAGCATTGAATAGGTTGGTAAATTCCTCAGACAGTAAAATGAGAGCCTGTCTGTGGGCTGATGGTGACTGATGCTTGGGTCAGAGCATTTAGCCTAACCACAGAGATGGCAGACTGCATGAGTCACAGTTACAGGCAACACACTCTCTGTTCCCACAGGTTGCTACTTTAACCAAAGTCTTTGGCTTCTTCATTTTCTTCATGTTTATAAGTCACAAACAAATACTCGAGTTAAATGTTGGCTGAATCTGGGAAGAATTTGTGAATACCACTAGAGGTTAATTTTGAGCTTCCACCAAAGCGAAATCCCATCCTAACCAGAAAATCAAATATTTTGTTTGTCTGTGCATGGAGCTTTTTATGATCGCTAGTGGCCATAGTAATTATGATGGGAGCAAAGGAGGAAGTCAGGTGATGTAGTAAGAACGACAGCTGACAAACAGACAATTATATCAAGCTGAAGTTGCAGCACAAACTTGAAGGACGAACATGATGGAAGTAAACATCCAAATACGGTTCTTGGGCTGGAACACCGTATCGATGTTCATAAGTATTGTAGCCGGGGTGGGCGGGGATTAAATTTACTCACACCACTTTACTAAAAGGCCACTCAATAAAATAGCTTACACTATCAACATTTATGAATAATATAATTTAGGAGTTAGCATGAGGTGTCTGCTGTTAGATGCAGCATACTTATATAAATGGTTTGTATTAAGAGAATATATTGGAATGTTAGTTGATGTTTGGGCCTTCCTGACTTAGAGGTTATTTTAGTAGAGGTACCAGAATGTAGACATGATGGTACTGCTGTCAAGACAACATATACCAAATGGTAGGTCAGCAGAGTCATGGAAGTCCTGGGTCAGAGGTGAAGAGACATGGTGGGGCATCCTAAACGAGGTGTTTCTATTCTTATCTGTCCCTCTCTTAATGTAAAACCATATGTGGTAACTAAGTTTTTTGACCAGAACAAGCTCGGTATATAAGGAGCTGTCTGCATATGTTCGTTAGAGCTTCATTATTCGGCCGGAGGCTCTCCAAGTAACGTGTTACTTGTATACGATACTGAACTTATTGTAATAAATTTGTTATACAACTAAGACAGTGTCGGCGGAGTTTCTCTTCAAACATCTTCAACTGCATCACCACAGAAGATACGACAAGCAGTAGAGTCCTCAGGGCTGAAGCTCGACCATTCTTCAGATGGAGGAGGTTTGGGGTGGATGGATGGGTTCAAAGTTTCCCAGACTTTCACCCTGGAGACTGTTCGTGTCCCATGTGAAATCAAAAGTCAACGTTGACTTATTTTAACTTATGTAATGCACTTAACATACGTTACGCACATACGTAATGAATTTATTTGAACCCAAACCATTAACTTCTCCTAGACCAAACCAAGGCTAACCAAACCTAACCAGATTGCAACCATTTCACAACCTTAACCGATCAATGGTACTCTCTAATGGTCATATGCTGTAGGCTCATTTTGGGAGCCTATTTAGAAGTTCAGGTATGAGAACATGTTGGCAGCGACCTACGAGGCCACAGGGAGCATCTAGACCACCTACGCCTTCCAAAGCCAACTTAGCGATGTTGTGTCAGAAATTAAAGAGCTGCGGTGAAACAGTATCATTTTAAGGCACGCTGTGGTTTTCTTTCAGGAGCTACATTCCTCATGCAATGACACTCCTATCTGTTTTCATTCGCGAATATTCCCTTGCCGTTTAATGCGGCGTTCAGTTTCCCTGTCAGCGCTGACAGTGTGCAGTGGCAACATTCTTCAAACATACCTAAATACACAAACACCCAAGCCTGTTTGGCAGTGCGGGGATTTGTTTTCATTCAGGAATTCCCCCAATGAGCACCGATGCTACTTTAGTTCCCACCCAGTCAAACCTGCTTGTGCCTTATATTGTGTTCCCAACAATTTTTCAGCGATCGCGTTACAGCCGTTGCTCATCCGAAATGTCTCTGGTAATGTGAATATGCTTACAAATAGGTATCGTATATGTCCACTTATGTGCATGACAATGGGTGACCCCACCTGGGCTTTTGTCTTAGCAGCTACAGAGATTCGGCATCTCACAGTGCAACTTCTCACGTGTCGCCCTTTAAAAATTCCCCCGTCCGTTCTTTCAAATATGCATGCACGACACTCAGTTTACAGGTAAACAAGTGCAACACAAACTGATGAATGTAGAGCATTTCTAAAATGCTCTAAAAGCCTTGTTTTCATCCACTATGTTTTTGTCCTGGGGGCTAAACAGGTGTTTCTTAAATACATTACTCTCATACCTGCACACATGCCTCGACCAAAGGCCCTCATTTCAGCTGTGATTGGTTCATTTAACTAAAATTGGCCAAGTTATACAATAGGAACAAATCAGAGTCAGTCATCTAAATGTCAACGTTATATACATTTAAAAATGTCCAAAAATGGCCTGTAGATGGTGAAAGTTGAAAGCGCAGGTGAAAGGAAATGAATATCACCATTAGACAGCCCACATTCTGTTTTCCTGAAGAGCATTAACTTCTTTGGTGACAAAAGTATTCACCTAGTGCAAAAGGTTCCCGGCACAGTGTGTCTTTTGAACTTAATGGGTGCTTTGGAGTGTAACTGTTTGAGCCGTAGAAGTCCCACCGTGCTACGACCCTTTGCCACCGCAACGGATGAAAGAGAGACGCACAGAGAGCGAGATGGGAGACGTGCAGAAGATTTCACAAAACAGATGAGACAGAACAAAAGATGGTCGACGGGGAGATAAGGAGGGAGAACTCGACAGACAGACACACCAGGCGTTTCTGTCTCACCATCCTGTAGTCAGTGAGCTGTCAGCGATCCTCCCTGCCTGCTCTATGGGTACAGCCCCGCGAGCGATGGCATTTCAAATAGCCTTATAAATCAAGAGTTATGTTATGTCACCCTGCCACTGCCATTAACACACAGAAGAGAAAACCACCACATTTTTTTTCTCCTGCAGCACACAGGGTTTATATTACTGTGTGCATCCCCTACTGAACCATTAATACTCAACATCGGGCTCGTTCTCAGGCCGTAACTGAAATTTGAGAAATTTATCCTCGTCGTGGGTCCAAGTCTCGAGAAAACTTGCGCTCTTGTCATCAGGGCACCCGCGAGAAACCGCTTAACCCATTCTGGTTCCCAACGTGTAGGTTTAGAAATGTACAATCCTCCCTCAACAATTACTAAAGAGATACCCTTGAGCAAGGCACTTGACCTTCAATAGCTGCAGTAGTCACACATAGCCAGACCTATCTCCACAGAGCTGTGCCTTTATCAAAACACTCTGACTTGTTTGTGTTTTTTTAAAGCCGATCACAAATGTCTTGGGTGGTGCAAAGCCCAGAAGGCAGCGGTGGTACCCCTGCAAAATAGTGTCATAGGGGACTTGTTTTGCACGTGGGGAAGCAAGCCCCGGCATTAAAATGACTAACTCAGAAGATAAGGTAACAACTGTTAGCTTGTAAAAGTTGGTGCTGTGGGTAACCGGGTTAGTATTCGGGTAACTTGCCATTTTCAGCATGTACAGTAGGTTGCCAGCTTGGAGTTTGTTGTTTCCAGTAGAGACTGGGATTTTGAAACTGTTGACCTGCAGATAGCAGAAGGAAGAAGAATGCTGACAGAAATTAGCTGTGTTTCCTGCAAAGTACTTTCTGTATAGTACTATCGGAACCCTTACATAATTCCTGGTAACTGCACCTAAAGGCCACATCGGTTTGCGTTTTCACTGCGGACAGTAGGCGGGGTCGTTACCAGTCGGCCTTCATGGGTAACCCCTTTTTATTTTGTGAAAAAAAAAGTTTAAAGCCTTCTGTGGCTCCAAAGGAAGCTGCATTTAATCTGATAAATTGCCTCCAGTTTAGTCACTCATGTGGCTAAGCTGCACTTTGGGTAATGTAGGCACCAGGTTTGAAAAGCAGCCCACTGGTCTGAAAAAGCAATCAAATAACACTGTTGGACTCATTATGGACATACAAACCATAGAAATCCAATGCCTTCTTTTTCAGCAACTGGGTGACATCACTGGAGTTAATTTGTCAAATTACATGTAGCTTTTTCTTCAGCCACAAAAGACTTGATACAACTTTTGTTTACATATGCAGTAGTACTCTCCAAGACCTGTAAACACACCTTAATGTGTACAATTTGGCAGAGTTAACCTTTAAGGAAAAGCTGCAGGCAGCAAGACAAAAGACTGCTGAAAAAAAAAGCGTTTGGGAAATCCTACATTAGAGCGCAGACGAATGAGACAACTGTGGTTGTTCCGACTGACCAATCAGTGGTCAGCAGGGTTTTAACTCCACCTTTTGGCCTATGATCAGTGTGCTCTGTACCTCAACAGAAGGGTAATGAGAAAACAGGACAGCACAGAGCACTTCTTTTGGTACCATCCACATCTTTTGATAATGGAAACAAAATGAACTGAACCGACTGCTTGGTAGAAACGGGGAAATGGTCAGCCAATGGCAGGCTTATATCAACAGTCCACATCCAGTGAGTCAGACTATTGCTGTAGTAAAACTGCTCATTAGCTAATAGTATAAAACTATGGTGATAATGGCCACCTCAGGTGTGAAATATGCAGCTGTTTTTTTAAATTATTATTCCTGAATGATTACCAGAAATAAACACCCCTGACTCATGTATTAATACAGATTCGGGCTCTTGTAGCATTACATTTATTTTCAAAGTCTCTCTGTGTGTAACCAAATGCCAAAAACCTTTTGTCTGACACCCTTTGTTTGACTAAGAGACTCACTGTTCTGTGCCAGAGAGACGCTGTTCCCAAACAACTTACCTTAATGATAGACAGATGGCAAAGAATTTCACTGCTACACCACTGTGCCTTGTGTCACCTTGAAAACTTTTTTTTTTCCATGCCCCGCACGACCCTTCGCACCTGCTGCAAAACAATTTCCCCCCGCGAAGCAAGTCATCCGTACCACGCGTAAGTCACGGTTGCCGGGGTTAAATATAGGAATCATGCATAGAGGGGTAATCAGGAGTTCTCATCGCAGGATCCCCCGAGACTGATCCGCGGCGTGTGACATGGCTGTCAAAACACTGACAGATTGTTTTACCGGCGCACGCACGCATACATACACACACACACACACACAAACACGCAGCTGCATGCATGCACACACACAGGAGCACGCAAACACATGCACATGCACAAAAAAATCACATTGACAGATTGTTTTACCAACTCCATTGGCTTGACTGACACCTATTCTCCTGGGTATCCTCCCAGCTCCCTGCTTTACGAGGTAAATACAATCTAACAGTTTGGCACTGCAACTTTTTGTTGTTTAATGAAGAGCAGACTTTTTCTTCAGGTGGCACTATGGGTAAAAATTATTGCTTAAATATTATTTGCTTTTATTTATCATGTCTTTAGTGGCAACAAAAATGCTGCTATATACAAGTTTAGTTGTCATTTGATTGTTTGACAACATCTTTATGAAACTAATAAAACAAAGCGTACATGGTCTGGTATGAAAAAACAAAGCATATGTCCGTTTGCTGCTGAAGGAGCATCATTCTAAATTATTTTCAATTTGCCATCATATTTTCTTAGCTCGAAAGAAAAACAGACATGCAGAAGTGCAGCAGCCAGGTGCCCTGTTGGATTCTGTCTGCCATTCCATTAGCTGAATCGTGAGCTTTTGAACATGTCAAAAATGCAATAACCCTATTAAACCACATTGACATATGACAGTTAATTCTGTTGCCGTATGTCACTACGGAGAATATATTGGTTAAATGCTTCCTGGGACAGATGCTACTTTGAGGCTAATCAGTAGTAATTGATGGTCCAATTGGGTTACAGTGGCTTTGCTCTGGCCAGTGTCTTTGGCCTGAAGCTGTCAGGGGGACGGGGCACAGGGACGGACAGACACTCGTGCTAGCTTTGCCAGTGCTTCATAAACTGTTTCTGGACCACAGAAACAGAACACCTTGTACCCACATTGATGGCAATTCGTGGAGACACTGTCAGACACTGTGGCTGCTAATGGTCTCTAAAGGGCTTTGTTATATTCCAGGAGAAGTTGTCAAAAGTAGTAATAATGATGTGTAATAGCAGTAGTGTAACTAGAATAAGAGTAGTGGTAAAAGGGAAGTTGAGGGAAGCTCTATCCACCTGAGCAAGACTGTTTTATTGCTTATGAATTCAACAGATTATTTGTATAAATAAATCTTTCCAGTGTGACATCCACTCCTTATGCTACTCGACAATCTACTAAATTGGTGACTAATGACCATCAATTGTCTTGGGGGAAATGGTAAACATTAAAGATGTAACTGGTAAATGGTAAACTGTGTGGCCCTAATTTTGTTATGATTACCACCTGTCTGTGAAAAGCACAACATACTGTTTAGCCGTGTTATGTTGGAAGGTTGTAGTTCTGTTAATTTGGCCATGTGATTTTCTAATTTGATTTCCTTACTTCTGGAGCAATAATACATTTTATGGTTACATGAATAGCATCGACAGTAACCAGGACTGATTCCTTCCTCTTTTTATAAACACTTGTAAACGCTGTGTGCTGTTCTACTGTACAACACACTGACATGTGAGGCGCACTGGACCGTGTTTACCAGCAGCACTGACACAAAACTCACCAGCAAAATCCCTCAAGACTTTTTCTAAATGAATAATCTTTAAATTAGGACATGGAAAAACACTCTAATGATGCCCAGCAAAACATTTGACATCGCAGCCTGTCATGTTTTGGAATGGCCTTCAGACTTCACTTTGTTGCATTATACATCAACCCTTACCCTACATATTACATTTGCAATCCAGGGGCAAATATTTTCAATTGTGGGTAAGGGTGGGGGGTGGGGGGGCTGATTTCTATGCTCTAGCAATTTGATACCACAGCATTTGAGTGTTATCACTGGAGTGGCCGTAAGCTCCGCAGCAATTCATAATTGTGTTCTCTCATCTCATGCTGCAGCAGCTGAAGTTCTGACTTTTTTTATTTATTTCCGCTGCAGCACACACACATAACACCCACACAAACAAATACACCCACACATAATCACACAGATGTCTCATCCCAGCACTTTTTTTTGATGATACATTAAATGGTGTAAAGTTGCATCTCGCTCTGTGTGCACATGTATGCATCTGTGTGTGTGTGTGTGTGTGTGTGTGTGTGTGTGTGTGTGTGTGTGTGTGTGTTTGAAGCAGGGTCCCTCCACCTGTGCTGGTTGGGAGTTAATCCGGTTAGGTCCCAGTCTCGTCTCCGTGGCTGAGCGGTGTGGTTGAAGCTCCACATTGCCCTGCGGGGGCCTGAGGCGCCTCTCTAGCCCAACGCCTTGGCTTAAGCGTGGCGCGGTAAGGAGATGAGGCCGGCTCGGCCCTCGTTACAGAAATTAGATGGATCAGGGAGTAAACATAACCAGCTTTTTTATATGATCCTCGGCTCAGAACCGACAGAGAGCGGAGAAGATGGAGGGGAGGGATGGGAGGGAGAAAGAGAAGGCGAGATTCCTCCTCTAATTACTTCATGGGTCACTGCTCCTGCAGGCAGATGTCAAAATCCAACACTTTCTGATGTGAGGAGAGCGCCGGAGAATGGGAGGGATAGAGTAGGGAGAGAGAGGAAGCATAGCAAGAGCATGAGGAAAGGGGGAGAGTAATGAGAACAGGAAGAGGGATGAGATAGTGCAGAAAGAGAGGTTTAAGAGGAGAATAAAATAGTGAATTGGAGAGGGTGGGTTACAAAAATAAAGCAGGGTGAGGAGGAGGATAAAAGAGGTAGAGAGAACAGATGAAAGGAGAAAGTGAGGGGGATTTTGAAAAGCAAGGAAAGGTGGGGGGATAGAGAGAGAGAGCGATGGAGGACGGATCGGGGTGTGGGGGTGTAACACGTTGTCAGGAAAGTGGGAGAATGTGGTGGTGATGACACAGATTGGTTGTGGAGTGGCGGTGACCTGGGATGGCCTGTGTCTGGCAGAGAGGTAGCAGGCAAACACAAGGCCCTTCACATTTGCCACATGCCCCCTGGCTCTCCGAGACACCCAACTGAAACGACAAACTAGCGCTGCCACGTCAGGAGTTATGCTGTGCCCTTTAGTGGCCTATCGGAGCGGTGATACCTATATGTCAAAATTTCAAATGATCCGGGGTTATCAAAGTCCAGAAGTAATCATGTTAACAGCTGCATCTTATGGCTTCCTCAAGAAAACAGAAATTATTTGTTATCAATGGTAAAGCACGTGAGCTTTAATGTTGTTGCGTTTCCTGTCTCTACAAAGCCTCCCAAAAATTAGAATTTTCATTTCATCCCGTGTAAAATTGTGGCTGTGATGAGATCTTCGAAAGCAAACACTGAATTTCGCCATCAAAGACGAGTGAAGGACTTCTAAGGATGTGGGCTATTATTGTTTTGATGTGATACATTGATACTTCTTTGCCAAGAAAACTCAAAAGCAGCTGGATCGGCGCTGCAGAACCTGTTCAGTTGGCAGTCTAACAAGTACTAAGCTGTACAATGAGCCTGCACAGCATGTCTCCCCGTACCCATCCATCCCTCCGTTCGCTTTTGAAAGCAAAATGTATCCTTTACAACTTAATTCGTAGGCCTGGATGTCTCATGTCTGTCTACTCGAGGAGAAACAAAGATATCAGTCCAAAGCAACCGAGCTGCTCTCGCAAACACCTCCACATTTTAGAGGGAAAGCAGGTATTATCGCAGGTATTTGGGAATTGTAGGAAATCTTCAATATACGGTTAATCTAAAGCTTCTTACATCGTCTGTTTCCTCGCCATTTCATCATGTCTGGGTGACATTTTTCATTGCAGACAGTCCGTGAACCAGTTTTAGTCTTGTGTCCATGTCGTTGTCTGTCAGTGTTGTCTATGTACATGTTTTGAGAGTAGACTGATGACCTACTGTAGAGCATGAATACATGTGATTACATAATAAATACACTTTTTATATAGCAGTGTTTTTAATTAGAAGGGAGTTCAAGCAGAACATACACCAAAGTGCCATGCATGAGAAATAGAACATGCATGATTTGATTGAAGCAGCTGCCTCATTAACACCAGCGGTAGAATGTAAGTAAGTTGATTTCCTTAAGGATTGTACAGAAAGTACAGTTATGAAGTGCTTGTACTTTATTTGAATATTTACATTCTTTTACTGCTCTACATTTTGGAGGCAAATATTGTGGTTTTTACTCCACTACCATACTTGCCAACCGTCTCGATTTTCCCGGGAGACTCCCATTTATCATTGTCCTCTACCAGTTTCTTCCCAGGGTCACAATTCTCCTGCTTTTCTCCCTATTTGTGATAACTTTATGTTGCCTAAATCTAACCAAGTATTTTGCTGCCTAAACCTAACCAAGTATTTTTGATGCCTAAACCTAACAAAACAGCAACAAAAACCTGAAGGGAAACGGAAAATAATAAGGGAACTTGGTTTAAAAATAGCATGACAGCTGCTGCAGAACTAGTTTTCTTCCCAGTTTTACAACTTGAAATTATGTTCCTAGACCGAGACCAATCGAAAACTTAAAATATATTTTAAGTATAATAAATATACTTTTGTACTTTCACTTTAGTAAGATTTGAATGCAGGACTTGTATGTTTGTACCATGTAACAGTATTGTCATACTATTGTCTTACTACTTTTACTTATGTAAAAGATGGGAATACTTCTCCCACCACTGATTAACATTACCATTGTCATTAGTTTGAAGTGGTTTGTGATGGAATCCAACTGTGCAGTAAAAATACTTATCTAAACTTAAACAAGAGGCTTTCGTGGTCATCTGAGGGCCGAGACAGACACACAACTCACCACACATAAACACAGACAACCTGTGTTTGTGGGTGGGGTGGTTGTTGGTTGCTGGTCAGTGGTATACAGGGCTCTCTGAGGCCAGATTGAGGCTGATTTGGTCTCAGTGAATATGTCTCACTTCCCCCTCAGTGAAGCCGGCATGCCCTCAGGTCCTGATTTACTCCTGATTTGTGGGCTGCCTCTGTCAAAGCCAGGCACCACTCAGGCCTCAATGAGACATATACTACAGTAAACGTACACACACACTCACACTTACACACACACATGCACACAAAGAGTGCATGCATAGATTTACATGTAGGTAGGCACAGCAGCATGTTTATTTGTGACTACAGACATGTGAACTGACCTCACATAGATAGATAGATAGATAGAAAGATAGATAGATAGATAGATAGATAGATAGATAGATAGATAGATAGATAGATAGATAGATAGATAGATCCTAAAGGTGAAAGCAGATGGAGATCCCTTCGGCGATGACTTCTAAGCCCTGGTCTCCAGGGGCCGCTGGGATTTTCATTTCAATGGGCTCTAAATATTCATCACTTTCCCTCTCCCCAACCTATCTTTAAACCCTTCTGCTGGCCGTTTGACGCATAGAGTCTCCCAAACTGGCAGCCCAGCCAGGAGAAGTGAAACAAACAGAGAGCCTGGGCAGACCAGCAAGTGGGTGGATAAAACTCACAGACTCACTCGCACACACACATGCAGTCATACATGCAAACCCCTCTCATCACACGCGCACCAAACACAGCACACAGGGCCAACAATGTGCCTTTGTTTTAAGGAGGGCTCTCTTATTAAATCAAACATCAGGGCCGTCTTTCAAGCCAGCCTTTGTCTGTGTGCTCAGCTCATTCCTCGCCGGCCTCTCAGCCCCCCGACGGCCTGTGCATGAGTGTTAAGAGAACCCATTGACATCCCTGGATTAACATATATTAAGGGGTTAAATGAAAGTGCCATTATTGTGGTTTAAGAGTGAAAGCGACCCGTGGGATGTTATGCTTCCCACTTGAAGCTATGAATGGCTAATGCTAAACAGCACTTCATTATGGGAGCGGGCTTCATTGATGGTGTCTATCAGAACGGGAAAATCTCCTCTTGAAAAGCTGTTGAGGTTAAACAGCCTGAATCCAAGCAGGTTGAGGGGATACTGTGAAGCGTCCACAACATATTTCTGCTTAATCAAACACTATGCTGATTCAGTGTTTTTCAAGGCTTTCAAATGTGGTCGCTGTGGCAACTTAACATAGTTTAAAATGTGTCTCTGAGTGCTGTAAACCGCTGTATAGTATCTGATAAGTCTTCAAACTCATGAATCCGTTACTCAAACATATGTTACTGTAGCTTCTTAGTAGCAGCTGTCACAGCCCTATAGCATTTCTTCACTCTAGTGCTATTTCTGAACACCTGCTTACATTTTTTACAACACTGGATTAACATATATCTGTACACTTCATGTTCTTTAAAGGTGCAATATGTAAAAACTGGCCACCTGTCGAATACATATGCCAAGCAAAACATTGGGGAAGCACATTAACGGAGTAACCACTAACTGCTGCTAACTGTAGCTGTCATTAGCTAGTTAGCTCAGTTTAGGAGTCTAATTAACTGACTATCACCTCTTGAGGACAAAGTTGTGTTACACGACAGGGCTGTCCAGGTCTAGCTGGTTAGCATGCAAACTTTAGTAGACATCTCTCCAACACAGTACATAGACGTCTTTGACATAATGTCAACACTGTTATTTCTTCACATTCTGTTGATTAATTTAGTTAATATTTAAATATTCTTACATATTGCACCTTTAAATAAATCGACCTATGACTTTAACACCAACATCATCATAACAGACAGGACATGTCATTCCCACCTAAAACTAAAGATAGTGCACTTGATCATTAATCTGACGTGTCGCTAGAAACTGTTTGGAAAATGGGAAAGGTTTCAAAAAATACTTGGCAGGTGATTGGACGATCAACTGGGCTACCACCAGAGATCAAACTCTTACTGAAGCCAATCGAATGAAGAGCAAAAATCGTTTTCACCGACCGAAGCCATCAGTGCCTTTCTGTTAGCCAGTTAGCTCTGTTAGCCACGCAGTTAGTGGTCCAGACTGGGAACTTGCGGTGGCTGGGGCTAGCTGGTTAGCTTGCTAACTACAGTAGATATCTCTGCAACATAAAACATACTGTAGATGTTTTTAAATGTTTTAAACCAAAATTCTTACATATTGCACCTTTAAATGAAATACACTATCCCTTATTGATATAATCTACAGCATCTACACTAACCTGAAGTTGTAGGCCCTAGCTGCTAGTAGTTCCTCAAAAGACGCTGATTTGTTCAACACCTTTGTGTTCAGCCACTGGCGCATAGCTTGAAGCCTGATCCATATGATCATATGTTGTCCCTGATCCAGCTTTACCAAATGCCAAAGCACAGATTTTGAAGTATATGCATTAAAATGTATAAGGCGTAGAGTTTACAAATTGTAATATTCAGTACTCTATGTATAGTACATGAGATTGTCTAAAAATGTCCTTTTTTAAATTTTGCAACAGGTTTTGAATGATTTCATGGCCCAGGGGTTATCCATGTGCGATATAATACCATGTTCATTTAATGCAACACTACATAAATGTATGAATAATTAATACATAGCTTCTATTATACATTGTAGAGTGACGTGTACAGAAGCAGTGCTTAGCAAAGCCTGGTTTTCCTGGCATACACTATACAGTACATTCTGTAGGACTGCATATTTAAATACTGGCTTAAGGGGTTAGAAACATTTGTCAGCATCATAAAGATGTGAGGTCTTTCTGTCCATGTCTATTCTTTTCAATTTGAGACAAAGTACAGTGTATCCAATCACTAAAATAGGTCTGCCGTTGAATTTAGCATACCATGTAAATAATATTTTGAGATAAGCAGTGCAGGGTTTTACTCCAAAACCTGTAACCACTGCTTTCACCCATAAGTGTGTGTGACAGTAGGGATGTGGCCGCAGGTGTCCATGACAGAATGGAGGATCTGTGACGGGGATTTCCAGAACACGTCCCTATTGACATGAATCTGAGGATCAGGTTAAAGATACTGTGTTGTGTCATCCCAACAGAAATGGATCTGGTTACTGCCATCCTGTCTGAAAAAATAAAGGTTGTTGTCAGGTGCTTCAGAGTTCAGAGACAGAAGGAGTCGGTAAACAGGTATATTTTAAAGAGATAGCTCAGACTCGGTTCAAACAATTCAGGATTAGTCTAGACTAACTGATAGAGGTGAAAGATTAGTAATCAATCACACACACTGAACAAATATTGAAAATGTATGCTAGCCATCAGTAGCTTTGTGTTAGCATTGCGTTAATGCAGGAAGCCGTCGGTGTGATGTCAAAAATGAGTGGGCAGAGAGGAGTGAGTGCGAGGCATCCGTCTCCTGCTTGCCGCGCCGTGTCTGTCAGAACAGCGTTGACATTGATGAGAGCAAACTGGATGGAGACAGTGTCCGTCCAGTCAGACGCCTCATCATTACGGGCTGCAATCCTTTTGATCATCCCTCCTTCTCTCTCACTCTCTCCTTGTGTCGGTTTGTCTGTCTCCGTCTCTCCTCTGTCTCTTCTCCAAAAACTCCAAAAGCAGATGAGCGGTCGCCGTTATGGCACATGACACACACCCTTTTGTCTTTTGAGTCTTTCCATCTCACTGATCCCTCCACCACGCCACACCACCCCCTCCCCACCCCTACCTACCCACTCACATGCATGCATGCACACACCCACACACTGCCTCCTGCCTCTCATCCCTCGCTCCCTGACAAGACAGACCGTGGAGGAACTCCTGCTGCGTCACTCAGTGGAAAACTGCGGTGGTAAAGATATTAGGCTGATACTGTTCATATTCACACACACAGATGTGCTAAATCTCTCTGATGGTTTATCTCTAGATATTTAAACATCGTGACATGGTGACAGTTTGTGAAGAATGCTTATTCATTTTCTTGCCGACAGTCAGAAGATCAATACCGTCAATACTTCTACAGCCAGCAGCTGTTAGCTTAACTTAGCTTAGCATGAAGACTGAAAGCAACAAAATCTGCCTTTTAGCACTTCTAAAGCTCATTGATAACAAATTATTTGTTGTTGTTTAATGTGTGGAAAAAGCAACGTGTAAAACTGTGACTATTGCGATATTTCGGGGGTAATGTGTAAAACTGTTTATTTGCGGGATGCAATGACCTCCTGGAGGTCAGGCAACCTACGGAACCTAAAACTAAACAATGTTCTTGCATATAAAACCACAGACTTAACTTTGTATGCTTGCTGGCAGGTGGATTTTGTCACTTTTGGGTAGAGCCAGTTAACTGGCTGCTGGCTATATCTTAACGAAAAGGTTCACACAAAAATTAAAAGTCATTGTCTACTCACCCCCATGCTGATGGAAAGTTGGGTGAAGTTTCTTAAGTCAACAAAACATATCTGGAGCTTCACAGCTAAGCAACATGCAGCGTTCTACTGACTGAAGTAGACTGGAACTCATTTAAAAATGTCAAAAACCAAGCCTAAATAAAGTCCATGCAGCTCATCAAGCATGATCCAAGACCTAATCCCAAAACACTCCTTGCCCCTGCCACTCAGCCCTACCCCTCTGTTTTGTGTGTTCACGTCTAGGGGTAGGGTGTCCTGATTCTTGTTGGGATAGAGGGTGAAAGTGAAGTGTTGGGGCTACATGGCCCTCCAAATGGAGATTTTTCAGAGGCACACTTCAAATAGAGGGTTATGACAACTCTCTGCCAATTCATTGTATTATCAATGTAGTGTGGTCCTTTTCTTCATAACAAGCATAAAACAATCATGATGATTCATGACTAGCTAGCTTGCTAACATTACATTGTTAGTGCTGATTTTGTGCATGACATTCCTACATTTTCATAATGTTGCATCCCCTGCTTTGATGGCGTATGACACCCGAAATTTAACTCCAGTTAAGTTTATTCAAGTCCACAATATTGTAGGGATGAAAAATAGTACTTTCACATAATATGAACATTTATTTTTGATCAATAATCATCTGTAATAGGGATATACTGGCTAAGAGGGCAACGGCAAGTATTGGAACAAGAAGAACAGTCTAGTAAATTAGAAAATGACATCACTTTACTGTAAGGCAGCCTTTACAACCATGAAAAGACAACACTTTGTGGTATAACGATATCTGAAATTGAAGACGATACATTGTCTCATAACGCGATGACAATATAAATCTTATATATTGCCCAGTCCTGGAGCATGGGTTGCAATGTTAGTCTCTAATTGGCAGCTGGTAACAAAGCAGAGTTCTTTTTTGACGGCTTGGTTGTTAGCATAAAGTTGTCAACAAATTGTGAGCATCCATGCTGTTATATCTCCATTAGATAAATGGCAAATGGCATTGTGATAATACCAGGTTTGCCACAGTAACACAAGAGAAATGACCACAGTGGAAGAAGCCATGTTGGAAACATCCAGTCATAACGTAACTGATGACCAGTGGGGGTCATGAATGGTTGTCCCATCTTAGAGGGGGAGGTTTCAACCACTACTCCTTGTAACTCTGTTCTGAGGGTCAAGGGGTCGAAAATGTGGGGTTGGGGTAAAAGTTGGAAATGGGATTGAGCCCAAGCCTCCGGAAGTCCTGGATTTGCCAAATCGTCCAATTAGTTTGAAAATATTTCATCCCTGTATTAAAATTTCGCACTTAGTTGTATCAAGTTGTTGTACCAATTTCCCGGATGTGTACAATCAGTGCAGGCCTTTCAACTTGTTTTTCTACATCTTAGACTTTGAAGTACACAGAACTGACGGTATGCATGAAGTTTAACCTTAACCTAGAATTGATGTGTGTGACACCTGTCAGGAGAACTCAGAGGTCAAAGGTGAAATCTACTTTTCTTCCCACTGAAGGAGGAGAACAGGTAATACGACCTAGGTGAAGTCACCGGGTGAAATTTGGAATCCTTTGTGAAGGACGGCAGGGTGCGGTGACAAGAAGAATTGGTGAGTGCGCGGTTGAATCTGTCATGTGTCAAAGAGCAGCGCTTTGTAATTGAGTTACTTTTGAATCACTTTCAAAAGTCAAAGAGCAACAACAAATGCTGCATCCAACACATAACAAAAGGCTGCGCAAGACAGTGAGAAGACAGGTAATTAAATGAGGTCATGGCATAAGAGCGAATATTGAAACAGTCAGGCGATAGACTGAAGCAATCATCTTACATATTTGGTTTCAACACGACTGTTTTCGGGCGATGCTTCACTCATTCACGTTATCGCCTATCACGTTTCAAAACACTTTTTTTGGCACAACGTTTGCAGAGATCAGATTCCATCTCGAACCTACAGGCCTGTCGCTGGCACGGCTCCTCTCTTTCCCTGCAGTTTATCACAGTCTGTCACTGGCTCCCATCGCGGATTTCAGCAACAAATGTCAGAGCATTGAGTCTGATCCTTTGTTATTAAGATGAAACCGGCCCCCGAAGTCCTCGCAGAGAGAGTAAACAAAGCTAATAGAAAATCATGCCGGCCTGATTAACCTGCCTTATTACGTTGTTTGCATAGAACATCATTAGCAACAACAGTCATTTCTCATGCCAGAGAGTAAGAACAACTGCCTGTAGATGATTTAATTTGCAAACAGCAACAAA
The DNA here is from genome assembly GCF_040436345.1 of Pagrus major. NCBI lineage: Eukaryota > Metazoa > Chordata > Actinopteri > Spariformes > Sparidae > Pagrus > Pagrus major. Next base: position 12,447,580 of record NC_133233.1, read on the forward strand.
GAAAGTAATCGTGAAAAGGAGGTCAAATGGAGAAATACTTCTGAGCTAATGCATCTAGTTCTGTGTTTATGTCATTGTATGGCCATGGTGCATCATTTAAATCATAGATATACTTGAATAGACTTACTAAGATCATTTATAAAATACTGAACTTGATTGTTTAGTTTGTGAGACACAAAAAGTGGCTCCTGTCTGCTGAAACTTAGGTTGGGATCAATACACAGTGTTAAGATGTAATATATTACACCAGGAGCAGCAGTACATCCCCTTAATCTTATAGGAATGCAACAAAATGCTCATGGTAATCGGTGTGGCTAATGATAAACACTAATATCATCGGGTTAATGGCGATTACTTCATTGATTTTTCAAAACTGGAGGAGAAAATGGAAATGCAGACATTCAGAATGCACGAACATAACTGCATTAACTGTACAATCACTGTTGAAATGATTCCTATTACACTCTAGAAACTTTCCTGTTAACTTCACATCATATTCCTGTCAAAATGTGTCAAATCATCCTCCACAACCTTGTGAATACTTGAGTGATGAATGCTGGTATATGTTAGGAAGGTAAGGTTTATCCTTCCGGAGGAGCTCCTTCACAGAAAAAAAGGCCTGCCCCCGCTGTGTGACAGCCTCAGATCATGTGACCAGGCAGATGAAGAAGTGTTGACAGAGGATTCCCTTAAAATACACATATAATAGGACACACACACACACACAAAACACAATCTCCTGAAAGGTGATATCTTGTGAAACTCCTTGCAGATCCTTACGGAGAGGAAGGGGGGATTAGGGCAAAAAAAAAAAAGGATGGAGAGGAGTGAAAAAAGGAGAAAAATGGGAGAGCAAACAAAATTCAAGCTCTCCTTTTTCCACACGTCTTTTTATCCACGCAGCTCTGTCTGTCTCCTTCCTCGCAGCTATGAGGCAGCAGTGATTGTCCCCCATCGGTCCCAGGGTCCCCACGGTGGAGGCCCACCCTACAGCCATGCCCCCAGACACAGAGTCTGATGAGGAGCACAAGGCCACGAAGGCTTACCCTGAAAGCCCAGGGGAACACACACACACACACACACACACACACACATACACACACACACACACACACACACACACACACACACACAGCGAGAGGCAGGCACGCACAAATGCATGCACAAAGCCGAGCAGGCACATCAGCCAGACATATACAGTGCACATATGAACACGCAAGCAGACAGATAAACACAAAAGCAGGTGGATGCACTCATTCACAAACACACACACACACACACACACACACACACACGCACATACAGACTGGCACAGTATCAAAAACATAGTAAAGCACGGACCAGCACAAACACAGACCTGCTGGTACTCCCTGGCACAGGAACTCGCTATCACAACAAACATGTAGCCGTACTCTCAGAATAAACCCTGTACCAAATCGATATCTTCACTCTTTCGTTCATATTTAATCTTTATTTACCCATATGTCACAATGGGATTGACATCTCTTTTACTAGCCAGGGAGACTGGCATGAATGAAAACAATATAGCAAGTTCATACATGAGTTTAAAAAAAACAAGCAAAGTGGAGTTTTTTCAGTTAGTCTATTTCAGCACTAATAATAGCTTGAGATTGTGTGCGAGGTTATGTATTAAAAGGGCACTATGCAGTTTTGGAGAAGAAATTCAAACTAATATTCACAATATTAGTGAGGTAATAGTACAAACTCAGAAATAATAACTGAATAAACAAGCTGTTCTCAGAGGAAAATAAGGTCCCCAGAACACTGTTTGAAGCTGGAAAGGTGGCAGGGTCCGCCACATATGAACAAAACAAGACAGAATTAAATTGTGTTCTTTTTTTAAGGTCAGTTTGTTTATTACGTCATGAAAATGAAAACAAAGTTTGTTTAAGTTTGTTAGGCGTACAAAATCAGTCAATTCAATCTGTTTTGAAATTTCTTCCCCAAAACATCATGTGCACCTTTTAAAATCTGATTATTATCATGACTGCAATACGTTAGTAAGAGTAGTTTCCACTTTTGCTAACTTTCTCATAAAGTGGATTTTAAGATATTGATCCCTCACAAGGATGTAGAATCAGATAAATCTATTATGAATAACGCGGTTCAAATGTGGGCCTGTGAATAATCTGGGCAAAAAGAAACACGATTATAATTGTTGACAGAATTTCCCATCTACAGCACATTGCCTCATCTTGGTGCCCAAGGCCTAGACAGAACCACAAAATGTGTGTACCTCAGTGGGACCAATTTTTGAGTCTTTCCAAACAAACCTGAACCAGCGCAGAAGAATCAGGAGTCATCTGCTATTGACATAAAGAGCTTAATCCTGCCTACCACTAACTAGCTCTTCTAAGACTAAACCTCTCACCTCTGAGTTGGCTAACTAGCCATCACTCCTGCCTGTTGGCTACACACCTGCCCCAATAGCACCTGGAGGCAGAGGTGGGCCCCACGAGGACACACACACACAGACACACACATTCATGCATAAACCAGACTATGTGTGCACACATGCACTCATACCACACACACTCACAGGCACATACACAGCCAGTTTATGTGTCATTCACAGACTGTCCTTTTGTCAGAGCCGTGGCAATTACGGCTAACAAATACACACCGGGCGCTGAAGAAACACCCGGCGCGCAAAAGTAAATTAGTAATATTAGGAATGTGCACTCGTCATTTGCAGTCAATTTCCTGTCGCTAATGAGATTAGAAACAATGCTGTCAGTCAAGAAACAGTGGCAAACCATTTCCATTTTGTTATTTTCTTTTTTTCCCTCCTCCCCGTAATCAAGCCATTGGTTTAATAATCATGAAAATAGCAGGATATGGCAGCGCTGTTTAATTACATTTTGAATATCATGGAGTTTTTAGTCACTCGGAAATGTCATTTCACATGATATTGGATTAATATTAACAGTAAATGAGGTACATAATATGAAATTATAATTTCCTCGTGGATATGACAAGGGAATAGGATAATAACCACAGCACAAACAAACAATTTTAATTGTTACGATGAGGGTTACACGAGATAACAAGTGGTAATGGAAATTGCCTCGTGATTCTGGTGTTATTTTTAGACAGATGTGTAATGTGTTGTAGAAGTCCGCCATGTGCCAGAAGTGGTTTACAAGTACAGTAAGTTCTTCTTTTCCTCCTCATCTGTTTTCTTGCTTTTCATCACCTCCTCCTCTGCATCTCCCCCCCCCCATCCTTTTCGGACCCACCTCCGCCCCGATCCCCTCCCCCCACCGGGGACTGTCAGCGTGGATGGTGGCGACGGTGACCAGAAGAGGGCAGACATACTGTATTTAATCTCATATCCCGTTACACATCTTCTCTCTCTCTCTCTCTGCCCCCCCATCCCACCCCACCTCTCTTTTTTCTGTCGCTGTCTCTCTCCCTCTCCCTCTCTTTTATTTTTTCCCCTCTGGTGTCTGTAGTTTGATAGTCAAGAGGAATTTCTGACCCCCACCCACCCTCACCCACTTCACTGCCCAGCCAAGCCTCTGGTGTCTGCAGGGTGACTGCTGAGACTGAACGCAGACAGCGAGCACGACACTTTATTTCTCGACAAACAAACATTTTAAAACGGTGCTGTACAGGCATTGTTCATTCAGATTTTATAAGTGTAATGATGGAGTTATGATTTTTTTTTTTTTTTTCTGCTTATACCTCCCAGTCAGATTTCTCAGAGAATCAGTTGGGTTATTTTACTGCACGACACAAGATTGTTTTATGGCACAAATCAGGAGCTCTTTTACCTTTACTTCATCTATACAGTTATCCCAGCTCCAACTGCATACTCAAAACTTCACCACCTGGTTGGAATCCATATTTGCTCTTATTAGAGGCTGATAACAATTTTCTCTCATGTGTTATCTGTCCATGGAGTTTAAAATATTTGAAACACAGGCAGCATGTTTTTGTGTCCAGTTCTAAAGATGTTCCTACCATTGAATTAACTGACACTTCACCAATCGTACTGGACCACTTATTTCCTGTTTCTTCCAGACTTGAAACACTATGAGGTGCTTGCATTGCATTTCTTCATGTATTCTTGTATTGCTTGATGATTGTTTTTTTTTTGCATCATAATTTACCCGAGCAGATTATTAATTCACAATCAACGTATTTTAAAATGTACTACATATACATATAGTAAGTCATTTTCAGAAGGTAGCCTATTAAATTATTATTGGATCAAATAAAATAATAAAATTCATTTTATAGAATGAGAATGGTTTAAAATGTATTGATTGCTTGCATTTATTGATGCAATGCGACTAGGATGACCAGTGTGTATCAACAATGTGATCTTAGACATTTAAGTAATGTAATGAGACAAATTAATATGGAGATAACCGCACAGTGAGATTTCTGTGCTCTGTTAAACTAATGTTGTAAATATTTAAAACCTTGTTTTCTGTCAGGTCTGAGGCCTAAAATGAAACCTAATATTGTATTTGCACATGATCATAAAGTGATATTTTTTAAATTCTGTCAAAGATGTGATAACTTGGATAGCTGGAAAAAGAGCTTTGTGACAACACATTTTTCAAAACATCCAATGGGTCTTTTAATGGTTTGCTTAGCATAGAAAGTAGAAATATACTGTATTTTTGTTCCACTCGAAAGGAAAAGTAATCCTTCAATTTATTTGAAAAGCTCAAAATCACTTGATTTGGAGATGCACATTTGTTTGAGTAGAGAGCAGAGTGTGACGTCATGATACTACAAATACCACAAAGAGCGGATCATTTGTTTGTGTGTAAATGCAGCCAACCACCGACAGTGACTCTCATGCTCGTACTCATCCAGGAAAGGGCAGGGCCAGAGACGGCACTGGACATTATCACATATCGATTTAAATCCCTCCTCCTTTCCTCTCTGTTTTATCTGATCAGACACAGGCACAATGGCGATATCTCTCTCTCTCTCTCTCTCTCTCTCTCTCTCTCTCTCTCTCTCTCTCTCTCTGTCTAGCTGCCTCTCTCTGCTCTTTTTTTCTGAAACCTCCCTCTGGTATATTTTAGATCCTGGATGCCTGAGGCCTTTGCACACCTCACTCTTCCTCCCTCCCTCCCTCCTTGCCCTCCTCCCCCCTCAGTGCTAATGAGTTGGTGGTGCTAACAGCGCGGGGCTAGCTAGCCTGCTGATGAAATGTAAATGGGCAGTAATGAGCACAACCACAGCCACTTGAGGGGAACACTGCCATAGCCAACCCATACCGTCCCTCCCTGCCTCCATCTTTCCGTCACTCCATTCCTGATGGACAGGCCCCGGTCCCAGGGTGGGCATGTGACTGACAGGGCCTGGCGCCCGTGCTGAGGGGACCCCAGTGGGCCTCTGGAGTGGCCCTTCATGACTGACCGCGGGGACAAGGATAGTGACGGCGGCTTGGGTCTTGCTGGCCGTTCTAAACTGGTCCATTAATTACATCAAACCCTTAGAGAAAATTAACAGGCAAATTTAATAACAGTGAGGAGGAGGAGGTTTGTGTGTGTGTGTGTGTGTGTGTGTGTGTGTGTGTGTGTGTGTGTGTGTGTGTGTGTGTGAGGGATTGTATCCATACACACTAGTGCAATCCACCCCCTGCTATTGTAAAGGAGGAGCGCTCCAAGCTTATTGTCACCACTGACACTCATCAAACAGGGTTTGCTGACACTTAAGGTCAATGATTTAAGGCCCAACAACAGGTTTAGTGGGAGCAATAAATTGCCACACTGTGGGCAATAAATTGCCACATTTGATGTTAAGTCATCCCTCAGCAATTACGAGACCTTGTGCGGGAGTTTCTTTAATTGGTGATTCATGACGAACCGTAAAGGATGATTCTCCACATGGAAGTTTGATGACATCTGAAAGGCGTCATTAAGAAACATCAGACTTTATGTCCTACTGAAGACAACGTGATTCATTAGTCATCCAAGTGAAAAGATGATGGGATGATGGTGTTCCTTTCACCGGTGACATTCATCAGTCAGTATTTATAAAATACTGATTACTTTATTATTTTATGATGTATACATAATAGATTTGTTGATAGCAGTTCAGATATTGACATTATCACTTTTAAACAGTTTGTATAATGGATCAGGTCCTGTTCTGAAATAAGCTTCTCTAACAGTTCATTCATACAAGCGTCTCAGCACAAGTGAACTTATTGCAAAGAGGTTTCATGTTTGTTTAATGGAGAACTGTCAGTCATTATTCAGCATCATTTACATTGCTGCAGCAAGCCCCAGTTTATTCCTGACCGCTCACATATCTCTTGCTTGTTTCGTACAACATACCAACAATATGAAAGCTTAATATTTTAAAGAAAGATTTTAAATAAAAAAAAACAGAACTGATAATAAAGCTTTTTAATATGTTTCTCATTCATGAAATTTAGCAAGGGCATCTGTTATTCCTACCATCTTTGTGAGGGTTAAGAAAACATTGGCGCAACTTGAGAAATTGGCTGAAGGTCTTTTTTTACCGTGTTTTCTAGATAATTAGGATAATCTTTCGTGACTCTGGAAGATATGTGAAATCGGCAAACTTGTTTATTTGTGTTGTCATTTCCAGCTGTAGCCGTAATGTGTAAAGATATATAGTAAAACACGTTGGTCCGACCTGTCTGACATTATAACTGTGTTTATTTCATACTGCTACAGTAGCATCTTTGATATCTGCATAACAGCAGAATCTCAAGCTGTCATTTTCTTGATCAGGTCTCCAACCAAACATTAGTGAAAGTGTTGTTATAAGTGAGATATGGAGGCGTCAAACATGCATTTTAGATTAATTAGATGTGAGATCATCATGAATAGAGAGTTAGATTGTATGTAAGCTAATGCGTGATGCAGCGGTTTTCTACCCAAAAGTAACAAAATCCAACAAAATCAGGAAATGTACCTTTAAATGACTGTCTCACATGAGTTGACTCAGGAAAGATGGAGGTTTGGAGAATAGCATCAGCCAACATAAAACTTGTGTGACAATGGCTTACTATTATTTTCCTGCTACCGCTGATCTTTATCCAGGAATTTGCGATCTTCCACTGTAACTTACATGCACACCACATAGGGCATGTGCTTATGTCACCACACAATACCAATGTGCTCTGGGAGATTTGGAAAAGGAAATTCAAGTTGTGACGGCAAGTGCAAATCCCTCGGCACAATCGCTACATTTAAATGTTGTGTTTTGCTCAGTGTACGGTAACTCACAGCTCCCGTCTCGCACTCGTGTACTGTTCAAAGATAGATATGCTAATGCATAAAATAGTTGGACTACGCTGCTGTTCGAAAAACAGAAGTAAAACCATCAGCTCGGCATATACTGTATCAAACTCTTGCGTGTGTGCGCGTGTAGATATGGAGAATAGAAGAAGAGAAGAGTTTGGGGTTGCCGTGGCCCACTTCTTCTCCTTCTCCTCTGTATTCCCTCTTTCTCTGCGGTGCTGTCAGTCTCCCTGGGGTCGGATCAGCGCCGCCGCAATAGGTAGGCCGAGGCTATCAAAGTACATGTTTTAACTTTTTAAGACTTTGCAGGTTGGCTTTGTTCTCCTTTTCTCTCTGTTGTGCAGGCTCTCCTGGGCCCTGGGTTGGGGAGGATCTCTGGGTGCTGGTGAGTGGCTCTGGGCTATTAAAAAAAATGCAGGTTATCTACTGGGAGAAGTGGAGGAGCCTTTCAAATTGAAGTGAGAGCTCACGACCAAAGAAGGAGTTTGGAGGGGAGGGGAGAGGAGGAGGGGGTGTTGGTTTCGATGATGAGTATGCATGTATATACAAGGGTATATGGTGTTGGGTGCTGGTGTGAGTAATGCAGAGGAACGTGATCATTATATCTCCCGTCTTCTTGTCTTTGCAAACCCCCCCCTTACCCTATGAATGCACACAAACACGCATTCACACAAACACACACAGACACCCGCTTCATCACCTCCCCCCTCCATAGACACACACATCTGCCACATCCACCACCACCATCACTACCACCACGTCTCCTACCAAAAAAAACCCCGGGCTCAAAGCCTTTGGGATGATTTGATTAGCAATGATATCTGAAAACGGCCTCATCGTGCTAACAAGATTAAGCTGAGGCCCTGTCTGTTTTTCAGCGCTGGAAATTTGCTAGGTGATTAAAACTGGCTCTCTCTGCTGGAACAGGAGCCTTAGCCGGCTAGTGGGACCGTTGCCAGGTAACAAGACATGACTGCTGTTTTGATGTGGCTACATACGCAAAAGGCTAAAGCTACAGTAGGCTGGTAGGAGATAAAGTGGAAAACCTCGGTCCCTGGCCAGGCAGTACAGAACGTGAAAACCCTCATGCACATGATGCTCAGTGCAGCTACTCCAGAGACTGAGAGGCTCTACGCTGTGATCATCATGAGACACAACAATAAAGATATAAACAAAAACAAACTTTCAGAAAAGCAATCTGTATTTCCTTGTGAGCATTCTGTCCTTCAGTGTATGGATGATAAAAAAAAAGCTTACTTTTCATTATGGGGATCATCAAAAGTGTTTAAATCATCATCACAAATGTATCCAAGTCTCATTTTGATGAATGGATACATTAACAGTAGTGGTTATTGACAGTGGTGATTCTATAGTATGTTGGAGCCCAAGACACAAATTGCCAAAGAGTCCATTTTCAGCACCAACGTGACAAGGTTTGCTGGGTTATATCATTTTAAAAGGGCACTGTGTAGTTCTGGTTAAGAAATTCAAACACAGAATTTCAATTACACTATCTCTGGAGGTAAAAATACAAACTCAGAAATATGTATTTTTCCAAAACTGAATAAACAAGCTGTTCTCAGAGGAAAATAAGGTCACCAGAACACTGTTTGAAGCTAGAAAGGTGGCAGGGTCCGCCACTTATAAACAAAGTAAAACAGTATGAAATTGTGTTGTCCTTTAAGGTCAGTTTGTTTATTGAGTCATGAAAACAAAGAGTTTGTTTATTTAGTTTGTTTAGGCATGAAATAAATCAGTCAATGAAGATCTTTCTCTTCTGTTTATAATTTTTTCCCCAAAACTACATAGTGCACCTTTAATACTTGCCGTATATGTATAATATGTATTTAGATTAAATACACTACAGTGGAATAATGGCAGTCTGCAAAGATGGGTGAGCTATATTTCGGTTGTAATTCACCCTCTAACAATGAGAGGTATGCTTGTGTTATGACCGCTGCAACAAGGAAAATCAAAGTAGTAGTAAATATTAAATGAATGGTGAGAACATAAGTTATTATAAGTATTTTCCACTGTGCTGTTCCCCGTGAACGGGAGTCAAGCTGCAGAATCTCCAACTTTCAGTTTACCCTATAGGAGGGGTATTAATTCTTCACTCCAACACTGTATTTATTCAATTGGATTATGTATGCATGGAAGGCCTAATGAGGGCTTAAAAATGCAATTATTGCTTAAGCAAAAAATGTGACTTTTTTGATAAATGTTTCTATTACCTAATAAATGGAGAATCAACAGACTTCAGAAAACTGCTTTATTCGGGGCTTGAAATTAGCCCATCAATCATTTGCAGAGTTTGTTAACTATTTCTCTCCTCTTCTCGCCTCCCGCTTTTCTATTGCCCCATCCTCGGAGGTCTGCCAATATGCAGGAAGGAGGGAGGGTGAGAGGGAGGAAGAGGAAGGAGGACAAATTGCATATGATAAACCTGAAAAAAAAAACAATGAGGGAGAAAATCCTCCCAGTCGGGACAAAAAGAAAACACTTACATGGACAGTATGATATCCCTTAACGATTGGACTATGATAATGCAGTGCATTTATAATTCATAAGGTCTATAAGCACAGGTCAGTGGCGCAATGTGTGCAAGGTTAATCAGAAGCAAGAGGGTCACGGAGCTGCCAAAAGGTCGTCCTGATTTTTTATGAGCATATTGATTATGTTTTCAGAACAATGAATATCACATTGTGGCATATGTGTGTGTTATTGTATTGATTCGGTGAGTTCTCATCCATATGTGGCCTGCAAATATCAAATTGACCCCAATAAACGGGCTATTACAATATTCAAGAAAAAGCTCTTCAGTGGGTCATAAACTGACCAGCGGGAGTGGATCAGTGTCAGATATCATGGATGTCTTAACTTTTTCGACACTATAGAAAACTTCCCACTAGTTTACAGTTAAAGATGGAATACAGATGAGCAAGCCAGGCGTGAAACAGAGATGAATTGTTGCCTCTTTCAGTTTTTGAGACTTAATCTGTTAGAGCAAAGCGATTTTTTAAAATTAAACCGCAATCTAAATTTGAATGTCACACTCGCATGATATATTACTGAACACTTTCACAGAATACAAGGCGTTTAAAACATTTCCTTTCCAAGTAATGGAAACTAAAAGGATGGCCTGACACTCCTTGTTTTTTTAAGCAAAAGTGAAAGAGTCATCGAGTGAGTAAACCCCCATCTATACTGCTTTCTCACACACACAAACAAACAGGTGTGATAGGGACCACACCTGAGGGAAACTGGTGGGTTTTGAATACAGACATACAGTACCTCCATTCTGCCTGTTATCACTAATGTCAGTCAGCTCAGCTTAGCTTCTATCTATCTCTGGGTACAGTAATCTGAGGTATGGCAGAGGGTCCAGCACATATCTGTAGAGGAAAAACAATAACTCTGTTTCATTTTATTCCTTCATCCAATCTAAATGAATGGAGAGTGGCCCTCCTTGTCAGAGTTGATTGGGAAAATGTCGTGATACGGCTGCTGCGTGACACCGGACAGGCGACATGAATGCACATATGCCCTGCTGTACATCAATTCAAACGCAGGCGAAGGGAATATCCAAAATATATTCATGGAATGTTCGGAGCTATTTCAGCGAGGGATCACACAATATTACCTCCACGCGGTGATAAGATAAGGTATTTTTCATATTTCCATGTATTTTCATTCATTTTCTCATTTTGGGGAAGGAGGAGGAAGCGTTTGGCCCCGGGCAAGATTAATAAGCATTTAAAACGGTTTCACTGCTAACCGGCAAATCACAGTGTGTGTTTCAGAGTATTGTTCACTACTGAGTGGCCATGAATGACATAAATAGATTGCCCTGGTATACCTCGCCAGCAAGCTATTGAAGGCAGGAACAAATAAATAAACAAAGCACTTTACCTATAGAATTTCACACATAGCGAACATGCAAATGCAGCGTGGCAATTGCACACACATAAATAGAAGACACACACACCAAACATGCAGTATACAACACATATATTCCATCTCCCATCTGAGCTATAATTAAATGAAAACTTGCCTTCCGGTGGCTTTATTTCCCCCCCTCAAAAGACAGAATTCAAAACACTTAACCCCTATTAGATACCAATTGACGACGGAGCCTAAAATGGTTGCTGCAGCCGTTGGCTAAGACCAAGTTAGTGTCAATAGCTGGCTGGAAGCCTGTGTATGTGGCTACAGGCTGGCCCCCTCCTCTCCACCAGCAACAGCAACCTTCCTCCCAACAACACAGAAATACACAAACATGGATAAAAATTCACATATAGCATCTGCAGGACTGAAGAGATGTTCACAGAAACACTCATGGCTAGACACCTCTATAATCTCACACACACACACACACACACAACAAACTTGTGCCCGAGCATTACAACTGTAAAGTGGTTTAATGGCTGATGTTCAAACAAGCGAGCGCAGCCGCCATAATTGAAGCCCTCCCCAAATTGTGTTTTTATTTTGCTCCCCAGTTCTGAAATATAATCAGTTTGCCTAATTTTATTGCATTTCCTAATGATGCTCGCCCAGAGCAATTGTTCTGTGTGTTCCTTAGCAAACAGCGCGTGTCAGCTCACTGAGATTAATCTTGATTACTTTAGCCCTTGATGAAGTAGGCTACAATAATGCTTTAATTGGGGAATATTACCACATCGAGGAGAAAAAAAACGGTGATAGATAGACCAGGAGATGGATGTTTGACTCCAAACTGCACTAATTGTAATGCTGTTTGGAGTGATTAACTTTGGATGGATCAGTGGCTGCGGCGGAAGGCAGAACGCAAACAACAAATAAGGAACCACATCCATGACTGTAGTGTGCAGAGGTGGAAAGTAACTAAGTACATTTACTCAAGTACTGCACTTAACTTGGATATTTCCATTTTATGCTACTCTTTACATCTACTCCACTACAACCAGAAGCCAATATTGTACTTTATACTCCACTACATTTATTTGACAACTTAGTTACTAGTTACTTTGCAGATTTTGTTTAATGATACCAAGTGTAACATATTATAGTTTAAGATAAAACTTTATCGCGCCCTGAGGGGAATTTCACTAGCTACCCAGAAGATAAACAATATAAAGTTAAACCAACTTTACTAGCTTCAACATTAAAGTGATGAACACATTAATGCATCAATAACATTAATCCAGTAACACATTATTCTGAAATATGCCATTCTGCATAATAAGTGCTTTTACTTTGGAAACTTGCTCATAGGTTTGTACTTCTTTTTGTAAAAAATTAAAGTGCATAACTTTTACTTGAGTATTTCTACTTTGTGGTATGGCTACTTTTACTTAAGTTCAGGGTACTTCTTCCACCTCAGTCAGTGTGCTGCATCAACATAAATTAAATACAATTTAATAGATATTTTTAAAGAAATATTTTGGCAGTATTGTCACCCGTTTCTATCTTAAAGCAGTACCGATTTAGCGCTGCACTCCTGAATCATTGTGGGACTTGTGATGGACAGTTTAAAAATAAAGCCAAAAATCGATGCAACAGAACCAGAGAGATGGTCCTTTTTTTATCCTACACTTTCTTCTCCCTTGGCAGTACCTTGAGCCTACTTTACCCATAATGCAACTGGGTTAAGTCAGAGATTCTGGTTTATAATTCTACTAATATCTGATGTAGCTAGCCTCAAGTAGAGATAATGAGCAGTTATACAGTAGAAGTAAACTCACATCTTTACAATTAAACCTTGACATTGAACATATCACTTGATTAAAGCAACACTATGTAGAAATTGGGCTTTTGTGCAATTTGTTGCCCCCCCACATATTTCTCTAGCGGCTAAGACAGAGACACCATTCACCCTTTTACATGACACTGTACTGTAAAAATTACATAATGTTGCTTTAAGCGTTGGTTGGGTTCAAAGATTAAATCTTCAGACCCTACCAATGATGACTCAGGTGACATCACTTGACCAGTGATAAGGAGATTTGGAGACAGTAACAGGGCCATCATATTGAAACAGAAAAAAATAAATAAAACAGAATTCATGTGGTTTCGATGCTAACAGCTTTCACAGATTAGTTTTATCACAGAAATCAAAGAGGTTTCTCCTGCTTGAGTTCTGCTCTTCTTTAGAGGGCTCTGGTTGGTGATTTGTTCCCCCAGACTCAAACCAGCCAGTGAGGTGTTGGACAGACGCTCACAGGTTAACTGCTCCAGCCCAGACCACACTGGTGGAAACTTCAGGCGTTTAAGGTAAATAGAATCTGGGGCAGACAGAACAGGAGTGCAACACAGTTTACCTTTAAACCTCTCAAGTTGTTGATACTAACCACACCGAATGTTGAGCGTTTTTGCAAGTTGAACCTTGTGTTTTTTGGTAATACCCAGGCTCGCAGAATAGATTAGAAAGGCATACAGCATAAGGCACAAAAGTGTACCAAAAATGTACTAGTTCAGTCTTTCATTTCATGCTTTGGTCCTGTCGATTCATTCAAAAATAACCTCTGCTCTTAGTTTAAGTTCATAGCTTTGCTCAAGAGATAGATTATATGTGTAAAGCGACAGAAATCAGTCTTAAAAACTAAGTCAAGGGCCACTTTTATGAATTAAACAAACTCCTGGTTGAAGATAGAATTCAGGACTGTCCCTCTGACCTCATTACCTGGACCTGAAGTATAATGAAGCCTCCGAAAAAAATACGGGTTCAAGGCCCTGTCATGTCACTACTTATGGAGACTACAGCGCACACCCTGGGGGCAAACACCCAAATCTGCTCATGCAGCTCTCCTGCTATTCTGCCCTATCTTCACTTGTGTAGTATCGTACGTGACACGGGGTGAGGGCACACACACACTGTACAGTAAAATGCATCGCATGCATGCACACACAGCTGAACACCACACCACACCACACCACACCACGCCGAAGCTGTAGTAGAGACCCGATCTGCTTGGCTGGGACAGTTGTCTTATGAGGTGTCGTACGCTGACTGGACATATGCTGACCCCTTCCGATTTTTTTTTGTGCTGACTTCCTCGTTGGTGCCTCTTTGTGTCAGGACTTTGTGCTGAGTTTTGTTTGTCGGGGGGGTGAAGAGGGAGGAGGAGGTTGTTTGTAGCGTATAGGATATGAGAGTCCCATGTGTGTTTTCGTTGAGAACAATGCTGGTGAGCAGTAAACTTGATGGTTTGTTTGTGTTCAGCTGTGACAGAGCCATGCCATCTGAGGAATACATACATCGACCTACACACACTCTTGTACACACACACACACTCACTCACTTGTTGAGCACACGAATGAACACAAATAGAGTGTATGGACTAAATTGTACAAACGCTGCAGTCCAGCTCAATCTGTACCCAGTCCTTGTGAGTGACACCTGACAGAATGTGTGTGACTCGCGTTAAAGGTAAACACACACACACACACTCACACCTCCAGAGACCTTGTCACCTGCTCACGCCAGCCAAGTTGAATAGAGGAATCTGGGATAGGCGAAGGGGGGAATGGGGACAACAGCCTAAGCGTGTGGGCATTGGTGCTGTCTCGTGAAGGTGTGAATCTGTCATTATAGAACATCACAGACACATCAGAGCGTACACTGGCACGGCAAGTGCATGCACACACACGCGCCAATATATCCTCACAGTTGAGGAGTGATGCTGGAGTCCCCACATGGTAAAATATGCATGAATACAAACACGTCTCTACCCAGGCGTATATCTTCATGCACACACTCCAGTACGCCCACTGTACCACAGTCCTTGGTCGGGACTAGGAGGTCACCCACAGTAAAAGTCTCCTGTTCATCATGCCACGTCAAATCCTCCAACAGCGTGGCTGTGCATGTCAAAAAGGCCTTCCTCCGAGAAGCCTGACGAGATGCAAAAGGATCAGTCACGCTGTACCGGAAAGATAACGTCACCAGAATCTGTTACGACATATTGAGGGGCGGGGGGGAGAAGAAAACTGTGACACGTTCCACAAAAGCCGCGCTTAGAACAGGAGCCGTACAGTTATTTGGTGATATTAATGTATGACGACAACTAGCAAAAAAAAATCAATAAAATTTTTTATGACATCTCCATCTCCGCTGGCCGGCGTGTCTGTAATACTATTCAAATGGGAGCAATGATGATAAGGTTTGGCCAAGGCTTCTATAAGGGAGGGGGAATGGAAGACGAGGATGATAGAGGGCCCCCAGATAGCTCGCTTCAGGCTGTCTGCAGTGCCATAAGCTGTTGTTTTATTTCTTATTTTGTGGATGTAATCAGAAGAACAAATACAGTATGTAGTTGGCAGGGAGGACTGAGGGTTATCCCCATCTCTGAAATCACATAGCACATAATCTACGTACTGTATGCTACAGGAGGAATTATAGAGAAATGTGTCGTCTTCGATCTATGAGGATATGGCCAGAGGTTAAACCTGTGTGTTGCTTCAGCAGGGCTAGGTGTGAAATCCATACCTCAATATATATTTTTTATTTATTTATTATTGTCCAAAATGCAGTAATCCAAAATACAATAATACTATTTCTGACAAAAAAATGTCATTTTCTAAAAATCACAAAATACTGAATGGACTTCTGAACTGCCTGAGCCAAACTTGGTTTAAGGCTCTTATTTAATACACCCATGCTGGATATGTGAAATGTACTTCATGTTTCCTTATTAAGTGCTCTTGCTGAATGCATTTTGCCGTATTACATCTACTTGGTGTTTATGAGTGTGGTTTTCTCCCAGAATTAGAGTGGATTTCCTTCTAATCTTTGGATTCGTTCCATGTACAGTCCAACGGCAGCTTTGGCTTACAGGAATTTTTGACAGTTGACAGTCACCCCTTAGTTGTCTTGTTAGAGCTCAGCAAAGCAACCACACACACACACACACACACACACACACACACGCACACACACAGACTCGCACATAGAAGCAGAAGGAGAGCCAACTGTACACTAAATAACCTGCTTGTCATAATAATGATGAGAGCCGACTCCATTATGTTCTTTTGAGTTTATTTCTCTGATTTACCGCAGTCAAAGCGACGCATGCCTGGGATGGTCTCCAAGGTTGCTGTCAGGGGGAATTTAATGTCCTTGGCTTTAGCGTCTTTCTGGGAGCCTGTCACATCGGCTCAGCACTGACTGGCATACCAGCCGGGACCTCTGGCATTGTGAATATTAATAGAATATTGATACCGCCAAAACACTGCGGTGGGATTCTCATGTCTTCTACCCCCCCTTCTCCCTCTGCAGGACTTAACCCCCCCTCCTTCCTTCCCTTCCCCTCTCTATGTGCTTGTGTTCTCCTTTTTTTCTTAATTTGATAAAAAAAAAAAACTGACACGTCTAATACTATGCATTAGTGATTTTACTACCTCTCCTTATCTTTAAATTAATTATTAATCAAGCAAAAACTACAGGTGTTTTTAACGTTTCAATTATCGGAAGACGTTTTTATGATCTGTGGTTGATGGTTGATACACCCCACCCCCCCCCCCCCCCCCACACACACACACACACACACACACACAGGTATACTCACATGCACTACCACTTCTGTGACAGTTGTTGCATAAGACACTTTGCATGTACCTTCATGTGGACATTTCTTCAAAGCAATGAGTCAGCCATGAAGAAACTTGGAGCTCCTCCAACAATCTTTATTCATCTTTCCACCACTGCAGTTATACCAGCCAGTACTGGCATGACCCCACAGGTGCTTCAAACTTCCTCATGCTATTACTTAACCGATGCTGGCTTTCTTTCCCAGGCTCGTTTTGAATCTAATGAAGTCAAGTGCTTGGGTTAAGAAATTCAGTTGCACTATACTTTTTATTTGTTGTTGTTGTTTGAGTACTGAAATGACAGTTTGTCTTGTGACTTTAAGCACACACAGTTCCCAGAGTACCAACAATTTTGAAAACTCAATTTAAAGGTGCAATACGTAAGAATTGGCCACCTTGAATTAACTCTCCCAACAAATTGAGGCAGCATATCACCAGATTAACTCCTAACTGCTGCTGACTGTAGTCTGTTCATACATTCATGATTGTAGCTACTGTTAGCTTTTTAGCTCAGTTAGCCATGTGTTGGTGCTTACAGCGCTAGCACAGTAGCTTTGAATCACAGGACTCGCGGCTAAATGGTTAACATTGCTACTGTAACTTCAGTAGATATCTCTTCAACACAATACATAGATATATTCACATAATGTCAAAACTGTTATTTTTTTACATTCTGTTGATAATTTCAGTTAATTTCCAAATGTTTTGAGCTAAAAATTCTTACATATTGCACCTTTAAAATGTTTGCGCTTAAAGACCTGTTTTAAAATCTTTAACCTATTTCTCCGTAATGTGAAATATTTATTACTCATTCAGCAAATTTCAAAACTAAATTTTGGAAACAATCTTGTCCCTTCTGGTGGACTTTATTCAGAAAAAGATTTGTACAGTAGTGGATAGTGAGTTTGATTCCTTTTGGAATTGTGCCATAAATTACACACATGATGTTTATCATTTTAAAGGACTTTTTTTTTTACTCTAGAAGGTTTGTCATAAACCTAATAAAGTATAAGACTGTGATAATACATAACCAGAGAGCCTACACATCCAACAGACAAGGCATGTGACGCCGTCTTGTTTAAACTCATGAAACCAACAACTAGCTCACAAAACTAACTAACCCTCTTTCCTTGTAACTTTTTTTCTATGCTGAGGTGACGGCCATGTTGGTATTGGTGACGTATATTGAGCGAGATGACTGAGCAGTTTTTACAAAAAAGCAAATAATTCTTCACTACCTTTATGTCAAACTTTGACTTTTTTGACTCACAAAATGATCTTTTATATTGACACACTTTATATGATACAATTCAAAAATATTTGTCTCTCTTCATTAACCACCATACATATTTTTTCTCTGAAATAAGGTCCCATGTGGCACACCAGAAGAGATTCAACTTTCAAAAATTAATCTATTCTGCTTCACTGGGACTGTGCGGGTGAAGTTTGATCAAATGTCTAAGCAATATAAGCAAATGATCCCACAACTGTCATCATATTTGGCCTCAAACCCTGCTTAACTCGGACTCAGGCACGGGAATATCTGACATCACCTTTTTCCAACTGAGCCCTGCCCACTTCAAATCAGTGGAAATATACACACACATATTCTTTAACAGATACATGTTCAAAATAAGAAACAGATTGAGAAAATATGTTTTACAGGGCCTTTGAAGAGAACTTTTTATAGTATGAGTATCAAACTTTTAGTTATTATGAAGCACACATCTTCCCTGCATTCCCTTATAATATTGAACCACATGATATATTCCAACATATTTAATCACAAGGGGCATTGATTTTGATGTAAACATAATTATCAAAGAGCGTCAGACTAAATTGGCCTGACAAGATAGAGAGTTCATTATCAGCCAAAACACTTGGGAGTGTGTTACTCTAATTAATTTTCTATAATGAACCCAATGTTTTTGTTAAGCACGGAAATACCTCAATGACACATTGTTTACTGAGAGACCTCGTCCCAGCTCCACTGGGTTTTGTGCCGAAGCTTGTGTTGGGTTACGTATAGCTGCATGTTCATGTTTCATCAGCACTTCTGAAAGTGCCGAATCTTACATCATGTAACAGGATATTATGATTGCAAAAGGACTTGGTTTCTGTACTCTGCACCCACAAAGCAATACTTAATTAAGAAACATTCTGAAGTTCCTCCATTGTGGTCAAATCAGCACCGTCCCCTCCTCTGCACGCACTCTCACTCACCATACCAGGCGGCGTTGGCATCAGAAACCATTTTCAATAATTGATTCCGCACTCTAATTGAACGGCACGACTGAACGACATAGCTCATTACTTTACTCATTAGTTAATTATCGGAGAAGTAGGACAAGTCAATAAAAGTGAAGGCAGTAAATTCCGATACTAATTAGCCGAGCTTCCTTCAAGACATATTTAAAGGCAGATTAGTTACCTGAATGTCCCGCGACGGGATGGGAGGGGGCTGGCGGGGAGGTGGGGTGAGTATAGGGGGGTGGTAGGGGGGGGAGGGGGGGACGCAGGAGTGCTGGCTAAGGTTAGCTGCTTGGTATCATTAAAGTGGGAGAGATCGTAGTTACAGCAATGTGATGGAACTACCTAAAAGACATTTTTTTTTTTTAGCCACATGAGGATTTGAGGTATGGAAGGTGAAGACTGACAAATTAGTACAAAGGAAACTGTAAAGGGAAAAATATTGAATTTGCTGGTTAAACTTATGTTTATGTGTACAATGTAAACAAAGTAGTCACATGTAAAAAGATGATATTCATGTTTTCAAGGCGTATGAATTTAAAAATAAATAATTAAAAACAATAAAGTAGCATATAAATCTGCAATAATCACTTGTGATTAGAAGCTCCACACATCAATATTACGCGTGACTTGTCAGTAACATTGTGTCTTTGACATATTGCTCCAAATTGATTAATGAGCAGAATTGATTAAAAACAATTTATTCCCTTTCATCATGAGCCTCTCTGCCTCCATTTGTTTTCTTGGCTAACGCAGCTAATAATAACCGTTTGACATATTGGGCCCACTCTGAATGGCCGTGACTGGGTTCACGCGCTCCTAACAGGGGGGATTTGCAACAGTGGCGCAGATGCCCCGTGAGCCAATCAGAAGGTGGGAGGGAGAGAGCCGGGGTGAAGCGAGCGAGAGTGTCTTTTTCACATGCAAATGCTACAATGTGATAATAAACACCTGACATGGAGCATGACTGAATTATCCTGCCTGTTTAATCAAAGGCGCTCCTCGTCGCGGCTCCGTCACCTTCCTCTTTCTGTGATATTTCATCAGCTTCTCTCTCCTCTCCTGCACTGTCTTCTCCTCTTTCGTTCCTATTTCTCTCTGCGTCCCTTTTGATTCTTTTCTTCCCTCCTCCCTCCACTCACTTTCTCCCTTCTTCCTGCCTTCACATCCACTTTCTGGGCCTGTTTATCGTCCTCCCTCCCTTCCATCACTCAGCTGTTTTCACGGTCATACATTATCACTTTTTCCGTCAATTGGCTTTAACCGTGCTAAGTTTTGTGAGGAGCCATTGGCGGGGGCCCCTTGGGGACGAGGAAATGACAGAAGGCGGCCTTTATTTACCTCTGTGGCCCCTACCGTGTCGTCTGCTTAATCATGTGGCTAATCGACAACACTGTCTCCCCGCTCGCCCGCACCCGGACAATGGGGAACCTCATTCATATTTAATACAATGGAGTGTTTAAGTCATTGCACGCGTCTGAGGAGGAGGATATTGTGTTTCATTGTGAAGGGCTCCACAGGGACCTCCTCCCTGCCCACCCAGGCCTCCCTATCTGCCCTCCTCCTCCCAACTAGCATATGCTTGGCACTTCTGGTGTTAAGCAGGCGGGCCCCGGCCAGTGCAGCTGGCTGGACGCGAGGGCCCCGGCCTGGTATCAAAGCGTTAATTCCCATGATTAATTCAAATGGTTAATTCTGCTTTATCATGGCTTAAGAAAAATTACCAAGACAAATATGCACTCCGCTGAAGAATGAATTGCGCAGAGGTGCGTTTAATAATGCAACAGGGCGTATAATAGGGGCTCTTTTCCTTGCACTAATCTGCTCGCCACCTCCACTTTAGAGAGCATGGTGTCAGATGCTGGGGACCATGTGCTGCCTCTAGCTCTAAAAAGGGGATTTATCCCACAGAAAGGATCATTGTGTGACGTATCTGTGTCTGTTGCTACTTAACCACTCCAAAACCGCTCTGGCTGCAAACTTACATAACTGCAAACACTTCTATTGATGTGCTGACATGTCGTCCGTCTCCCTGTCTGGTTCTCTCCCCCTATCTCTCTCTCTCTCTCTCTCTCTCGCTGTCTCCTCTCCTCCCTGTTTCTTTAAAAGATTAACCAGGGTCATTAAGGACACCGAGAAGGTTCATTTCGTTGTTACGAGTGGCAAATTAATCATGGGGGGGGGGGGATGCCATTTAATGACACACTTCCCTGGACTGATTACTTGTGTTCTCGCTAATTACATTGGTTAACTACAGTGCACCTATGAAGGTCCTTTTGGTATTTGGTCTCTCAAGTCCACGGGCCTCCTTAAAGACACACTCGCACACTTTATTTTCTCCTCCGAGCAAATTAAAGAACATAAAAGAAACAGCTGTGTACGGCGCGGTTTCCCCCCAGACGAGCCCATTACTGACACGCCTGCCTGTGCCACGGAAGGAACTTAACTGTGTCCTATAACCTTAAAACGAGGGCACGCCGCTTGCCGCAGTTTTACTGTCGCAGTGCTGCGGCGCTTTTTCCTCCTCATCTCTCACTCCTTGTCTAAATGAAGAGCGCACAAAAGCTCAGTGTCATTAAAAACCGACACCATTAGGGCCGGCCGGCTTCATTTGTCCTCCATTATTACTGAAGACGCTTCAGAGCCTCAGAGATGTGGAGAGGGGGTGATCGGCGATAGAATACAGGTTAGAGAGAGAGGGGCCACAGCCCAGTTAATAAGGGAGGGAATCTTGGGGCAGGTAGGGGTCAAACTGGACACTTCCTAGCATGCAGCGGAGAGCCATTCATCTGAATGGAAATGTCAGCAGAGACCATCAGGTCAACAGCTCCAGGCTAACTTGGACCTGGGTGTGACTCCTGACACTCAACAGTGGACAGGGGCCAGATAATGGGTTTAGGACCCTGATGGTTATCTCCTCAACTCTGGCTTGTTTTCATTCCTCTCCCCCTCCTCCCCCCTAACCCCTCCTTCCATCCCTTCCATCCTCTCCCCCCCTCTAATGACAACTGAGGAGGGGTTAAATGGTCTAATTCCACAGAGATTTTTCAGGGGGGGAGAAGATACGTGACAGATGTAATCGCGATAAACGTGATGTTGGCGTTACTTAGAAAGAGCAACTCAGAAGCCGGGGACCAGAATGGCAACGCTGTTTTCCTTTGTGATGTGTGCCAATGCTATTTATAGGGTGTGTGTGTAAACAACCACAAGTCCCGCCTTATGACTATCATAATTGGTGGGTTCATTTATTTATTTTTTTTGAGATCACAACCCAGACCTCAGTCAGTTTTCTCCTTACTCAAAGGGGCACTGATGTGAGGGGAAAAGATGTGTTCGCTTTAAGTGTAATTGATTTCTTTTATTGATTTATCTACTATCAGTCACAATTATGTTTGAAACATTTTTTATTTTGATTGCTTATCTATCAGAGTGAAAAACGCGGTAATTCAGACGTGACTGTTTGAAATTACATCTTTCATTTGATGATATAAATCAAAAGAATTTCAATCCCAAGGGGGAAAAATACTTTTCCGACACTTTTTTTTTTTTTTTTTTTCAGGAATGCAACCCCTTTGTGTGGAAAACAGCAGACAAATATCCACATCTTCCTCATGTCAAAATCTGTCAGAGCATTTGGAGTCCTTTGATATTTTTTTTCCCCCTCTTGCTCATATTGAGACGGCTTAGAGGAGATCCTGAAAAGACCTTTTGAAATGGACCAGAGCTGGCAGTCTGGCTATTTGGTAACCCCCTCCTTTTCTTCAGCCTGTATTACAATCTCATTAAATCGGCCCTTTGTTTTGCCACTTTCCAAGCTCTGATCTCTGGCTTAGGACGAGTCAAGAGGCCGAGACAGTTTGAAAAAGGCTCCCTCCACCACAAAGAGGCCGCTTGTTCGCAATCATTCCCCTCTTCAACACCGCCCAGACAAAAAAGAGAGGGAGGGAGCAACAGGGTCATTCACTGGCGCGTTATCGTGAGAACTTAATGAAAGTTTTATAACTCTTGAAATGTTTATGACCTGCCCCACTCAGCGGCTTGTCCCACCAATTAATGGCTGATTCTGACAAGAGTCCACAGGCTCAGCTGCTCCTACAGGCAAGGAGGAAATATGGTAGAGAAAAATATTTTTCAAGAAATTCTCATATTTAAATCTAGGTGAGCTTATCACCACCTGGCCTGGTCTTTTACTTCCAGATAGTGTATATGCCATCAGTGCCTTACCGCAGCTGTTTGGTTGCTACAGGGAGCCCCGGCGTATGATATTATAATCTCTTTGGCAGCCCCGGCCTCTCAGGCACTGCTAACCTCCTCTTCCCTGCCCAGTAGCTCTTCAGCTCTTGATAAATACTGCTCTATTGTGGCCTTATTATGCAACACTCCACTCCATTATGTCACTATGTTTACAGGGTGTAAAAAAAATGGAGAAAAGGCCACAATCAAAGAGAGATTCTGCTGCTGTTACCGCATCGTGTTAAGATCCAAATAATGCATCCAATAGTGTTGCATCAAAGAGCAAAATGAACGCTGAATGCAGCCTCTTTCACTCCAGCAGACAGTAGTTACTGAATTACTCCTCTTGCAAGGACTTAGCAGAGATCCATCTTGGTACCGTGAACCTGTCATGGAGCAATGAAGGGGAATCCAGCGCCCATCTGAAACAAATGACAAAGTCTATCGCCCAAGGCCCCTCTCTCCCTCTTCTTAACAGCTATGCTGAGAAGCCATCACTGTCCACAAAATATGATAAAACCCATGCCATAATAGGATTCATAAACATGCCCAAATACAATTTGCTGAGATGTATTTCAGGAAAAGACAATCATTTACAACTTCTGAGGGGGATTTAGAATAAGTATGTTTGTATGCAAATCCGGCAAACACGTTTTATGTACTCCGCTCCCACAGATCATGAAAGCGCATTAGATTTATGGCAATGTGTGTGCATAATTGTGAAGATGGTGGGGTGGGGGAAAAGAGGAGGAAGAAGAAGAGGAAGAAGAAGAAGAAGTCTCGGGATTTACACTGAGACCTTTTTGGGGGTTTTGATTAGTGTAGAACGAGCCCAGCTTTCATGCCCCCGACATGGAAAACAATCGCTGCCACTTGGCTGAGTCCTGGGCATCCAGGCCCCCTTTGCTTCCACATGGGATGGCGCCAACATTCGCTTTTGGCAATAAAGATAGCTGAGGACAAAAGACAGACAGCAAGTACCTCTTGGCAAATTCTTATTTGCAAGCAGGCCTTCTTAATTTGTAGTTGTTGTTTTTTTTCTTTAAGAACAAGATAATTCATGAGGGAGAAGTTGAAGAAGGGGAGATATTTACAGGGGAATCGTTTTATTAGTGAAGAAATTCACCTTAAAACATCACTTGACATTCCTGTGATGTCATCTATTGTCCAAAAATGTGTTACCTCTTACCTGGAAAATTTGTATAACTGTTCAAATTTTTAAAATTATTAGAGACATACAATTTCAAACCTTTTAATAAAGGAAACCTACAACTTTTTTACCTTTGCCAAGATTTTTTTGCATTCCCTGTCATATTACTGATGTCTACACCTTTACATCTGAGAAAGCTGGTAACATTTAAGGTCTTATCAAATTCTCCAGTTAAGAAACTAAAGCATATCCCGACTGGCCTTCTATAATGATGCCACTTTAAATAAAGAAAGTGCAACAGAGTCTGAAGACGTTATGCTACCTCGGCCTTATGTAAACACCATTAGAAACTTTAATCCAATAAAGTCCAATTTACAAACTCATTTATTACCAATAAAGGAGAGGAGAAACACCTGCTTCATGCCACCTTCACCTCATTTCGAGCTGTGTTTTCTTTTCTCTCCCTCGTCCTGTCTGGAAAGACTGTTATGTGCAATGTGGCATGAATTTGGGCGTCTGAGACAGCAGCCTCCTCTTCCTCTATCTCACCCATTGGTGGGAGAGAAGAAGGAGAGGAGCGAGGGGGGGGATTGACCCAGGAATCTGGAGTTTTTTTGGAATGAGAGTTCAAAGGAACTCCCCGCAGCCTATATAAACCACCCTCAATTGGCACAAAGAGGAAACTCAATTTGCAGGGAGCTGCGCTGTATACTTTTTATAGAGGAACTTTTAGTCATTAGGCCATATACTCCATCTCGCTCAAAGAGCCAGGCGACGCGGCAGGAGGCCGCAACGTGCTTCTTCTACTAAAAAGCAGGACAGAACCACCCCCCCCTCCACAACTCCAGAGAAGAAAAAATTCTGTTAATGAGAGCCCAGTTAGTTCCTGTGTCTTCAGATGGTGTCCTGTTTGTTCAGCAAAGCAGGGGGATCTGTGTGTTAACCCTTCCACAACGAAATCTGCTTAGAAGGTGTAATCCTATCTAGTATGCATGTAGCAGTCTTCAGGCGGGGCTGTGCAGGAAAAACAGCCAAAGATGCTGTATCAAATTAAACATATGTGTGGAAAAAAAAAAGCACACTCTTTTGGGCAACAATCAGTCCGCGTTGAAAGAGAATGAATTTCTTCTGAAAATCTAGTTTAAGGTTGTCATATTCATTTCAGTCAAATGGGATTTGAGAACAAAACGCAGTTTGAAAGATGACAAAAACAGACCCAATAGTTGATCTGTTTACAAAAACAGTATTCACTGTGCTCACTGCGGGACTTTCATCAAAGAGAGCACGTCCAGAGCTGCTTAAATGAGGGAGAGATAATGAAAAAACATTGTGTTTACATAGATACAACATATATTCATTTAAATATTGTTGATTTAAATATTTAAATTATGCCGTAAAAAAATAAACAAAGGTGAAAAATACCGTATAAACAGTCAATTTTGAAATTAGACACATTTTTGCTGTTTATTATTTGATACAAATGTGTTGTCGTCTGGGCCTTTCAGGGGATAAAATTATTTTTAAAAAATATTTAAGGCTTCTAGACATTTACAAAGTGATCAATTTTCCCTATTATTCTCCGTAAGATTATTTTAAATATGACACTTTTTTAAAATGAAGTGATGCGGCACAAAACAACCTGAGACACAGAAAGGACAAAAAAACAAACAAACAACAACAAAAAAAACAGGACAATGTAAACAAATATGACACATTTTTACATTAGTTGGAATGTAGACTGTCAGTATTACAGAGGTGAGATGGACATTTTGTTTTATAATGACTAAGAAACAGCAAACAAAGCGAACATATATGTAACGTGTGAGAATATTGTATTGATTACCTTTTATCACTTCATTTAGGTTTCAATGCAGATTGACAGCTCAACTGAGGTTCTCCTCCAGCTCTCTCAGCAGGGAGTCTTTTGCCCACATTTCTCCATCAACCATTTCACTATTGTCCTTTTTTCTGAAGTAGCATAAACAAGATATTAGGTCATATTATTGTCTCTTTTTGACAGACTTTTATTTCTGTTTCCGTACAGTGATGCACTTGCAAATTTGTGACATATAAGGTGTTGCCAGGCAAAACCAATTTTATTGTAGCTGACCTGTCATCATCACTTCATTTACTGCTTCTTTCTAACAGTCCAGACCACAACTGTGCATGTTGGTGGAAATAAGTTGCTTTGTGTGAGGTGTCTCTTTAATCTTCAGGCCTTTTCCCAGTTTAAGACTCTATCCAAATATCATCTCTCATAGCCCCCCCTCCTTGCCTCGTCCACCTGGGTTCTCGCTAACCTCTGTCAACTTTGACCTTACCACCCAGCCCCTTGCCAGCCATCATATTTGTCTCTTTGTGTCCTTTGTTGCCCTTCTCTCCCCCTGTTCTCCCCCCCCCTCCCTTCACTATATATGGCAGATTAATGACAGCTAATAATATCTGATGTTCCTGGACATTGCGTCCGGTAATGAGATGCATTCCCAATGGGTAGGCAAGGTGTCACCACTAACAAATTCACCGTCGCTGTGTGCAATTAGCCTGTAAAAAGGCTGGGAAAATACACTAAATCAGTATGGGCCAAGATGGATGAAGCGCGCTGAAAGAAAAATACCCCTTTGTTACAAAACACCCAACACGGAGGAAGAGAGAGAGAGAGAGAGAGTGAGAGAGAGAGAGAGAGAGAGAGAGAGAGAGGGAGAAAAAATGTCTCTTTTCCTCCTCCACATCTTTCTCCTGGAGGAGATGTGGACAGGTTACCTTTATGGAAACATTATTCCTTGACTGCTCCCTGGCAGGAGTTCATTACAGCTCAGCCTAACGTTGAAATATTCTCTGCAAAATGTCAGCATATGTAAATGAGGACTCAGCCCCTCATTCGCATGTCATGTTTTGTTAAAAGTTGTTGCAACCTTTCTTGCCGACTTATTTCTAGCTTTCCCTTTGGCCCCTCCTCATCACCGGGGAGTCAGCTCGCTTTCCAGAGTGATGCATATCACTTTGAGAAAACAGACGTGAAAAGAAAAACATGTGCACGTTATTTGACGTTGATCTCGTGATTCTCCGATAATAAAACCTTCTTAATTTGATCGATTAATAATGGCACTTTTTTGAAATAACACCCGTATGATTTGATATGTTTTACCAACAGTCTAAAGAAGTTAGATTAAAACACCAAATAATCGATTTTCTGTGTTATGCGGCTGTATTTACATCTGTAGTAGTAGGCCATATTAAATCATGTTTCAACAGCATCGATCCCTCAGGGCAGTTTAAATATTAGTGAGCATTAAATCAATATCAATGCAGGCTGTTGTTACACTCTAAAAGGACGCTGGCATGATTCAACATTTATGCAAAACAACAGCTAAACTCTGGCATAATGTCTTGGCTGGTGCCATCCTCACTGTACGGGCCCTGTGGCTACTCCAAATGATGAGAATGGATAGAGCTTCCATTCACAGCCATCCATGTGTGCCCAGTAGCTCAGAGCGTCGACTAGTCGCCCAGTCATCCCCCAATGTGACAGCTAGCACAACAGCTAGACCGAGCGGCTAATGCTATACGCTAAAGCTAAAAAAACACCACCCACTTCTTCGCAGATGTTCAGCATCACACTCACAAGCTTTTTTTTTCGCTTTCCAGGGCAACTCTGAGGCACGCTCAGATGCAGGGCTACATGGTAAATAATTTCCCACTTTGGGGGGTGCTTGTAGGGCTGGGGTGTCTGCTTAGCTTATGTTGCTATGTATGAATGCACCAACTTCTCATTGTTGCATTGTCAAAAATTCATTTTATAGAGGGGGCACAGAAGATGCCAACTAGTTCACCTAGAGCTGTGAGGAAAGGGGGATTTGGCACATTGTGCTTCTGAAAAGAACGCCGCAGTACTCCCATATTCAGCAGCCGGCGCACTGCTCTGCTTTGTGCCCCCACTGTACCCCGCATGCACGGGCTGAATCTGTGGGGGCTCAATCCGCCTAATGAAAATTACATTCACACCCGCGCCACTCCTGCCTATACAGCCTACATTATGCAACAGATGAGCATTGGGGCCAGGGTGTCTAAGTTTGATAGCATTTCTTAAGCAGGATCAAACTGGAAGCGCGGGAGGAGTGTTGGCAGTGATGTGAATTTGATGAGTTCAACAGTAAAAATATTCACTTTTCACGTATAATGAGAATGAGAAACAGGTCGGCGCTGGGTAGATTTTTGGAGGCTTTATTTTTTTAGGAGGAATCTTCTTGGCAATATCATTACGTGGGGTAAAATTGATATAAAAATGAACTTTTTGGAATAATTGACTCTGTGCTCATAACGAGAGGGGATCCCGTCATTTGTTATGAGCCAAATGTATGCTACAATATAGGAAATCCAGTTAGGAGAAAAGTGATGAGTTTCAGGAAGGCACTGAAATCTACATGCAAATGCATAATAATCACACATCTACAATATTGCAGTGTTAAGAAAAAAAAATACCTTGAATTCAATTATCATGTGGGCTGGAATAATCATAATGTTATTGGAAACTCAATTACGGAGGCAAGCCATGTCTGGAAATTAGCTGAACTTAGCTAAGGCAAGTCAGCCCCTTGAATTCATCAAGTATGGATTATCACAATATTACATGTTCACTTTGATTCTGCTGTCCAAAGACAAACATTCACAGTCACTGCTGCATACTCCCCACGTTTGTTTTATTCATGAACTGCGCTCTGATCTATTATACATACAAAACTGATTCTATGCTGATTGCCTCGGGCTAAGAGGCTCAGACATAGAATTAATTATATTATATACACATGCATGATAATTGTGTACGATTCGGTCAAACACAGAGGTATTTCTCTATGTGTGATTACCATTGTTGCTTCAGCGGCAATTATTTTCATTATTGTTGCTAATATTGTTAATGTTATTGTTTTCTCATTACAGCATTTCTCTGGGGCTTAGTTTTTAAGATATTAGGATGTATGTGACCGCTACTCGGGAATAAATCATGGCGTTGGCTGACGAGGCCCATGACATTAATACATAAACGGCACGCTCATATAGCAAGAAAATTACTTTGAAATTAAACACCAGGCTAGCACAGGTCGGGCACAGGAAATAGAGATAAGGGTGCTAATTCATTAAAAAATATTAATGAAATATCCCCCTCTACACAGTGTGCATGGAGACAACCATACTTTTGAATATTGCAACATTAAAAGTATTTCCTCTGGCTGATACGAAGGCTAGATCTTTCTTTATTATTAATATTATATTGGTTGATACTTGTACTCTGTTTTCCAGGCCTGGGCGTGATTGAAAATATCATTTCCACTTGGTACTGGGAGCGTCATGCATGGTTTGGTTATCAAATTCCAACACACACTGCAAGGTCCAATATGATTCCACCCCAAGATTGTCCAAAGACATTTACAATAAATATGCCGGGTTTATGCAGAGTTTGCTATGAGGAAGTGTCGGACCTACGGAGGTCAATTGCATGCCTGGGTGGCATTTCTAATAAAGATAATGTGTTTAGGCATGGACCATGGAAAAGTGGAAGGATCTCTATTGATATTTGCATAGATCCATTAACAATGTGAGTGCATATATAGTAGTAGGGGGAAATGAGTGTATGTGTATGGAAGACAAAGCATTTTCTGTGCACTGTATGAAAAAAGGATCATTTTACTCACCTTTCAAACACTTGTGTATTGTTATTTAAATCGTCCAGCGTGCAGACGACTGACGTTTTTTGTTAGCTTGCAAGAAAAAGAGAATGACGCTCTGTAATTTCTTTTATTCTGCTGTCCAGCGTCAACGATTCCGCTAATTTATGTGTTTTCGTCTGTGTGTGTACCAGCGGGGTTTCTGTCAACTTCCAGAGTTCCTCTCAGTTCACTCTGTCACCAGCCTTACCCCTGTTCCCCCTGCACCGCTGCCTGCCATGGCTGAGCTGGGGAACATGCAGCCTCGCTCCAAGACGACTTCAATCCCCTATTATCAGGAGAGCGCACATTGCCGCTCACAAGGGTTTAATTTATTTGTGCCTGTTTCAGCCCAAGATTAAAGTTTAATTGGCGCTGACTGGCAGCTCCCAAGTTTTGACTAATTCTCCTTATCGGGAATCCTTACCGAGTAGCTGTGGGCAATGTGAGGCCTGCCTGCCTGCCTGCCTGCCTGCCTGTGTGCGTGGCAGCAGTGCCCACACACACACACACATTTACATGCACAGGCACACATGCAGTCAACATAGTAATCCCTTATTTCAATTGGTCAATACATTGAGTACCTGTGACTACATGCTTATTTGAGTTGTGTGTTTTCTAGCTGTGTGTGGATGCAATTATGCATGTTTGTGTGTATGTGTTTGTTTGAGTGGTAATACATGCGTTAGCTCCATTTCTCCTTGGCAAGGCCCCCGAAAGCTTCTGGATTGTTGGGTAATTAGACATGCATCGTATTATTTACTCCAGACTTTATAATTGATTTGTAAAGGTGGGGAGCTTCGTGCTATAGTGCAGGCCACTCTTATGTTTCCGTAAACACAAACCAAGGCTTTGTGACTTCAGCGATGTACATGAATGTACATTTTTAAACAAGTGAGATTTCTCAGTCAGCGTCGCAAACACAAGAGAAGAAAAATGCCGGGTGAAGGAACAACATTGGATTGTGGTTTGATGTGGCTTGTGCTGCCACATTTTCCATGAATCGTTCTAGCATAAATCATTATAAAGTGCATTACCGTAGAGGGATCGCATTTCCATAAGTGCGTGTTTATGCCAGAGTGATACACAAGCGTAAATAACACTGATAATCTCAGCCTGTGTTTGATCAGCCAAATCTGAGTCTGAGGGTGCAATCATTTGTGACCTGTAATATTAGTGGCAGCTATTAAAAGCTGTGGAGGATTTGCAAAGCTTCATTTAGTCCGTCGGGGAGATGTGCGTGAAATAGAGTTCCTTTGGTCGTAACTAATGTCTCTAATTCTAATGAGCGGAGCTTCTGTGTTGCTGCAGCTACATGCTCCTAAACTGGGAAGCACTGGATTAAGAGAGTTCTCATGAGGGCAAATGGACCCGAGTTCAAAGTCATCGGCTTTGATCAGGCGTGCACATCTGCAAGCTGGCGCAGAACCATGTAACAAATGATACTACTGATGTACTTTTGTACGTGTGCTCGAACACACACTCGCTTTTATCCTATTAGAATAATCATGATGAACTAGAGGTGTTTCGAAATTTGCCACAGCAGGGTTAGGCACATTTAATTATACTGTATGACTTTGACACTGTTCCAATAAGAGTTACATTCATGATGTGTTCATCTGAACAGGTTTGGCAGTAAACTCAACTGAAGTTCTGCGGGTTATGTCCTCTACTGGGTGTTTGGGAGGCTTTAATGACACTCAAGAAAACAAGGGAGAGAGGAGCAAGATAGGAAAAAGGAGGGTAAATGAAAACGAAGAGTACATGCTCGTACTGTATGCAACAAGGATGCAAAGGAAAGGAAGGTGACTGAGTCGTCCTGGCTAGTTGAAAGCAGTTTCTCACCTGCCAGAACAAATCTGGGATAATGCCAAACTCAAAGGTAGCATGAGCGCTGTGTCCAGCTGGAGACAGCAGGCTCCCCCTATAATGCAAATGTGTTATTACACCCACCCTGGACATATCACTGTGCAGTGTTTCAGCCATCTTAAAGGGACAGTACACTCCAAAATCAAAAAGACATAATCTACCTCTTACCTGTAGAGCTGTTTATCCATCTAGACTGTTTTGGTTTAAGTTGTCTAGTTTTGGAGATATCGGCCGTAGAGATGTCTTCTGTTGAATATAATGGCACTAAGCTTAGTTAGCTACACACAAGCTAACACGTCTGTGTAGTTATGGTAGAAAGAAAATAGTCGAGAGAAAGCAGACATCACTACGGCCCGTATCGCCAACACTCAGCACCTCACCAAAACAAATTAGATGGATGAATAGCATCACAGGTAAGAGGAAAACGTACCGTATGTAGTTTTAATTTTGGGGTGAATTGATACCATTCTCATTTCTGTCCTGTTATACAGGAGACAGTCAGCTTAGCTTAGCATAAAGACTGGAAGCAGGGGGAAACACCTGGCCTGGCCCTTTCCAAAAGTAAATATGTAATAATCAAACACATCACATAATAATCAGTCAGCCTACACTTTAGAGGTGCTGAGGTGACCCTTTTCCAATCTTTATGTTAAGCTAAGCTAACGTCTCCCGGCGCTAGATTCATATTTAATGTAGCTACAGTCTCTTGGATGTATTTCTTGATAACTCTTTGCAATGAAGTGAATACGTTTCTGAATTAAAATATACATATATATTTTGAAGGGGTTAGGTCACCTAAATTGCATGTAGTGGTAGGAAAGATGGACTTCGACAAACGCAAACCGCATAAAGTATGAAATAAATGTTTGGCATACGCTGCAGTCAGTCACCATCATAACTGGTTGTGCTGTGATGCTGTTTTCCTGAAGAGACAGACAGCTTGTTGGATTGAAGAAGAAGATACTTGTGAATGATGGTCTGTGGTTTGCATGGTGGTTGCTAAAATGGCCCTGGAGCATTAAACAGGAAAAGAAAGAGAGCGGCACGACACACACACACACACACACACACACAGGAGTGTACACCCTTTTTGACTTGGTGAGACTCTTAGCTGGGAGTCATTATTCGGAGCTGTGGGATGAGGCGGGAATGGCGTGTGTCTGCTGTGTGTATGCATGTGTGTCCGGGGTGTAAGTGTGAAGGGCTGTCAGTGCGTCGAGATGGGGGAGGTTGTCCCTAATGAATCCCCCAGGTCTGAGGGTCTTTCATTGACGGCTGCTAATTTCACCTGACACTGCCCGATCCGCCGCTGAGCACGGCCTGGCGACCAATCGGCACGCATCAGTCTCAATCAGGAGGAGATGCCCCTTCTCTGGTGCCCACACACACACACACACACACACACACACACACACACACACAAAGACACCCCTTAATACAGGGTCAGGGCTGGGATCAGTGTTTCCACAGCTCTCATCCTCAAGGAGAGCACCTGATCCTGACCAGGAGGAGATGGTTTTGCTGAGTCTAACTCTACCTGACCTCTGGGCGCTAAATACTGTTCCGTCTCCGCTGTCGCATCTGTCACACCTGAGCTACAGAGAGCGATCAACTCTGGAGAAACACACCGTTATAACACTCAGGGTCTCTCCTCTTCCTCTTCTGTTGATGACATCACCTTGGCTCATTGCCACCTTCTGCACGCTTCATGACAACTCCTCTAAAACACCGCGTATACCACCTGAGGAGTAGCGGAGTGGATTCCTCTCAAGCTGAAGTCAAGCAGCACCAAACAAACAGCACCCAGTAGACAGATGGTGTCATGCTGCTGAGCTGAAGCACAGGGGAGGCTCAGCCAAATAGCGTGGGCTGCCAGTTATGGTGTAACACCTTCCATAGAAAAGGTGGATGTGGATGTGTGTGCACATGTCGAAGCTTTTAATAGTGTTTGTGTGTGTCCTTCAGTATTCGAAGACGGTTTCAGTGACTTGGCTGCAGCAAGTACACTCTTGTATACAATAACGACACACGTTGGCAGCTGTGCAACAAGCATCGCTTTAATTCATAAATGTGACAAATGCACAACCATCTTCTGACTTCATCATCCTCCCACTGGTCCTCTTTATTTCGCCTTTTTTCAAGGTTGTTACTCCGGGGCACGGAAAATGTTTCTTTTCCGCCGTCCAGTGTCGAGTTATGATGAACAAATTGTGAGGCGAGAGTTGTTTACAAGAGGAAACAAAACAAGAAACAACGTTGAAAAATGGGCACCGCAGTTAGTTTCCGCTAAACAATTAATGTTGCTCGCGGTGGGCAAAAGCGCTCGCGGCCAAAACCCATCTCTCGTCCTCCTCAGCCCGCGCGTGTAGTCGACGTCGCGGGTTTCTCACTGTGTCAAGAAGGAACATATTCAAATGTGTATGGCTATTAAATGTTAATTTGCACAACAGATGAATGTCAAGTACGGTGCTTCATCAACAAAATGCCCCTCTGTTTGAGTATGCAAAGAGCGGGGCTTTCACCAAGTCGAATGAGCTGCGGCATTAACAAACCTCAAACAGATTTCTTTTAAAGCTTTTAAAAGTTTGAGCTTGTTCTTTGTCGACACTTCAACGCCTCACATTCATACAGGGGGGCCCCGGACAAACAGAGCGCAACAAGCAGCTTCTTTCTTTTTGGCTGATATTCAATATTTGAACAGTGACTATCAAAACAACAGAAAGAGATTTCTCTCTTTCTGTTGTTTCAAACTTAATCTTGAGCAAACAGCTTGAATTGAAGGTTGATGCGGAAGAGTGTTGAGCCATTACTGACAAATGTCTTTCAGCAAATTCAACCATATCACTGGAGATAGAGCATTCTCATACAGAGGAGCTTAGTGTGCTGAGAGATTGAGATTATGATGGCGGTTATGAACAGTTGTACCTCTCAACATGTGATTCAGAATTCAAATCCAAACTCAAACAGTGTGGGAGTCACTAATGCTTCATGTAGGCATTGATTATTCTGTGTAATACCCTCCTAGTATATGAGGACAGCCTCCAAGGCTATGGCACTGAGCTGTTCCATCCCTTTAAGACAGGTATAGAGGTTTTTCAGCTCAGTTGCAAGAATAAAATGTTGACATTTTATGCTACTGTAAACAACAGATATGTTCACATTTTTATGTTTCATGCATATCATATAAACATTACAATACACAATATATCAAGGTCAGAGTACATGTATATGAGCTGACTTTTGTTGACATTGTAGCTGGGTGAGACGGCTTCCAAAATGTTCATGTTGGTATTTCAGTAAGTAAGTGAGTAAGTGCTAAACCACTGGATATTTTAAACAGGACATCAGGACATTTTTTATGTTTCAACATATCTATGGTTTTCATAAAACATTCATTTTGGAGATTTCGTTTTTTTTTTACAAACCCCTTCAAATGTTTCACATGGGGACTGATATAACTCAATTTATGACTGTAAATGTTACATGTTTGTCTTGAATTCATCTTGTGGATAGAAGACAAGCTCTATTTACCGAATCGCTATAACTCAACATGTAGATATACCATATTTGTCCATGTTTTTTTAGGTTTGTAGACTGACGCTTTAACTGTTACCCAACCGTGAAGCAGTGTCCAGAGGTGAGTCAACCCTCCTCTCTTTCATGCACACACTCACTAAAGTGCCCCTGTCAGTAGTGCTCCGACGACTTCCCGTGCGCACGCACCTGACAGCTTCTCCCAACCACGTCTGCAATGGAGACGCAACGCACACTCACACCCGAGATGCTGAAACGGAGACCCGAAGAAGGAAGCGGTCTCCTGCGACTCAGAGCGGATCTTGAGCTGATGTCGCTTGACACGGTCAAAACAAAGCTCGGTGTTTCTCCGCCGCTACGTTAAGCATCGAGGCCCGAGTGTCAGGCCTTACCTGCTTCCTGTTTGAAGGCTCGGCGGAAAGCTATTGTGACGATGCCACCTGGTCGGTGTCAGCAGAAGTCAGCATGAGCGCATACATAGGAGAAAGGGAGAATGGGAGAGGGAGACCTGGAAGAAAGACACACTGTATCCTCCTTCTACTGGACGCCGTTGCTTCAGGAAACTGTTGTCCATTCTCACAAATATTGATTATTTTGTTATACAGGAGCAACATGCCGACTGACCTTTGCACTTAATTCAGACAATAATCTTATTGAACTTGCATTTACTGTACATTCATTCTGCATTAGAGCAAATATTTACTTATATAGTGTGACTTTTTTCTGCTGTATAGCAGGAATATGATAATGTGCACCTGGGACACACATTAGAGGTAAAGCCCTGAAAAGACTCATTCAGCCTCTGAGCCGGCTGCCTATTTTTTTGACTGTACTGTTTGTCAGATGGTTGTACATTGAGGCTACATGGAGCCATGTAATGCCTTCAGGGGATTTATTTTTATTTTTTATTTATTGAGCTATACTGGTGCATTTTAAGAAGTTGCAAACATAAAATTTATTCACTTTGTCAGCCCACTATTTATTGATCACCAAAGTTGTGCCACATTTTGTGTAGCATAATAATAGGATTGCAGGCCTTGGGTAGCAGAGGGATGCATCGTAAGCGGCTTAATTTTTGCAACATCTGCCGTAAATCTACATCCATTTTAGCGAAATGAAAATCATGAACAATTTTAGTGTGATAAAAGTAGGCCATAGCAACAGAAGTGCAAAAGAAGAGGAGGAGCAGAATGCTTGTGTGTGTTTTCAGCCTTCCTCCAAATTGAGGCCACACTTTTAAGGTCAGCAGAGTGCGAGGAAGTGCAGCGGGTTGCAGAATGTTGCTGGCACTTAGCTTGGCGCACTTCTGAACCTCGTAGACGTCTGTGGCAAGGTCACCGCAGGAAGCATAAATGGGAGTTGATGGCTCCGTTGTTCCGTGTCATCCGCCGTGCTCTCCACCATACACTATTCGGGGACGGCACTACTGAGCGCAGCTGACATCATGCACATATTTACACAAAGGAGGCAGGCTGTATTAAAAAAGCGTGGCAAAAATAGAGCCCCAGCTCGACATTATTAAGACACAAGCTTCAGTTAGCCCACACAATGTGATGATGGGACGTAATTGATGCATTTCCTGTCTTCAGCCCGAGAGAGCCTTTCATGCTGGCCCACACAAACACACATCCTTGTGTCTGCCTGCATGTTAGTTTTTTGTAAGTAGTTGTTCGCTATTTTCCCTTTTTTTTTTTTTTTAAACAGAAAGGGATAATGGAAATTCAAGATGAGAGGCCAGAGTGGTCCTGATGCTCCGCTCACCCTTTTTCCACTCGAGACTTTTTTTCTGCACCGCGAATGCATTGTTTTACTGCAAATTATAACCATAAAAAAGCCTCTGATCCCCCATTCTGTTAAATTAATAGAATTACGCAAAAAATGTAATGATAGCAATTAAGTCTTGAAAATGCAAATTTTATAGTCAAGGACGATTACCTCATTTATAGCATGTGCTGGAATGATGCCAGACGAAGGTAATTTAGATCCGGGTTGCTCACGGTTACATCATGATGAATATGAGACGAGCGGGGCCTCATCACGCACCTCCAGTCGCATGACGCTCAATCAAACGGAGAGGTGGAGGGGCGGAGTTTAGGGGGAATGAGGAACACGAGTGCTATCAGGGACGACTCCTCCGCAGACATACATCAGGAGCAAATGGGACTGAAGGAGGGTGAGGATAAAAACTGCAGGTGTGCTCTGTAAAAGGACTGTCCTCCTCTGCACTGACCATAAGCTTTAAAGGGTCTGTTCTTGACTTCTGTGACTTTACAAATGTTATGCATTTCCAACATCTTCTGCACAGAGAGAAGTTGTAATGTATTTTACAACGAATGCTGACATTTTAGAGCGAAATGGACCCTAACGCAGGTTTGATGGAAGCCTCTCAGGACGACGCCGCGCCGCTCTCCTCAGCCGTGCCCCGTTAACCTCATAATGTTTATTGCCCGAGATTAAGGATTCACATGAAAACTCCACGCCCAAATGACATTTAAATGCAAGGATTTTCAAAGCGTAACTGCGTTTGGCTGAGTAAAATACTCACATTAGTTAATTATTCGAGAAAGGCAGCTGTAATGGCATGAATCTTTTATGGGGGTCTGCCTGGTGCCATGATCTCTAATAGCTTAACATTTCACTTTAGCACTCCCTCCATGCTAATACACTCTTCTAATCAACAACTGTTTTACATGCTGGAGGATGGTGCAGGGCAGCGTGGCACTGAGGTTCAAATCCAGTACACCTTTTGGTCTAAGGTCCCTGCTTCACGGTCTGTCTGTCATAGAAAAATATCACCACGCTGCAAGAAGTCCTGTGCTTGCCAAGAGTCGAAGATTTGAAAAAAAAAAATGGAATTAATTATCTCGTTTTTAAGTTCTTTACTAGTTTCTACCTTTGAATTGATTGTATTTT
Organism: Pagrus major; assembly: GCF_040436345.1. Taxonomy (NCBI): domain Eukaryota; kingdom Metazoa; phylum Chordata; class Actinopteri; order Spariformes; family Sparidae; genus Pagrus; species Pagrus major. Next base: position 12,486,063 of record NC_133233.1, read on the forward strand.
TAAATTCAACATAAAAAAATGTCTCTTTTGCCTCAATAAGTCATGAAATCTTAAAATGGAGTAATTTACTGGTAAAACAAGCTACGTTGGAGAAAGAAGCCACAAACGATTCTCTTTCAAGTAGCAGCATAATCATTCTCCACTAGCATTAAATTATTTTTCACTTAAATTAGTGGTTTTAAATCAGTGCGTCTTCACTGTGGCATCCTAGATTGGGCTGCTGCACTTGGTGAGCGGACTGCCATCTTGTTGCGGCTGGTTGCACTCACCAAGCTGCAGATTTTTAAAATGCACTACAGTCTTATCTTTTGTGTCGCATTATTGAACTACAGACTTTCATTTCGTTGATAAATCATGATAAATAAATGAACGTATTTCTTCCTCTTCTTACTTGGCCTTTATTTTTTCAGTGTTAATGCAAATACTCACTCGTATTTCACTCATTGCTGTGCTGTAGGGAGTCTGATCTCGAGTAATTTGCTCTAAAAATCAGCATTTTTCACTTATTTCTAACCTTTGGACACTTCCCAAAGCCTACTCCTTACTAGACTGAACAACTTATTTCAATATTTCCTGTCAGGTAAAATGATCTTGCTACCCAGATCTATAACTTAACTCGTATTAAATCATTTTTTCCACAAATTCAGTGTTTGTTTCTTGTATTTAAGCTCTCCTTTTCCGCAGTGCAGGAAGGGAGACACTTAACTGAAAGCGAGAAAGGATAATTTTGTCATGACAATTCATAGAAACATTTCCAGTGGGGTAACATCCTCACGAGGGCTGGATATTCCCCACCTATCGGTCATATTATGTTTTCAAATATTATTTGATTTAGTTTGATTTCACCTCCAGGGAGATTTAATAGTGGAAAAGGCAGCGAGATAAAATAAAAGAAATAGCACAAGTATCCCTCTTGTTTCTTTAAAAACTGGAAAGCCATTAAACTAACATTTCACCCAGGTCTGGCTATTACACAGTCTATTGACACACATTGCACCCGGGCTGGACTCTTTCTCAACCCCATCCATCGGTCACACAGATTGTCCCCTGGTAGGCAGAGGCCTGCCACGTTAATGGAAATGGGGCGATGCTGGGAGCATAGAGCCTGGAGAAGCCTGGATGATCCCTCAGGCCATGGCTGCCACGGGATGAAATAGAGAGACTATTACAGCGGAGTTGTAAAGCCCCACACGCTCCACGCACTATCATAATAGAATATTGATTCTATCAGATGCCAGGCCCCGGCCTGTCCCCGCAATGAAGAAAAGAGCACTAAAGGTCATTGTGTAAAAGAACAGAGTGGGGGAGAGTGAGACAGAAGAGCAGAGAGGTAGAGAGGAATAGAATAGAGTGGACAGGAAAGAAGGAGTGTGCCGCTGCTGTTGTGATGCTGTGTTTCTGTAATAATGGAATGGATCATGCTGTTGGAGCGCTCCGCAAAACTATTCCAAAAAGTAAAAGGACAAGTAGAAATGAGTTCTGTATGAATAAAGTCCAACCAATCTTAACACATTTCTGCTGCTCAATTACACTATCTTTCTTTTTTTTCATTTTCCTTTTCTTTTTTTTCTTTTTCTTTTTTTTTTTTTTTTGCATTGCCGCATCTGTCTCCACAGCCATAAGTAACAAGGAAGCAATTTCAACCATTAATTGTTGATCAAGGCGGTTGGGAAAAGCGCCAAAGGAAAAGGATGACAAATAAGCGCCCACCACGCGAACAGCAGTACAAATTACACCACAAGCAGGAGACGTTTATGCTTGATTGGAGCAATTTAATGTTTTCTTACAAAAAAAAAGCTCGCAAATCCTGGGAGGACAGTTAAGGAAATGACTTTTTAATCATCCAAGGAGCCGCTGCGCCTTGTCTCTCCTGATGGCCCCATATTGAAGACTTGGAGCCATTAGGAGAAGGAGTTCATTGGTGAAGGCCGTTCTTAGCAACAGTTGGACTGATGTTACTTAAGGAGATGGCTTTTTAGGGTGCAACTTGTCCAAACTGAACAGTAAAAACTTTTTTATTTTTTTTAATTTCATTATTTAGTTTAGACGACTTACAGGTCCTGTATTATGCTCATTTTCAGGTTCATACTTTTATTTTGGGTGTCTCCTTGTAAATGTTTACATGCTTTTGCATGCATTTTAGTGCCTGTCTCTTTAAGCCGCCCCCCCTGAAAAGCCCAGTCTGCTCTGATTGACCAACTCGCACAGGCCTGAGCAGGTAACAGCCACTGCATTTCCGCATCAGCTATGTTAACGTTTCTGCAACCACAGCCATGCTGGGCTATGGGTGTTGACTGTATAAATGTGACATCACAATGTAACGAAAGTCCTGACAGCTTGTTTGAAGGCTCAGTTTCTGAATACTGGCTTCATTTATTGAGCGATTTGATACTTTTACAGTATTAATATATATATTTAGACCTGCTTTATGATAAAAAAAAGATGTAAATCTAACTCATTATGATATGGGACATTTAAAAGACATATATGGATATAACTTTACAAACATCAAGACTGGAAAGAAATTGTACAAAAATTTAGTAAGTGCACCACTGCAAGTGTAAACGTATCGTCATTAACTTTTACAGTGTGCAGTATAGTTTTAATCGTGGCTCTGAATGCTTTTAAAAGAGCCCCAAACTGTACTTTCTTGAAACAACACAAGCCACCTCAGTCTGTCTCAGTCCCAACCATCACTCTGCAAGCAAGTCAGGGGGAGCATATGCTTAACAATGCCAGAGTTACATGCACAATACATTAGGAAATTGACTAATCTTCGCTGTGACATTATGGCCTGTACAAACTTCATGATGAATTCTGTTTTTCCAGGGCTCTCGGAAAATATATTCATGAAATTTCAATGTCCGATGAAACAAGTCATCTTTTAACCAGAGCTTGACTGTGACATACCATTCCTCATTTCTATTCCAAGCAGGGCTTTTTTTTAGTCAAATAAATATCCATTTGTCTTGTTGTATTTCTCCTCTTTTTTTTTTCTTTTTTTTTCAATTCACACACAGCCCCGGTAATTGAACAGTAGTTGTTGTCGAGGGCCCCGGCAAATGAAACTGCCATTGTAGCATCAAAAATAATCAATTTGATGAGTCTTGTATATACTCCCATACTCAAAGTAATGTGATATTGATTTGGCGCTCTGATATAGTACTCCTCTTCTGCACCAGAATGATTATTGGCTTTTGACAAATTCCAGCACAATCTTTTATCCCCCCCCGCCCCACCCCACCCTCGCGCTCTGCCCAGCCACCTCTTTTGTCTCAGAGTAGCGGTGCCAAAGCCCTCAGCTCCAATTCCACTCTGCGGCTCGACTTTGTGCGTGTTAAAAAACACACTCGGACGATAAAAGACTCTTTCTTTTATTGCTAAACAACAGCGGGAATACGATTTGACCCGATCAGTCTGCATCAAACCATTTTACACGCGACTCAATTTGCATCTAAAAGACATGCAATTTCATATAGTATGCTCTCTCTCTCTCTCTCTCTCTCTCTCTCTCTCAATCTTTCACTTCACACACACACACGTGCGTACCTTTAAGTTATTATGTTTCATAGTGTTGTGAGGCATTGTGGATGGTAGCTCTGAAAATCTAATACATTATTTAAATCCAAATCACCCTCCCCTGTCCGGCCATGTTATAGATGACAATAATGCCGCCTCTCTCTCTCTCTCACACACACACACACACACACACACACATACACACACACTCTTTTATCCACTTTCTCTCTCTTTAGCTCTCTCTGAATAAAATAGATGCCTACGACCGAAACAATAACATGAATTAAGTGATGGTTGGAGAGTAAGGTGAAGGGTTTTGGGGTGATGGATGCATGGACAGAAGAGGCAGAAGGGTGGATGGATGAAAGGAAGAGAGGAATGGGATGGATGAATGATGGAAGGAGGGATGAGGAGGGAGAGAAGGAGGCCGCAGAGGAACGATGGAAGGATGGAAGGATGGCAGGCCTCAACAACAGGCCAGTCTGTATTGATTAGTGTGTGTAATAAAGAAAGCGAGACACTTGGCCCCAGAGAGGACATGGTTCAGTTGGTGTCTGCTTTAACAAGGAGTGAATGTGTGTGTGAGTGTGTGTGTGTGAGATCTAAAGCCACTAAATATGCCGATGTGTGCATTTTACACACAGAAATGCCTATGGGTGTCTACGGAAATGAATAAATGAAAATGCATATGTGTGTGTGTTTGTGAGCCTGTGCACCTGCATGTGTGTGTCTGTTTGTTCGTGTCAGCCCATGTACAGTTGCATGCAAGCGTGTATGTTTGTGCACGCTGCAGGCTGCAGCCCCTGTGTGCCGTGCATGAAAACACCTCACACATACAACAGGGGCCTGCTCATGGAAAAATCAATATGCTGGTGATAGAAATATGCTAGAATGTTCTGTAGGTGAGAGATTGATCTGAGCTCCGCAGAGGGTTCGACCCGTCCGAAACCAAATAATGGTCAGGGGCCGGCGACCTCCACATCTCCACAGAAAACAATAATTATAACCACACCGTGTACGCCTTGACTAAGCATAAAGGCCACGGTCAATGAAGGCTAAATGCTAACACTGCAAAGGTGGTGGCTCAGCATAAAGAGGAACTGGAGCTTTAAACAACAATTAGGTCCATAATAAAACTGTAAGGATTGGTGTTTTAAAGCAGGGGTTCCAAATCTTTTTGACAACACAGACCAGACAAGAGCAATCATTTTCCTGATGGACTCAGGGGATGGAATTTTTTCTTCCTTCACTTGCATGACCCACACGTGATGTAACCAGTTAAATGTTTTCATCGTCATATGTTGTGAATAAAATTAGTTTCTTGAACATTTTAATTCAAATAATCTGCCTTTTGATATGTTATAATATGTAATAGAAAAGATGCAGTACATACAGTATATGGCATATACTGTACAACAGCCTCCTTACTTCCTACCTGGTCTGCTCCACAGCCTGGTGGGTGGGAACCTCTGTCTAAAAAGAGTTTTTTTCACCCAAATGACAAAACGAAAAGCAGAATTCCCACACATACTGTATGTCTAATGGCACATACTGTATAAAGTCATGTAGATAGTTTTGGTTTCATTAGCAGGGTTTTGAGATAGTTGAATGGAATTTAAGTTGTAGCGCTCGCAGCATGGAAAAATGAAATCAACAGCAACTTCACGACAATTTCTCCCAGCAAGTCTCACTTGTAGGATTCATTTGTAGGAAGTAAACTGTGCAACAAATTAAACAAAAACTAAGGAAAATGAAAAAAAAAATTCTGTTTCATAATTTAGGCGAATTGACCCTTTAAAACGACCATGAACATAGACAACATTTAGGGCTGTGATGTGAATAATAGGTAGCATACTTTCTGTCTATGTAAAATAGTCACAAATTTAATCTACACAATTCGTGTACATGGGTGAACATTTCCCAGCATGAATTTACTATTCACAAACTGTTTTTTTTATAATCACTTAACCAAATTCATAACCAAATAACCTAACTTAAATCTAAGTAAATCCTTTGTGAAAGTAAAGTTGCTGCTTTAAATGTGATTCATAACCACCATTTAAATGTAAATCCATTCAAAAAAGATATAATCAGTACAAAGACTGCCTCTTTTTTCACTCAGTGTATTCACAGATTAAGAAGAGTTTGTTGATTACTATAATAAACAACCTGCATCATGATAATTGCACACTGCACACTGTGTCTGATAATATAATGAATATTCAGTATGGTTGGATGCATACAGTATAAGCATGGCTGTAGTAGCTTGGCTCTCCAGCACCCTGCACAATGCATGAGCAACAGAGCTGCACACAGTGTTCCCATTCCAAACCAAATAAAGAGCATTCATTCAGATTAGCAGCAGTGTGTGTTCTCTGCCATCCATAAACCAGATTGAAACCCACACAATCTCCAGTGCATGATGCACACCTTAGCTCACAGATCCATAGACTACCTTGGCATCACTGTCGGTGATGCTTGTGTCCAGCTTGGACCTGGCAGGTGCATTAACTCAAGCTGTCTGTGTGGAAGGCAACCAGGCACACAGACTATTAGAGAGAGACAGCCGGGCCGAAGCACCGTGTTGGCGTGAGGAGGTTTAATTGCTCTGTGTGGCACCGAACTAACCCTCATCATCAGGCATAGCCTAATCTAAATAAAGTCTCTCAACTATATTTTGTCATTTTATTCAATTATACTACATGAGGCAAAAAGGGGTTCCATGTCAAAAAATGTTCCCAGGCTGAAGCTATTACAAGTGTTTGGTTGAAAATATGATATGAAAATGCCGTAGTCGAAATTTTAAGTAGTTCTTGATAATCCCAAAGGAAAATATGCTAACGTATAAATTGGTCTTTTTATCCCACAGGCTTGACTGGCCAACAGAACATCCTGATATTACCTAGCCAGCCTATCATCAGCACAGCCACTTTTTGAGTGATGAGTCTCCTACAGGAACCAACAGCTGTATGTGCAAATCATGCATATAAATCAATTACCGGGGCCCTATGTACTTTAAATGCACCCATTAATTAAGCAATGTCAGACACAATGAACCGTGAAGTTCATTACATTTTTAGCATTCAAACCCGGGATTATTTGAAGAGTGCGTGAGAGAGAGGGAGACGGGTTTACCTAATGATTAGCCCCATAGCTCAATGTCGGGCAGACGCCAGCGGAAATTTCAGGAAAAGCTGTGGCGAGGGGAGACAGAACAGCAAGCGAGCTGTCTCAGCAATCCACCAAACACGAAAGGGCTGATCAAAAGGAAGGCGAGGAACGACAACAGCTAGAACGCGATCGGTGCCTGATGCGCCTACTTTTGAACTTTCAACTCAAACAAGCTCTCACACATCCGTCCATGCAAGTTCTACCTGGTGGACTGATGTGAGTCAAATTTGTTTCATAATCACTCTTTGCATCTTCACAGAAGCAGCGTGCACGGCAAGATTTATATGTATGCAAAGTTCTCCTGAAGAGCACATGCAACACAAACTGAAAACATGAGTGTTCTGGTACCAGTGATGTCACATTTTTTATGTATCCAGAAAGTGTCTTAAAAAATCTTTTAATCCTCGAAGTGAGGCGACAAAAATAAAACTCAAGCTCCTTCAACAGCAGCAATAAGCAGGTGTTTTTGTGTATGGATACATGTGTGTCCGTGACCTCTGTTTTGCTTCGTGCCAGGCCGCAGTTTGGTTCAAGTTTCTGTGAGATGACAGGAGAGGTTTGGGTGGGTGGGTGGGGGGGGGGCGCTCGGAGAGAAGAAGCTGGGCCCAGCTGCCTGGCATTAAGCAATGACCTCTGCATAATGAAAGATGGCGACAACATTTCCCACTCATTACAAGGTTCCACACTGTGACAAGATTTGCATATTCATATATTTTTCCCTCCACCTCCCCTCCCCGTTTTTTTTTTCACCGCAAATGATTTTTTTTCCTGTGAGCAGGACATCTGCCTCCCTGACACTGCTCTGGAAGAGGAGAAATAAATAAATATGTGTGCAGAGAGGCACATGATCTATCCAGATGCCACAGAAATATGGCACGATGTTGACATCTCCCGTACACCCCGACCGTGTGTGTTTTCCGCGGTTTAAGCACCAGGAAATCATGTTAGGGGTCAGCGGAGAAGAATACAGCTCGGGCACAAAAACCTGACAGAGGTGTGGAATTTATATCTGTTTTACATATTATTTTTCTGCAACGGTGACATGAATGCCATTGTCACACTGGTGTTGCAGGGTACACATAGTTGGGGACAACTTAAATTCATGGAGGAGAGGATCAGTAGATGTGGCGCTGAGCTGATTCTTTCTAGTCTTTAAGCTGAGGTGAGTTTTCTTTGTATAAATTATTCAAATAAATAATGCAATGAGGAAGAGAGGCTTGGAACATACATTTATTTACAGTCTGAAGTTAGAAAAATATAATAAAGTTTACATTTTCAAATATTATATGCAAAGACAGAGATTGAAAGACAAATGCTACACTTTCATTTAATATTTAAGATGACGCATTTCATAAAAATAAATATTATTCATGTACGAGAAGTCTAGTAAACACACATTCCAGCTTAATGTACCATCAGACTTCCCTGATGGATATTGTACTGTCGGTTTCCTCTGATCACAACACTGAGCTCTCCTCCTTACATTTCAACATCAAACAAGAAGCTGCCATAAATGAAGTTGGGTTAAATAGAAAAATACACACATGTATGCAAAGACAGTAAATGTACAAAGTTCTTCATCAAAAGAAATGCTTTCAAAATGCCTTAAAAAAACAATCAGTAAAGGTTTGAAAAGAGAAAAAAAAACCCACAAAGCAGCAAAAGTGGGAATTTGAATCCCTTTTATTTAGTTGGGTAACTTTAATTCAAATGAATCAGGCTGAGCTGCACCCGCCAACCGTGCCCGAAGAGTCGCCGATCTCTACGTGCAGCATAACGATCACCGCAGCACTTCTGAATACAAACTGTTTTATGTGAATACCTCAAGCTGAGGGCTACATAAATATAGAATTAGACAAAGTGTTATTTTTTTCTTTTTATGTTTTATTTTTCCCCCTCTTTTCTCGCTCTCCAGCAACATCCCCAGGTTGGGTTGGCTCTGAGCAGACGCAGGCACTTACTTCAAAAAGTTGCGGCTCCCTTATGATAGCTCTGCAAAAAGGTTTTCTTTTAACTTAAATCAGCAAATGTGTGGAGCGCAGACCTAGCGGCGTGTTTCTCTCCCCCAGAAATAATTGCTCCCAGGGATCAATTTGAAATTTAAATCGTGGTGAAATGGTGTTTGTCATTAACAATCAAATATTTGAACCATTGAAATACCTTTGCCCCCTCTGCCCCCAGTTGGAAAATATTGCACGGGGTGTTGTTTTGATGATGATGAAGTGAAAGAGCTGGTGGTGCTCTCAGAGAACATCACAAGAGAGAAAGCAGGACGAGAAACAAAAGCCATTCATCAAGAATTATGGATTCATATCAAAGCATTAACATATCAAAACAGGTACATAGACCAGAGGAGTATTTGTGCTTTCTTAGCTGCGTTGATTTTGCCTCTCGTGCTGGCGTCATGTTGTACAGAGACACGTGGAGAAAGAGAAGAGAACTGTAGATTTGAGGAAAAAGGGGAGAGAGGTAGTAAGGTAGGACAAACGGCGAGAGAGAAGAGCTTCCTGTCATCTCTGAGAGGCAGCGTCTCTGCTTAATGTTCATTAGGGGGCTGATTGAATTGGGGGGTGTAGCTCTGTCACTGTTAATGGAGTGATCTCTAATTGGAGCGCATTAGCTCTATAGGTTCTGGCTAGTGTCAAAGGCAGAGAAGGACAGGATGCATCACAAGCGTCTAGCACATCCGGTTAACACTGACGATACACCAAAAATAAACATCGTCATCTGTCGAGCATTGGAGAAAACAATCAATGACCTCCCTGTAGAATTATTCAAAGATGGACTGTTAAATCTGAAAATGCCATCAAATTTCTCTTACATTTTCCGCTTCCTTTTATAGGGACTTTTAGGCTGGAAAAGGCCTGTGGCTCTATCAGAAACAGAGCTGTTAGGTGTGTGTGTGTGAGGGAGCAAATGTGTGTCCATATGCATTGTGCCCCGAGGCTGCGACAGCGATGGTTTAAACATGGAGGTGAGGAGCAACTTCAAGGCCAAAGTAAGGTGTGCTCCTCATAATGACGAGCACGAATGGCCGCTATCGCCCTTCCGACAGGACCCAGAACTTGATCCGTAATGGCTGCCCATAAAGGAGAATCATCATCAATGAAAATGACAGGTTATTAAGATCCGATTTTAGGAGGAAGGAGGGGTAGGGCGGGGGGTATAGGCTTTAGTGTGATAGGTTAGCTATCTATAAAACCTTTAAAGCCCGGCCCTCAACGACATCAGTCCCGATTCCCATCTCCCCGCGCCCTGTGCCAGAGACACATGCTAATAAGCTCACAACCTTTAATTAAGCAATATGTGTAAGTAGGCAGCCATTACGGCCTGATTTGTGAGCCACTTCATTACACTGAGCACCGGCTAGCAGACACATATTCAATACAAATCAAGCTGGCCTGAATATTATCCTGCTTAATGTGAGGCCAATATTGATATTTTATCACTCGTGTTCTGATTAGTGACTTTTAGAATCTTCATTTCTCACTGTGTTGAGGCAGCGCTGAACACCTAACGACCTGCATTCATTAGAAGTGTTGCTGAACATTGTTTATTAGGTTACAAATAGTCACTCAGTTCACATATACTATTTATGTTTACTTGCAGAGGGATGCAAGAGCAATATCATTTACTTTATCCTTCATTGTAATGAGTCAACCTTCCATCTTTTTACCTTTAAGACTATTTTAAAGTCCCCCTTCACTCATAAATGCATTTCTCCTCGTCTCTACAGAGCTTCACTGTGTAGAAGGATGTTTTCACACTCATCTCTTAAAAGTGTAATTTTTTTCTTGCTCATTGAAAATGCGATTTTAAAGGGGCACTATGTAGTTTTGGAGAAGAAATTCAAACTCAGAATTTTAATATTTACAATATTAATGAGGTAATGATACAAACTCAGAAATATTTATTTTTCCATAACTGAATAAACAAGCTGTTCTCAGAGGAAAGTAAGGTCCCCAGAACACTGTTTGAAGCTAGAAAGGTGGCAGGGTCCGCCAAATACAAACAAAGTAAAACCAAAATCACCAATAAAACCAAAAATCAATCAATAAACATCTTCTGATTAAAATTTCTTCCACAAAACTACAAAGTACACCTTCAGGAGGCGGGCCTACGAGCATGATCACAACTTCTTTGGAAGCAGATCCTGGCTCAATATTCAGCAGGTGTGGAGGAATGAAGCCTTCAGTGCACATACTTGAGAACTGACTTTACAGTATGTCAATATAATAATATATCACTGATAAAAATTATGTGCATTTTCCTACATTCTGGAATTTTCATATAGACCTTAATACTGCACGTGTGGAGGGAATCTTTAAGCATTTTTTTTTTCTGACATCTAAAAGTTTAGTTTAGTACCCATGAAAAACTACACAACTACACAGCACACATACTCGTATTTTATACTCCTGAGAAAAAGCTTTTAAAAAGAAGTATTAAGATATTATATTTGGATTATTCAAGAAATGTCCCAACTGACATGGAGACTTAAACGAACAATGTGTAGGAATTTTAGTGGAAAACATTCAAAGATTAACAAAAATTATCAGCAGAATGTGGAGAAATAACAGTCTTGATATTAAGATGTCAATGTATTGTGTTGTGAAGTTAGCATGCTTACCAGCTAGCCACAGCCCGTTTCGGTTTCAACATTCCTGGGCTAGTGGTGTAAACACCAACACAGGCTGGACCACTAGATGCATGGTTAAACAAGCTAACAAGCTAACTAGCTAGCTACAGCTACAGTTAGCGGCAGTTAGCTATTACTCTGGTGATATGCTGCCCCCAGTTTGTTTTGAGTATGAATTCGGCAGTTGGCCAATTCTTACGTATTGCAGCTTTAAGTAAACCAAACGAGTGATCAGGTCCAACGATCTCTTCCTTTGCTTTGATATCATTGGTGGAGGTCTTGCAGTGCAAAACTGGAGCCACACCCACTCCCTCCTACCGGCTCAACACGGTGGGACCCTGAGGGAACGAAACATCGGGATGAAACTGTGTAAATTCTGCTAAACAAACAGCAGGTATGAAGGGTGTGCACAGGTGAGAGGGTCACATGTATGATGAGGTTTACTTTTCTTTGTGTGTTCTGTGAGTAAGCTGATAGAAAAACAAGTTTTTAAGATAGTAATAAAGGTGATGGTAATGTAGAAGCATCACTCACGTCCGAATAGTTTCTTCCGTTTCCGTAGCGGATGTGAAACACTTGCACCACCCTTGTCCTCTCTCTGATTGGCGGAGCCCTGACCCTTGAGGGGCACCATCCTGGCTGCTTCGTCCACCACATCCACGTCACCAATCACCTTCAGAAACACAACCACTGAGTACGAGACTCGGAAAGGAAACTTAACAACAAATGAACAATGTTAAACTTAGCTGTTCCAGGAGGCCCTGAAGCCAAATGTATCAAGCATCTCAAAGTACAGGTTGAACTTGGATGACAGTGACTGAGATTGGCAGGAGAACTGCTATTTTCCTCGAGGCCTGCAAGTAGTGTTGTCATGCATAGTCTCTGCCTCTGTCCCGGTGCTTAGAGTGAACTTGGAGGAGAAGCAGAAATGGAGACTTTATATGACACACTACCTCTGGTCCCAGAGGGGGAAACAGCTCTCACAACTCCGCGTTGGCCTACTTATGTACAGTGATATGAAATACAACTTAAATCTCACTGGTATGAGCCATGATAGAATGACACCATGTCAGCTTCTCTAAAAACAAAAATATATATTTTTTTGCGTAAATAAATGAGGATAACACATTCTGTGAAACTGTGATGCATAAAAAAAAAATAACTGGAAATGTAATAAAATGATAGGTTGAGTCAAAATTGCTCCTGCATTCTTTCCACACGTCTATATTTCATAGCAGCGGCATCAAGTAGTCATGTCAGAAAGGTAGGCTGGCACTTTTCTATGGTTGCAAATTACACAGATAGAGCAGCAATTGAGCAAACTTGAAAAAAATGTGCCACAGAGTGCTTCTTTATCTAAAACTAGTATAAACTTGCCAGATAATTACATGCGGTGTACTTTGGAGAAGTCCTCCTGCTAAGCAGATATGGCTGCCAGGGAGGCATTAATCTCCTCATGCAACATACAGTACGTAGCCAAGGACACCCCCCCCCCTCTCTCTCGCTCTCCCTCTCTCTCTCCTTGTCTGTGTCTCTGGTAGCCACACACACACACACACACCGCATACCGAAAAGATGGCACACACACAGCATACAGAGCACACTCACTTCCTGTATAAATCATATTCATATTTCTGAGGGCTGCCGATGACCTCACGGCAAATGAAGCGTGGGTCCTCAGCTCCGCAGCGGCAATCAAACGTGCGGCAGAGTAATTACAAAAGAGGGGTAGGAGGGAGAATTGATGCGGTTTGTCAATTAATGTTGCTGCAAGGTGTTTTTCTTTTTTTTTTTCTTCGAAAGGTTAACTTCTTCATATTCTCCGCATGCTAAATTAGGTCAATATTTGGTCCGGCGAAGAGTCGTCGTCGTCGTCACACGCAGACGGACGGCGGGCTGAGTCACGGAAAGACGAGACAAAGGCTCCTTGTTAATGAGAGATTTGATGGCATATCATGATGATGAGGTGTCCCTTATGAAAGTTCAATCCTTTGTTGCTCTGCCTTCCATTTCTCATCCTCGGTTCATCATCGTCCCTGTCATTACGACCACTCATCATCACATTTATCAACTTTGTCATCCTTATTATAAAAATCTACGAACTATAAGGGCATACCCTCAAACCATGCATGTAAGATAATTAAATGAATACAGTTAAACCCTCACCATGTGAATAAACTGCATACCTTTTGTTTCTACAAATGGTTAAGCACATCCACCCTCGAAAAAAAAGGGGGGGGGGAGCCGAGCCGAAATTGCAGAGAAAAGTGTTTTTATTTATACAAGTCGCTGGAGATGCTCATCATCAGCGTTTTTTCCGAGCCATAAATAATTTGCGCAGAGAGGTAATATTCAAGCTGGCAGAGCCTTAGTTGTGCATCTTTAATGGAAGTTTTACAGAAGCTGAGCCAGTTCTTGCATATGCTGCTGCCTCCCATATGGAGGAAAGGAGACAAAAGGAGCACAGTTGGCTTGTCCTATCTTTTTATAAGTCCGTCGACACTTAAATGCTAGCCCCGGAGAAAAAAACGGCACAGGGGGACATAAACCCACTGTGGTTTTAGGAGGGAAGATAATGACTTTGCCTGCATTAATTTCTTCATCAGCCATCTTGTTTCTTCAGACAGAGTGGTTATGAGGCCTTCTCTGAAGGTCCTAGGTTATATAGACGCGTTTCCCTGCATAATTTTGGCCCTAACAGTTGTTGTCAGCAGTGCGTTTTGCGAGTCGGCAGCTGGGGAACATCTGTTTATAGGTAATGAGTGTTTGAAAAGCAACACCTCACTTTACCTTTAATGTCTTTTATTGGAGCACACTGATGGGAACGCAGCTTTAACTTTTTGTATTGTTGTGATTCAGCTGGAAGATTCTTTCAACATGGTCAATAGTACAGACATCTGCCTTGGGCAAACAGGCGGAATGAGAGCATATGATGGATCATTAATATTAACTTTCTTTAAACAGAATTCAATATGCAACTCAATAAAGACTTCATTATCGTTATATATTTTACTTCACACCCACAACTCAGAATTTACTCCCTCCATTTCTACTTCTTGCTAACGATGCAGCACGGAAAGCAAGAAAAAAAAGAAAAAAACCTTTCTGGTTCAATAATGGCTGAATAAACAGCAGAAATATTCAGTTTCTCATGACTCTCACTCTCCAGCAAATCAAACAGGACACACCTCGCTGTTCTGTTCCTTCCAAACAGTGTCTATAGCTCAGGGCACTTCTTCCAGGACTTGCTTTTTAAGGTGTTCGTTTAGACAAATTTTGGGTGTAAATTTGAGGGTATTATGCAAAGCTGCCGACCCCCGGAGCTGTGGTCATGTTAGTCTAAGGGAGGAGCAAGACCTCCGGGGCATTGGTGTCCAGGACACTGCCTGAGAAAACAGAGCTCTTTAAAGGAAATGAGCCATCCGTCAATATTTCCTCAGTAAATGGAAACAGACTCCTTAAGTAGCAGGATTAGTCTTTTAACTAACTGGGACAGAGGATAGAGTCACGTTATTGTCACTCTCCTCCTCCTATTTCAAGTGTCATCTACGCTAATTTCAAAACAGAATAAAAATAATTAATGTATGGTAGATACTACGACTACAGCAACTAATAATAATAATAATAATAATGAGAACAAAATGTTTCCTTTGTGCACAGTACATGTCCTGTATTGAAACGTTAAGCCAAAAGTAACCATATGTTGATAAAACGCAAGAAAGCCTGTGTGAAAATAGTGAATACACTTCAGCATATTTGGCTTAAAGTAAAACAAATTAGATTAGTTTTTATTGCTCAAACAGGATTCATGCTACATAATACCGCGTCTGCTAACGTAACAGTGTAACCACATCACCATAAAACATGCTATTATTCGGATAAGTGAATAAAGTAATAAGCCTATACGGGAAAACCCATAAAATTGCTTTAGAATGTCATAAATCTAAGAACTTCTCTGCATTACTGTGGTCACTGCAACTCACAGCACAGCTTTCTATATTTTTCATCTATTTAATTTTTGTAGAAGTGCCGGCACGGCTTTTATTCCTCTCTGAGGAGCTGTCACCTTACATCTGAAGGCCAGTTTGTACACAGCACCCTGTCGCAGTGTGTGCATCGCTGCCAGAATTATATAAAGCACTAATAAAATCAGCTCAAGTGTTCTTGCGAGTGCAGGGGATGCCCTTTGGTGATTCCTGGATCTTGCTCTATACATAAAACCAGTCTATATATTCAGGGGAGGATTAGTTTTGAATATGTAGAGCGGGGGTCCGCGCTGCGAGGCGAAGGGGGGGAATGGCATCGTGCTCTCTCGGCGGTGCTGAGCGTCGGTGTTATCGCTCCCCACTACCAGCGGGTGAAAGAGGACGCCATCGGCATCTCTTGCTACTGGAGGTCCCTGCCTGTTAAGTTGCGAGGAGCAGACAGCAACACCCAAGGGACGCAGTGTGTGTGAGAAAAAAGAGAGCAACAGAGAGATAGAGAGTGTGTGTGTGTTTGTGTGTGTGTGAATGTGTTTCCCAAGGACAGTAACACCTATCTTTCACTTAACGTGGCCTCTATGAAACTCCCCTCACAGTTTGAAGAATGAAGAATCAGCACAGTAGATATGATTTTGCACATTGCAGGAATTCATTCTCTCGTGAGCGTGTCCGGGTTATGAGTGTTGTAAATTTGTGTCGTGAGTGTTTTTCACACTAAGAGAAGATCTGCACGTGTTTGTCCGTGTCAACCAGTGTGTGCTGTTTGCCTCTGAACAATCCCCCCAGATGTCTCATCTGCTATGCACAGGTCTAGAGGCTACACACACACACACACACACAGACGCACACACAGACACCGCGACACCAGTAATAAATATACCACGCTGTGTGTTTACTCACATAAGCTCACCATCACTCAAATTATGACGGAGAACCATTAGAACGCAAAAGAGCCTCAGAGCTAATTGTTAGCGCATACCACCCCCCTCCTCACTCACTCCTCTGACATTCAAACTTCAAAATATTAATTTTGTTGGGACGATCCAGGTTGCTCTTGGGCGACTGACAGAATGATTGAGGAAAGGAATGACTTCTTGCTGCTGCAGCAGTTGTCACAAAGCACTACTTTTAATTAGGCAACAATCTGTGAGCCAGTCTGTTTCTGACCTGCCTGTCTTGCAGGGACTTGGAGGACGAGGAGCTAAATATAAGTTGCGATAATTACAATGCGCCTGCAAAGTTAGGCAGCATTGTGTGCTTCTTCTTTTTTTTTCCCTCGAATCAAATTACATTTCATCATAAGTCATAACACAGTGTTAAACAGGATGGGGGCGCTGGAATTTTTATTATACCACACAGCTTTAAATGGTTGTTACAGGCAGGGGAGGCCAAGAAAAAGGTGAGTTTTGTTGACTTGTAGTCGACATCCACATGATGAACTAAGTCTTGATTCGTTTCTCAGGGCTAGTCCTGTCATTACCTGTTTGAAAAGAAGCAATCATTTGAATGTGGTTTCACCCGAGGAAAAAATAAAAATCTGTCACAGTTATTCACCCTTTCAGACCACAGAGCTGTACTGTTGTCTTCTGATTGTTATGGAAGCACAATAATGAACTAGTTACTGCTTCTGTTTGTGTCCTCTGTTCAGAGAGGGAGGAGAGACAGAGGAGGGGAGAGGAGGGAGTGTTTTGTGAACCTCCAACCGATCTCTCCACCCTTTTCCCTTCTATTTGTCCTCTCCTTCTTATTTCCCTGCCTTGGCGTACATATGTGCTCTCTCTGTATTTTCGGTCAGGCATTTAACTCCATCACCAATATGATAAGGTAGAGTTGACCCTGAATATTGCCAAATACAACCTTGTATTTATTGCAAATTCAAAAATATAATGAAAACACTTTTTTGGAATCTTGTAATACAATAATACACAATTTGTATCCCACCTCACTGATAGCCCCATCTGGTTGGCGGAGGAAGTGCCTGTATCTTTGTTTCATCCCGCTCAGGTACAGGGTGTAGATTGCAACATGGGTGCTGGTCTCTCCCTCTGGTAGCGGTGCACCCTCCGTCTGGGGTTCACAAGGGGCTGCAGAGCCTGCAGAAGGGTTGTCCACTGGGCAGATATAGTCATAGACAGCCACCTAATCAAGCACACACAAAGGGAGATGATGGTATATTTGTAACAGTATGTTCAAGAGCTTGTGGAAAGCTCTGATATCCAAGGCCTCAAAGTGGGATGCTAAATACTATTGTATTAACATAAGAAGACATAAAAAATGCATGCAAAAATGAAGGGAATCATTTAGAAAAGAAAGTTTGTTCAAAAAAAGATTAAAGGTTTCCATCAAACCTGGGATATATTCGATGTAAAACACCCCTCAACCATCGCTATAGCAGTAACTCCTCAAATTACTCAAAAATAAGTGTCAGTATCTTTTAAATCCCATGTGCAACATATTAAAATCAGACAGAACTGTACCTTGTAAACAGCTTAGATGTTTTTTTTAATTAACTGCAGCCACCAGATAAGCACCACTGGCGTACAGTATACCGGCACACTAATTCCTAGCAGTGCATGAGTCCTATGGGGCCTGATCCATGGCAGGTAAAGAGACAGGTTGTGTTTGTGATCATGCATACATATGTATAATCCTGATGGCAGGCTTGTTTATGACTCTTTGTGTTTGTGTGTGTGTGTGTGTGTGTGTGTGTGTGTGTGTGTGTGTTGGGGGCTCACACACACCTGTAATGCGCTGCCCCTCTGTGTTAGGGTGAGAGCAAGCGGAGCGTGTAACACGTTATATAGGTCATGTAACTCGAAGTCATCCATGTGTGAAGATCATGGAAGCTCTGTGCCGTACTGGAGAAGGCTCGAATGTCTGATCACATGCATTATGATAGATCTTACACATCATATTAACTGAAAGACAAAATAGTATATTCACATGCACAGACAGTAAATATAACCCCAACCCTGACCCTAACCCCAAATTGTACCCTAACACTAACCCTAACCCCGATCCCCATCCCTAACCCAATACTGCCAGGTATAGGTAGCCCTTTTGGGAGACTTTTGAAGGGTATTTGCGTGTCTCTGTATGTGTATGGGTGCCATATGGACCACAATCCAAACATTAACTCTCACACCATAGACTTATACCAGGGTGAACCTCATGCACACACACACACCAAGTCACACACACACAAACTTCACAAACACCCACTCAGAGTCACAAAGAGGAGGAAGTTTTTCAAGCAGTTTGTAAAACTCAAGGTGACCCCCTAATTGGCTGCGTAATTATGATTCGTCTAAAATTACGGGAAAAAAAGGAAAAAAAGGCAAACTCATTCAGCGGGCCATGAGTGGCAGGGTCAAGCTGAAGGAGAGGTTTAATTTGGTGGTGTATCGATGTCACCCCACACTTATAAACGGTTAGCCAAACACAACTCTAGGCACTTCACCGAGAAAACAGTGGGAGCCATTACCCCAGCTTGCAATTAGAGACACTGCATCAACTGCAAACCAGACGGCCCCATGAGTAGAAAGGACCTCATTGTCATAATGTCAAAGAGTCACAAGGGCAGAGAGAAAGAAGACTAGTTAGGAACATTTAAAGAAAATGTGTGTGTGCGTGTGAGTCTAAAGAGGAGGTGGGGACGCGGGGATGCATCTCTTCAACGCTAATTAAGACGCTCATTAGTGGAATCGTCTCAACTGCGCCTTGCCTCTAGCTTGGCCTCGGCCCACACTGGGGGAAACTGATTACCTGAATTCCTTAAGTAATCAGCACCTCTGCTAGGCAGCAATCAGTCTGTTTGGATAGTGTGTGTATGTTGATTTGCTGCTTTTTTCCCCTCTTTATGAGGAAAACACAAGTGAGGAGTGTGTAGAAAAACTCCTAGATTTCTTCCTAAGTCGTGGTTTCATTATACAGTAAGAGCTCGCAAACATTTGAAGTCATGAGGGGAAAAACTAAGTGAGAAAACATCCCACTTTCCCACCGTACTGGTCACAGGAAGTGTGCCTATGACCCCGTCGAGGATTTCTTAAACCCAGCTGTACAGCGGTGATAGAAGCACCGTGGATTGAGCCTCTGTACTCTAAGTCACTTTGGTTAAACACACCTGCTTAAATTCCCCTGTGTGGTGTGCATGTGCATGTATTTTGGCTTGCATGAAAATAGATTTTTTTGATGTTAGCCATGCCACCATCCTACGCTAATTAGCACGTGAAATCCAGTTGACAAGACTAGACAAAAGCCTGAAAAGGTGTTTGTGTGTTCGGTTTGGGTGATGCCATTACATGCAATGCACCATGGCTCTCAGGATGTATCACTGCTGAGACACAAAAAGGAAAGAGCATTAGAGGGGCCTGTCTGCTCTACACTACTCTGTTCTGGTCTGTTGTGTTGCGTTATGGTGCTAGCCTGGCTTCTAGCCCTAGCTTGAGTGCTCTCTCCACTCCACCATTGTTCCATTTGATAGCACTAAGTGACTGATTTAGGTTCAATGCCTGCATGGAGCAGACAGGCCAGCTGTGGGTTAAGCAGATAGCATTCAAGTGAGCTAACCCAATTCAAACCCAATCAAGCCGGGATTTATTGTTGGGGTCTGTATTTAGAAATCTGATAGAGTCTGCATCAGTCCCTTGACTTGCATCAGGAGAGACGGGCCTTATTTCTTTTAGCGGAGGACTATAAACGGCAAACCATGTTTTCCAGCAAGGACATAAATTTCAGAATTTGTAGACATTACCGCAAATGCACGCGGAGAATGGGAGGGAGGGACAGGGGCACAGGAAGTGGGGATGGCACAGCTGCAGACGAGGCTCCATGGTTCACAAATATAGTCTGTCTGTCTTTCTGGGAGAAGATGCGATTTCACACCTACCGAATCACACCATACCACATATGAATGCAGAATAAAAGCAATCAGTACTTAAATGCAGGCGCCTGTGGAAGGCTTTTCTTTTTAAGAATCCACTGTGACTTGTAATAAAATTTGACTGACCTGTCAATCATTTTTATTCAAGTGCGTGCAAATATAAAGTCTGTCAGGAGATGGATTTGGAATTCTTTAGCTGTTTTGTTAGTTTGAGGCCAAAAAATAGGCATCACTGCCTCGGAGATAAAAGGATACATACGTCTAAAAGGGATATTCTTTTGTGTTATATTTAAAAAGTGACCCATATTCATACCTAAATTAGGATTTGAACTTGCAACTAACAGCTAAAAAAGAGGGCAGATGGTTTCTGGGAATTAAATAGTAATTTTCCACTGGGTGACAGGCTGGTCTAGTAATAGCTATACAGTGTATTTTATATATTTATCTCACATGTCCTTGACTGTCACAAATATCAGTGTCTGACATTTCCATCCATTTTGTGACATGTCGGATATAAACACAGTGTCTAGAGTTGACCATTATTAGAAAAGGACATTTCTGCTCTGACCCCATCCAGCATGTCCCTGCCGACAACCACAACAGTTCCCAAAACTCGACCCCATGACCTCGCAGAAAACTTTGCTATGTTCGGATGATAATCAAAACACAGTGTCAAAATGGGACCTAATCACAGGCCTAGAGAGTCACTCACAGATAACTAACATGTGCCTTAATCCACCATTTTGAAATGCTTCCATGAGGGGCAGAGGTGGAAGAAGTACTCAGATCTTTTGCAGCAGGAGGCTGCAAGCCAGAGTTCAAATCTGCGTTTAACATTTGTAAATGTTAAACCACTGGATGTTTTTTATGGGGGACCGC
The DNA here is from genome assembly GCF_040436345.1 of Pagrus major. Lineage (NCBI taxonomy): Eukaryota > Metazoa > Chordata > Actinopteri > Spariformes > Sparidae > Pagrus > Pagrus major. The sequence continues at coordinate 12,507,136 of NC_133233.1, forward strand.
AGTGTTCCAACACTTTGAAATGTGACAACACAGGATATTTTTAAGGAGACCTCGGCACTATTTTCAGCCATGTTTATGGCAACAAAACCGGCTGTTTTTAATGAGGCCTGTTTGTGGTGTCCAAAACAGGTATTTTAAGCCAAAACAATATGTTTTCCTAACCCTAACCAGAGCATAGAGGCAGCATTGTGACACAAGAAAAATTGAAAATGTTTAACTTATCTGTGGTTTTGCAGAAATGTACTTACTACCACTACTACTTACTGTACTTACTATGTTTTTTGTTGATCATATATTATATTATTAACTGGTTCTGCAAAATAACTAGTAACTTATTAAACATGTGTAGTGGAGTAAAGAGCACAGTATTTCACATTGAATTGTAGTGTAATACAAGTACAAAGGAGCAGAAAATGGAAATAATCAAGTAAAGTACACTTCAATTCAGAACTTGAGTAAATTTACTTAGATACTTTCCACCACTGATGAGCGGGGACGCATCACTGAATAATAATCAAAAGAATAATAACAAGGCCCTTTTCTTAGGTATTAAATATCAAACTTTTATTGTGAAAAGTTTGAGTATACATGTGGCCACCTAAGTAAATGTTTTGTGAGTGATAGAAATACCTGTGTGTGCTTCTGTGTGCGACCGAACTGAAACGACGAGAGAGGGAAACGTCTCAATGGGCAGGCAGACTGAGCCGGGCTGGCGACTGTCCAGCACAGGAGCCTAAGGCGTGGGCACGAACAGGCCTGTCAGTCCCCCTGATCCTTTAATGATTGATCCAAACTAGATAGCCATCATTACCATTCGTGCACTCTCTCTTCCCCAGGTCTCCCTCCCTCTGTCTAATTTTACCTTCCATTTGCATGTTCCCATGAACTAATTAAATCTTTCCCCTGTCTCTCTCCACCTCTCCCTCTCTCCGTCTCTCGTTCTCTCTCTGTGTCCATTGGTATGAAAAATAATGCGGCACATTTTTGGCACATTATTATGTATGAAATGTGAGGGAATAATGTATTCCAGTTGGTTGAAGTTCTCCAGACCCTGCTTGTAATGAGCGCCACAGAAGTAGACACAGTGAATGTTATACCTCCATTTTCTCCCCCTCTCTTCTCTCTCGCTTTCTTCCCTCTTAAAGACGAAAGTTGCTGACCTTCCCACTGTCTGCCACCCACGCGCTTTCTCCATCCGCTTCCCACCCTTTGCGCAGTCACACATCGGAGGACTGGGCGTTTTCCTCCTGCCACCGCCATGATCATTTTGGTTTGTAGTTCTGTCCCACTTGGCTTTAATTTACAGTGGGAAAATAATTAGAATCTCACTTTTGCGAAGAGTGGAGTGAAAATGTAAACAATGCTTCCCTGCGGGCGGGTGCTTCATCACTTTGACAGGTGCATTTGAATTTGCCTGGGTGGCGGACAGGCTTGGTTATTTATGTGTCAGTCGCACATGGAAGCCCCGGCTGTGGCTGGGACTACGGTTGGGACTGAGACTAGGGTAGAGATTGGAGATCTGTGGTGTGGGGGATATAGGTTTTGATTTGGGAGAAAACTGAGGATGGTTTTGGACCTGGTACTTGGAATTGGGCTGTGGCTGGTTCTGGCACTTAGAAGGGGTGATGTCAGGATTGGGAAGGGAGCTGGATGTGGAGCTTGTGCTATGGCTGAAGACAGATTTATAGCTGTAACGAACTGGAAAGAGTACTAGTCCTAATACCTGGAAGAAGTTGGAATTAGGAAGTGAAGTATAGCTCGGTCTGGCCAAGGGAATTTGGATGTGGATGGTGCTTGAGTAAGTTTGGAAATAAACAGGAAAAACCATATATGGGCTTGGCTGGTAGCGGCATCTTGTAATAAGTCTGGAGTATTTTCAGCACTCACATCCTTTGAAATGTTTATAAGGTGCCAAGTCATCTAGTTATTAGCCAGTTTTCTCTAAATACATTTTGATGTTGTACCAAAGATGAACCAAATCTGAGTCACAGAAGTGTTGGCATCATAACTTACGTAGGAAGCATTTAGAACTACATATTTGAGCAGTTCTGGTTGTTGTTGGTGGGATACTTCATTTGGACCACTGCAGCTGGTTAAGATAGGTCAGTTTGGTAGCACTCAGGGATGTACAGGGTTGTAAAGTTGAGAGCTTGGACTGTCCTGAAGTCTGGTGCTGAAGCAACCGCACAATAATTTCAAATATGCCTGAACATTCAAAGAGAGCTTGTAAACCATCCACTCCATGTTCACATATTCATTCAATATTTATTTGTTTGCTCTGTTTGTATTGTTTACAACTTGTATATAGACTTTATATAGAGTTTTACTTATTTACATTTATTTACTTATTTTCACATAGTAGTGTACAACACAGTCCTGACTATCTTAATTCTCGACCATTCTTCACCTTTATTTGTTCAGTTTTTATTATCCTGTTGTCTATTCCTGTGTAAGCACATGAGAGCAATGAAAAACTGGTGTTAAATTCCTTGTATGTGTACACATTGGCCAAGGTAGCTGATTCTGATGTTCTCTATCACAGTGAATTGATATAAAACAAACTTTTGTCTCTGATTTTATTTAGATAAAACAGAGACATCAGTCAACATTGTATCAAAACCTTTCATTGCCAGTTATCATCCTACAATGTCTGCAATAGACTGAATCACTGTGACATGGTAATAACAACAACTACCTCCAGCTAGAAAACTGGCCGTTTGTTTGCATTGTGGAGATATGTAAACTTATTTGTGTTGCCATTTTAACGGTAACATTAAAGATAAGTAAAACATGGTGGTCGAACCATCTGAAGTTTCGACTGTGTGTATTTTATGTATCATGTTGCTTTGCTAGCGTCTTTAATATCTACCCAACAGCACATCTCGCCGAGCTAATTGCTAGTTTGGGGTAAACTTAAGCTGTCATTTTTTTTTTGCCTGTGGCCCAACAGATTAATTAGGTCTCCAACTCAACGTTTGTGAAAGTTTTGTTATTAATAAGCTACGACAGCATCAAACATCATTTCATATGAATCAGATAAATACACTTTGAAATAGCATCTTTCAAAAAGATGGTTAAATTGTGATGCAGGGGTTTTCTACCAGGAAGTTATCATAAACAAATATTGTGGTTCGGTCTATTGAACCTATGTCATACAACTCCAGGCTGTCTACACTGCTTGCCTTGCACAGACCTAGTCGTGGGAATGGACCAGGCCTACTAGTGCCAATGATGCTTGTCATTAATAATGAATGAAAGATTTAAGGATCATTCTTTTGTATCAAGCAAATATAATATCAGAGCAATAGGAACTGCTTAGGAGGGGAGGTTCAGTACCACTTGGCTGACAATGATAATCTGTCAGCATTCTCCAATGTATGTCTAATAGAAATGGCTAATCTGCTAAACCTGACCCTAACTACTGTATGAAAGCTACTGTTTCTAAAACCGGATGACTATATTGATTTTAATAGCCTTTTTCTTTCAGTCTCTTATTTATATTGTGGCTGTAATGTTGTTAGGTGTTACCATTTGACACAGATTTGTCGCCACATTTCAAAACAAAAGGCAGTGATAACATGAAAAGCACAGAGAGAGCAGAAAGGAGCATCAATGATTATTGCCAAGTGAGAGAAGAGGTAGACATGGTTGCTTCTTTTGTCCACAGATCCTCATCCACACGCACACACACACACACACACACACACACACACACATAGGAACACTCATCTACATGCTAACACATACACACACACGCACACACACAGACACACACACATCCATGCTCACAAACAGACAAAGCCTCACACAGTGAGGCAACGCATGCGTGCATCTCCAGGGCCTGCGGGCGCTTGGGGCTAGGCAGCAGGGAGTGGGGGGTGGGAGGGAGGGAAGGGAGGGTTGTGGGGAGATGGAGAGGAAGGGGGGAGGAGGGGGGAGAGGAGTGTGCACTGTGCAGAGGCTCTCTAAGCTATAGAGGGTCAATCCCTCCACTCCACCACCACCGCCGCCGCTGCTGTCTGTCAGAGCTGGCCCGGGCTCAAGGCCTGTTTGCTGAGCACTGGGTTCACTACCACAGACTGTATGTAGGCACACACACACACACACACACACACACACACACACACACACACACACACACACACACACACACACACACACACACACACACGCCAACACAGGCTCATGGACACTTGCACACATACGGTTCACATGCTCACAATTTGAAATAATAGGCATGGATACAGTAGTACAGATGCAAAAGGTTTATACTTCGGGAGTCACACTGCACAAATGCTCATTCACAGGGATATTAATGCATGCACTGGCTTCATGCAACACACACACACACACACACACACACACACACACAAGGCCAAGACATGCTACAGCACATTGCACATGGCTGGGAACAGACCAAACCACAAAGCATAAAAGACCACCGACATACATGCATGGATAAGCCAAGCAATGTCAGCCATTAGGATGGAAATAGATATGCTATTATTGTAAATTTGGCCAATATGTGGACGGTCGGCAGATATAATTGGAGCAGCTTGAAAATGGCATGGATGCACACTGTCTGCGTTGGGCCTGATTTGGCTGAAGCAAAGGTCTGCGTCTGGTTAAATGCACCACTGGACAAGACAGGCTACCCATTCATATTTGCATGCAGGGACACACACAGAAGCACACACACAGAGTGACAAAATGGCTAGTACGCTACAGTGGCTTTCATCCACCCTCCTCTCATTATATAAAGCAAAGATCACTATATTTCAACCTGAGTAATCATAGTTAAAGTGCAAAAGTAGCACAGACCAAATTGGACTTCGAGAAAAAAAAAAAGATAAACAAGCAACGATGACTATATTTACAGTCAGAATAAACCGAACAACTTTAAAAGAGATTATCCAGTGAGATAGTATCTCTGAGTGCCTGAGATAATCCAGAAAATAAGATATGCATAATTCACTGTTACTAATCTTCTTAGCAGAAAATAAAGCCTACTCCCATGCAGCCTACAGTAAACAACTCGGATAGTAGCCCATCTTTTACTTCCACGCCACGTCTGACTCAGCCAGGGCCCCAAGGAGATCACTTTTCCAGGTTTGTTCTGGAGCACATTAGAGTTTACCTGCAACTTTATTTAACAAAGGAAAATGTGCGCGCTCCGCTCTGTTCACCATGACTGAGAGTTACGTTTAGATCACATTTCTTCAAGTCAAGGGTCACTTACAAAGAGGATGAAAACACTGAGCGCATTAAAGGTGCAGTGTGTAGGATTTGGCAGGATTTTGGAGGATCTATTAGCAGAAATGGAATGTAATATTCATACGAATCATCTGATTGATATTCTGAGTCCACCATGTTTCACCACCGTGTTTTTACAGAAGCCCAAAATGGACAAACCAAACAAAACCAAACACTCTGTTTTTTATGTTTTTAGCTGCCACTGTAGGGGAGGGTGAGGTGAGGGCTATTTTATTGGTCGCAAATTTCAACCACACCGCTAGATGCCACTAAATCCTTCACGCTGGACCTTAAATTATTGACTCCAACTGCAAATACGTATCCCCAAACCTGCAACACCACAAAACATAAGCCAGATGGAAATGTTGCAATAGTACAATGCATTTGTGTAAGTGAAAATATTAGCAAGAAGATGAAATAAAGGAATAATATGAAGAATAACTGTAAATTCACATCTTCAACCAGAGGCCAATCAGCACAACTATTTAGATTTTCATGAAATCTTACACCAAATTAATTCATAGGTGTAGCCTCCTCCTGCTAATCCTTGCAAATGTATTTTACTCACTTAAGATGTACGGAACACGTATTTTAAGACGTTGTGCTCGATTCTCAAAACGTCAGGAGCCCAGGTTTCGTATTAAGATGCTGCAGACAGATGCCAAAGTTGAGTGTTGCCTTTGATATCCAAAATTTGACTTTGGAGTAGCTTCAACCTAATCAGGCCTCGGAGGCTGGAGGTGATAAGTATCCAAGCCAATAACCGAAATGAGAGCTGGGAATCGGTAAGAAGCGCAGACACATGCACGCACATGCACGCACGTGCACACACATGCACACTGTCTCTTTAAGGTTATGAGTGAAACCCTTATGAAAAAAAAAAAAAACCCTCCAAATGTCTATCTCTCCTCGGGATGTCATGTGGGGCTGTTAAGACGCGACACCTGTCACAATCACCAGACCTTCCTCATCCCCTCCGGGCCGCAGGAGGCGGCCAAGGTCAAACTCTTTAAAGGAAAGGAAGGGAGAAAGGGGAAAAGAAGTGACTAACGACGGACAGTCACAAAGAATCAGATCTGTCAAGTGAAAGCTGTAAAAACCTCGGCGGAGTCAGAGGCTGCATATGCATCTCTGTATGTGTGTCTGAGTGAGCATTACATTCTGCATTGTCTCTGTGTGTTCGCAAATTACTGCGTATGTGGTACATTTCTTCTTCTAACATAATTAACTTTCCACTGTGATCACATCCTACACAAGTCACATTAATCAGTGAAGCGTTTTGCTTAAACTATACTCTATATCCACACGACAGATATGAGCCAGGTGCTTTGGTTGCAAAACCTCCAGCGTAAGATGAGCCCTCTTTATTTTTGGCTCCGTGACTGCAGTGCTCACTCTTCAATAGTCCAATTTGTTGCCTTCTGTTGTACATTATGGGATGGCAAGGGAACAGGCTCCGTAGGTCTTGCCCTGATGGAGGAGGAAGGAGGGGAGGTAGGAGGGTGAGGAGAAGAAGGGACGGACGGAGGAGCGTTTCAAAGCAGTGAAAACCTGGCGTCAGTAACTTCTTCCAGCTGGACATGTTTTGACAGCTGACGGGCGAAGCTTCATATTATGAAGAAATTAAAGGAGAAAATCTCTTTCTCATTGATGGAGTCACAAGAGACAAGTGTCCGAAACAATCTGAAGAACACAGTGTTTGGAGATAATCTCAGAGAATCTCAGCCTGATCCTTTTTTGTGACACCGAGGTCGACCATACTGCCGGCTGCTGACTTAAGGCACTTCCTTCTTTTGACTCTCTTTCGCTCCCTCGCTCCCTCCCTCTTCTCCCTCTGACAGAAAAGCCTGCCCAGGCCCGGGCTTTGGTAGATAATGACATCCTCTCCCTGGATTAATTGTGAGGGACACATTAAGCAATGGGGCTGACACTCCCTGTAATTAAACTGTTCACACCGACGAGTTCATACTGGAACACTTTCTCCTTTCTCTCTCAGTCTGCCGCGCTGGAACTGTGGGCCTGTTTAGAATTGGGATGAGACATTAAAGTGGCTGTTTGTGAGGTTAGCCGGATCATCACCTGGTGGAATTTATGCAAAAACAGGAGTAGCCCTTTTCCATACACATGTGCTGGCTTGGCATGACTCGGTTTGGTCGGTGTGTCAAATGGTAGTGGTCTGCATCTCCATTATAACAGCGTTACCTGCATGAGGGTGTGTCTATTACTGATGGCATACGTGTCTTGAGCAATGTTTAAAAGCAGCAGACTCTTAAGCACTATTTATTATTACACTCTGCAGAGGTTGTTGGTTGTTAGCAGTTAACGTTTCTGCAAACCACAGATATGTCCAAGGTTGACATTTGTTGCAAATGTGGCGTATCATGTTCGCATTAGGTGCTTATTAGCTGACTTTCACATCAGGAGGTGGAGGGGATGGTTGTGGCGTTATTAAAGCCAACAAGGCTACCAAACAGCCAACACCTGAGCACCTGGGGACATTTCCAGCTGTTCTTATGGCGAAAAAAACGGGTGTTTCTTCACGAGACCTGAGGGTATTTCGAGCCATTTTAGTGGCGTGAAAAGCAGGTGGTTGTTGAAGGAGACCATCTCCATTTGTGATTGTGGTGACCAAAACAGGTGTTTAGCCAAACCATGATGTTTTCCTAACCCTAACTAGGTGGTTATTGGGCCTAAACCTGAGCAGAGCACATGCACAGTGCTGTGACCTGAGAGAAATAAGAACTTCAACTTGAACAAATGTAAAGTTACAACATAAAGAAATGTTCAGTTTGAATGTATCTGTTATGGATGAGGAAATGGATCTAGAAGAGGAAGAAAAAGCTACAATTCATCCCTAAATGATGACAAAGCCCGCAGAATGTCACGGCAACCTGCTTCGAGCACATTTACGTAAACTGGTAATGGAAACGCAAATCAACATAACATGGTTTGACTTGGACCAGCCAAAAATGCCAATGGAATAGCCCCAGAGGAACCTTAAGGGTATAATTTGTGAAATGGCCATTATTCAAAGGTAGCTCCAAAAACAAAGGGGCACCCTATCACCAGAGTTCCTGACAGCTGCTGCTCCTTTGCAGGTATCCCCGGCTGCTTTTATGATGAGTTGACTAGGCAATTAAGCTCATCTTAGTTCGGTAACTTGAATTCAGATGGTGTACAGTTGTAATTTTATTTTTTGTAAGGACAATAGAATAGAAAGAATATTTCATTTCATGATCTTTTTTTGAGTTTTTTTTTTCATTCTCACACTAATAGCTGCCATTTATCTGTCAGCCAAAACTACGGGGGGCTATCGGTAAAGGTGGTATTACAGACAGGATGGACTGGGGTTGCTGGTTAGCATGCTAACTTCAATAGACATCTCTGCAACACAGTACATAGACGTCTTTGACATAATGTCAACACTGTTGTTTCTTCACATTCTGTCAATTGGCCTGACATGTATCAATACATATATCTGGATATAACAATTATGGAAGATGTAATGTATGTAGCACTGTACAAAGCATACTGCATCTGCTAAAAATGACTTTCATCCGATTTATTTACTGCTAAACAAATACAGTTACCATGACATTACCTCTCCTGGTTGAAAACGAGAGCTAGAAATTGCAACCATTTAAAAGACAGTAAAGGTGTCAGGAGTCGCTCTCCACTCGTGAAGAATATAGTTCCTCTGTGGCTGCAAAACAAGAAACAGTAGCCAGAACCTCCTGGATGCATAAATGTCAAATCCTCAAACATAAGATGACTCCTACTTTTTCAAATGTAATGTCTAGAGAAAGACGTTACATATCTTACATAATCCATAGACACTGTGATCTTTGAGAGAGGCTTTACCCTCTGACTGGGCTCTGTGGGCTTTAGAGATGCAGCCCCTTCTGTGATTAGAATAAACCATAACAGACAGTGTTGCCACTAATACAAAAAAATAGCGTGCAGTCCTAGTGATCGCCTTTTTCACATATTTCCCACCCTTTGTCTGTTTAACAACCAAAATTACCTGTGTCTGCAGACCAACTGAGTAATAGCTCACCTTGTGTCCATGCCCTCACATGCCCAGGTCTCTTGAGAAAGCTATTGTGTATGGTGCTAAACAGAGGTCAGAGAAGAGGCATGTGTGTCACAGAGAACAATGCTGACTGAAAAAGGAGTGCAAGGGACGGAGTAATGGAGAACAGCTCAGCTCCCATAGCTCATTTAAGCTATAGAGGTAAGCTCAGGGAACATGTGCACAAAAGGCCCTGCAAACAGCAAGTATTTGTTCTATTTTAATCTCGCACTACTTCAAATCGGTCAGTCCGCGTGGTTGTGTTTCGCGTCCATAAAATCTTCTATGTGTGAATTGAGAAGGAGGTGAGAGTGTACGCGAGTGTTTGATCTTTATCTGTTTTTACTCGTCTCCTTTTTTAACCACTGTGCCCCGCTTTCACACATTACTGCCCAGCGAAGTCCATGACCTTTTCAGGAACACAGGCACGTAGCTTTTGCAGTCATATCTCATATTGAGCTCCCTAATGCTCCGACTGTGGAAGCTGTGCTTGCTGCTACGTCGCCCCTGTCTCCTTGCCTGCCTGCCTGCCTGCCATCGCCCGGGGCCATTGGGGGCCCACAGCGCTGTCCGCAAAAAAAAAAGAAAGAAGAAAAGCGTTGGCTGTAATTGAAGAAGCCACTCTAATGTGACACGCACATGCAAGCGCGCAAGAGGTTTGCTTATATGTACTCACACGTACATATGTGCACGATAGTCACACAGTGTAACCTTTGGAAGAGGTTATGGGGGGTTGGGAGGACTCCGGTGACCTCACGCTTACACAAATGCACAAACACACCCACACACACACACACCATAGACCAATAGTTGCCCTCTGACTCTACACGACCTCCTGCGCAGCTGAAGCACTCAGCTCCTCCTCTCCTCTCCTGGTGTTCCTGTGTTGCTGTTATGGGTTCCTGTGGAGGAGCTGAGGGTTCTATTGTTGTGTGACAGCGGTTCCTGTGTATCCTGTCACGGCCCGCTGCTCCCTCTGTCCGCCTTCCTCTCCAAAGCTTTTTCTTCCTTTTCTCGAGTTTAGATTTGCATCTCAGGTGGCCTCAAACTTTACTGTACCATTTGCACAGCAAGAGAGAGGGATACACCAGGTGAAGCGCTGCTTGATGAGTACTGCGTGCATTGTTGTCAGTGTTTCACAAGTTTATGATCCGCAATGAACTGAACCAATTATCATATTATTTTGTCTGAAAGGCAAAACAAAATATTTCTCAATTAACTTCTGCAATGAAATTAAAGGTGCAATTTGTCTTTTTTGTCATGTTAATTTACTGGGCAGGCCCTGATGTCTCTTTGGTCAGGTGGTACCGTCATGTCACTGCTGTGGGTTAAGATGGAGAACACATCTTATATGATTAACAGCCAGCCTTCCAGACTCAGGTTATCATTAGCATCCCAATCTGTGTTGTTTGACTCTCAACAGGTTTACTCCCCACCAACCACGCGGCTGTTGCAAAGCACCTTGGGTGTTCCCAAACTCGCCCGCTGGTAACCCATTACCTAGACATACGGAGACAAACGGCACGAAGGTACGCAAATGTTGATGCAATCAGGTTGCGAAAACATCTCCAGGGCCACCTCACGAACCGCCTCCCTCCAACCTCCCCCACTTCTTTTAATCTCTCCCTCTCTCCTTCAATTATCACAATGTCACCACCACCACTGGGAAAGTTTCCTTTTGGTGAATTAACAGGAAAAGAGCTTTGCAGCGGGTAAGCTGGCTCTCTACTCTGTCATTGTCATAGCGGTGGCTCTGACAAAACAGTTTGCGTACCTGCTTAAGTATTACAGAAATTAACACCTCCCTTCCAGGTACAGTAATCAAGGGGGTGACGGGAGACAATTAATTAGGTCCATCTGCATCACTGCCTTTACATAATTAATGGGGCTCATTACCGAGGCACTAGTATGATGTGGAGCATACTAGCACTCTCACTAGCTCAGAGCATGATAGTAGTAAAAGCACCAGGAAAGTAAAGAGTTTTGTTTGTTTGTTTCATTTTGTACAACTTGCCTCTAACTGACTAATCTGCAGTGTCGACTGCAGTTTCCTGTCAAAATCTGTCGAGTTCTGATTGGCTTATCCCGCAGGTTTCTGTTAGCCTCCGTGCTGAGCCATCTTGAAAACAGTGGCCTAATCACAGTTCTCTTTGAGATATTATACGGGACATTTCTGCATTGAAATGTCTAAAACCGACCGACCTTTGTTAAATATTTTTGGTGAATTGTTTACTTCCATTATCCCAAATGTTTCCAACAATGTTCAAACCCAGAGAAATCCTATTTTTATTCAATGTAACGACTCATTTCATTTGGTCACCTGTTGCTGTAACCTGAGAGTGCCGGAGAGAGTCAGAGGGTGAAGAAGGAAGACTAAACATAATGTGAATCAAACTTTAAAGGTGCAACATATAAGAATGTTAGTCCAAAACATTAAAACAACAACTAAAACTATCAATGGTAAAGAAAGAAGTTATGATGTCTATGTATTGTATTACAGAGGTATCTACCTAAGTTAGCATGCTAACCAGATAGCCCTGACCTGCCCGGTCAAAAGCTCTCGTGCTAGCAGAGTAAATACCAATACCCAGTGGCCCGACCTCCCACTTCGAACCACCAGCTGCACGGCTAACTGAGCTAACTCGCTCTAGGCAGCCACCGTTAGCAACAGTTAGTAGTTACTCCAGGTGATACGCTGCTCCATGTTTGTTTTAAACCATGTTTCACTTGCAGTTTGTGGATTGACTTTGGCTGTGATCTGTGGTTTTCTGCATGTTTTTGATTTAAGACAGCAGCAATGATCTGTTGTGCTCATCACTATGTCCGTTTTTTAGCAAACAGAAACACATACTACATACTAAGTATTGTGAATGCAAAAAGACATCTACGTTACTGTGCTCAGTGAAAACCACACTTCACTAGAGGGCTATAAGAAGATTACATTAATTAAAATAAATACCACATCCATAATCTCTAAACAATTTACTCTTGCACACTAAGTGTAAAAGGTGTGACGTCCTTCGCAGATGTAAAAAGCAGCGTAGTACAAAAAGTGAGGTAAGTCTTAAAGAATTTCAATTATGAAAAATGCCATAATTGGTGTGTGAGCTAATGCCCCCTCTCTCAGCTGTTATCCACAACACTTGGGGCTAATGATCTTTAACGGAAACCCATTCTTTCCCTTCCTTCCTGTGATCAAATTAAAGGGCACACAGGTAGATAGGTCCTTGACTCATTCAACCCTCTTTGCTTAGCCAGCGAGCTCTACTGCTGACATCTTAACCCGAGAGTAATATTTAAACCTTGAAGCAACTCAGATGATCATATGGCATGGAGGAATCTATAATATAAAGTTAATTGGTGAGAAAGTAAAAATTAGATTATGTTTTATGACTGCCTTGTGAAAATTACAAGTTTGATAATAATAGGCCATTTGCAGGTTGGTTATTGAATGTGGATTCTTTTTTTATTGTTTCAGCGCTGGAGGGAGATACAGCGTCAGAGAGGTTTTGCTGAGGTCTAAGTTACAGCACAGCACATCCAGAAAAGTAGTTTTCACCTAATTGATTATAATCAGCTCGCATTTTGTTTTGCTGGCATTAACTTTTTCCTTGTCTTGTGTCCCTGCCTAGAATAAACTGTAGTTAAGTCATGATAATACATGTGATATTGGGGAACCTCTGAAGCTCTGCACAATGCAAATATATTTTTACACATTGATACATACACACAATACAAATTTTATGTCTGTTCTCTTATGTATATCTAAAATTAATGTTCAATACTAACCCTAACCCTAATAGAGAATAGTCTGCTTGTCCCGCAAGTGTGTTTTCCCATTACAGTTGATACTGGAGGTGATCTGGCCAGCAGTTCAAGGAGCAAATTTCTAAAAATAAAAAGTCTATGCACTGTGTTGGGGAGATGTCTACTGTAATTAGCATGCTAACCAGTTAGCCTGACCCATCCTTTCTCCTAATACCACTTTGTACAGGCAAGAGTCAATAGTCTGATAGCCTCTGTCATTCCAGCTGGGAGATTACAGATTTACATCTATTATCCAACCCTAAACCTTCTGAATTCAAGTTTCTCACATTAACTAAGACGACGCTTCCAACACAGTCTTGGTTTGTCTTTCCACAATTACCTCTGGTATGGTCAAAATAAATCCTCAATTCACCAAGTAAGATGTGAAAATATTCCGGTTCTACGTGTCGTTTTGGCACACTGTCGATGTCCAACTCTCTAATGCACCGCTCCGCTGCACACCTCTCGTGTCCCCCGCCTGCCGTGTCTTGTCGCTCCTGAAGTCATAGTCCTGGTAAATCACCTCTGTACTGTATCACCTGTTGTCAAACTGACTTAGTCGTTTTTTGAGGTTGTGTTCAGTCCCAGTTCGGTGTCCAGCCATGTTCAGGTTGCCAAATCCAGTTGAGCTGGTGACTATGATCCGAGATCCCGGTCCAGGCAAACCCTAGGGCCACCGGCTCAAATGCTAACTGAACCATGAGCTAATTAGCTAGCTACAGCCAAGGATAGCAAAGAGTAGCAGTTGTTGGTTATTCTGGTGATATGCTGCCCCCGTGTTTTTGGAACTCCCTGTGAATTTGGGCCTTATTTAACAAATTAGACCTTTAAAGTACAAGGGACCTGGAAATCAAAGGTATAATGTGGGTTGGCTGCTCAAGCAAACTGGCTGACAGATTTCTAACTTGTTTCTACTAAAGGTTTCCTGACTGATGCACAGTCAAGCAACAAATTGCTACCTGTGATCCAATGCAGCTTAAACACCTCTATAGGGTGCCACAGAGGAGGTCTTAAAATTGCTGCAGCATGTTAAAACCTAAATTAAGGTAGTAGATTAACCTCTAAAGACTCTCAGTAGTGATCCTCTAAACGATTTTCCATTTTCTGTTTTCCTGTCTGCCAGCTGACATACAGCTGGTACCAAATGAGGCTAAAACAAACAGGAGGTATTTGCAGTTCCTGTTTGCCCCAGATCTGATTTGTAGAAAATGTCATTCTTTATCCTTCTAAGAGTGTACTGTTCAATAACTTTCTAAAATTGGCTCAATATCAGACGGCTGCTGTTCCTGTGAGTGCCTTGTTTTCCTTCTCCTCATCCCTCCTTTCTCTCACTCAGCTAATGAAGGCCTCGTGGCCCACTGTTATTAAAATTACGCCCTTGCCTCTGATATTAATTGGGTCCGTAATAAGGAATGCGTCGGATTCATTATTTAATTGCAAGGGCACATTTGGAATACAGTTTCTGAAATGTATTTTTAATGAAAAACACTACATCCTGACCTAATCATATCAACCTTATTCTATCTAATTAAGGATGCAAAAAATCATTAGAGTTGCAAAATATTAGTTTCGGCTCTGTCGGGCTGCTCCTTTGCTCGCCTTCATGAATATATTTTTTTCCTGTCTGTGATAAATAGTTAATGAGGGAAAAATGACAAAAATTTGCATGTAGGCAAATTAGTCTAACAGGGATATGTCTTTGCTGAGTTAGGAAAGTGACCCTTTTCACAGGAGAAATTGTTCCAATAATTATGAAATAATGGCAAGGCCCATCTTATTTTGATGAAAAATGGCCAGCTTGAATAATGTAAAAATCATAAAATGCAATAACCCTAAATTCTCATCATGCTGTAGAACGTGTTAACGTGTTAGCATTTTATCAGTTTAATAACGGCAAATTAGGGACAATATGAAGTATGCTGTAATTGTTGCTGTGGAGGGAGATATGCAGTAATGCAAGGATGATTTAGCAGTGCCACCACAGCAAGAGGCCATCAGCGGCTAAATGAAGCATTTTCTTAATCACAAACTTTGGGGGTGTAATTTCGTTCAAAGTCTCCAAACATTGGGAGGTTCAATTTTCTCCCAATAAGCAGGTCCATCACCATCCCATTAGCAGTAGTGTAGTCACCTCTCGGAGCCAGGGTTGCAGTTCATTAAGGCTTACAAGACAGGTGTAAAAAAGTAGACTTTAGGCAGTTTCAGGGTCTAACGGTCGTATTTAGGAGGATCTACTGGCAGAAATGTATTTTAATATTCACAATTATGTTTTCATTTGGGTATAATCACCTTAAACTAGGAATTGTTATGTTTCCACTAAATTAGATTGAACCTTTTATATCTACAGAGAGTGCAGGTCCTCTTGCACCGCCATGTTTCCCACAAAGACGAAGCAAACACTGGCCCCAGAGAGAGGGTCTTTCACCTTTTATTGCATTTTTAGGGTTACGCATAACACAAATCATATCTTACGACTTCAATATAACATTGTGAGACCATTTCAAGTGTGTAAAATGTTCCCCTTTCAACTCAACAATATTCATCATCTTCTGCACAAGAAGTGAGGTCACCAGCTGATGCTTTGTCCGGTAAAAATGATAAGATTTCTATGAAGGCACATAGTGCTCAATAAAGCTCGTGGCACAGCAGATCAACACTGTTCAACGCAAACTTGTCAGACACCAACTGATGAACTGCAATCATTATTCCCATTTGTCTGACAAACTCCAGGGGATACAATCTTGTTTTTTTATTAATGGTAATCATGTATTCATCAGTTGAAACTCTGTCAATCACTACTTGAGTTGTTTCTGTGTAACGTCTGCCTTTAATTGTGTTTGTAAAGATGCAGATTGCCTCCGTTCACACTGTGGGGAGTAGACCTTCAAATGTGGAGTTTGACTGAGGAGAAGTTGTTTTTCTAGTGATTAGATTTTCCCAATCCTACAAATGTTAACAGCCTCGTCCCTGAACAAAACATGTTTTGAATTACTTTTTTCCTCCCCAGCAAGACAAAATTGTGCATCATTTCTCAACAACCAGTCCGTCTTACACTAGAAACAGAGTCTACTGGAGTTTCTGGTTCCATTTTACCCCTATGAACTTGTGCAAGCAAAGAGCAAGGGAGTTAATGAACAGCGAGCGATGTGTGCCACTAACAAATCCTAGAGAATAAATTAAAGGGGGCTGCAGTTTGATCGCTGTGTTCCATTTCCCTTATCTGAACAAGTCACATTTTCAATCACTATGCAAAGATTTCTACATCGGGTGTAGGCTCGCTGCTAATACACTGCCCTTCCCAGTGTCATCACCATCGACCTACGCTGGGGCTGTCAGACACGCGACAGCCTCTCCCCAGCAATAGTAATTTCATGGGGACATGCATTTATGCCAACTAGAACCCCGCAATCCCCATGACACCGGGTTGTCCATATGAAGAGAATGCACGGTGTGGCATGTGCATATGCATCCCGGTATGTGTGTTGATTGAGCAGTCTCTCTTTAATGAAATATCTTCGGAAATTGGTTTCCACAGACTAATCAGGCAGCCCGCTAGCCGAGTTTCTGTTTTGGTAATTATCTTGTACTAATTAGAATGAAGCTAAAGACCTCTGAGATGAATTCTCAGCTTTCTGAAATGTAACTAAAGAAAATGTAATGATATAAAATGAGCCTGTTCTATACATCCTCTCGGACCTAATATCTTCGTTTAAATGACCAGATTGAATGTGCTATTGATGAACAGTTTGATAGCAACATGGCTGCCATTAAATGTTCCCTTCAGAATCAAACTCTTTCCTTCAGCGCCGCATCACAGCAGATACCTCCCGGGGTTACAAGTAACCACACAGACCAATCGAGCAAGATTAGTATCAGTGACCTTTTGGCTCATTCTCTCGTTAAGAAAACATCCATTAGCCCAATTAATCTCCAAGGGTTTGAGGAGAGGAGCATTGTCTACTCCAGAGAGACAGGAGAGGCTGCGGTGTGCTGAGATGCTTACCTTGCGCCTCTCCCCGTTGAAGCCTCTCCACTGCTCCGCCTTCTTGACGATGTAGCTCAGCTCCTGGTTGGACAGCTCCAGGTCTTGAGGCAGGAAGTAGGTCCCCTCCTTGGCCGTGAGCCGCTGAAAGACGTCCAGCATGCGGCCATCGTTGTGGAATCTGGGAAGCGTGTTGAGAAGAGAAGAAGTGAGGAGGGGGAAGTGTAGCAGCAGTGACGCCATACTGAATCACTGTCTTTGCCCTGTAAAGGTCACACGGGGTCAAATGTCAAAGTCAGGGAAAAGCGGCATCTTTGCCTCGCGTCAGAGATGATAATTACGGATAACTAGCTCTGCGGTTTCCTCGATGCCGAACAGCACCACGTCTTATTTTTTTACTGTCATATTGGCTGGCTTTTATGGAACAGGTCAAATCACAGTGATCCCAACTTGCTGGAGGAACACATGAACCTTCTATTGATTACACAAAGCGTGTTTGCAGTGTAAGTATAATACATCAATTCCAACACAATGAAAGAGCAAAAGGAATCAAACAAATTGGCCTGTGAGTGGGAAGCACTTTGTTAACACAAGCCGACTGAAGCGATGTCTGCGTTTGTGTGTCTGCGTGGTTGTACATCTGTTAGCGTGTGTGGGAGTCAGATCCTGGGATATTCTTCAGTGTTAATGCTGAGCTTCAAAGATGGCAGATGCAACGGACGTGCTGGTTGCAGATGTGTCTGGAGAGACCGGCCTGAGTCACAAGAAAACGTTCGGCGCAGCAGAAGGCGTATTGATTCATACCTCCAGATGAGCGCGCATCACCAAAGTGTTATTTTTCTTTTGCCACACAAGGGTGCATGCAGCCAACCCCTAAAAAGAATCACCATGTCTGTAAACAAATGCCTTGGCTGACCATCAAAACCAAAAGACCTTGTGCCCTTCCATAGAGATTCTAGTCTGTCAGAGGGTAATCAACTCTCAAATAAAACCAACATCAAGGAGGCCGGGATTTATACAAGAAGCTGGTACGGCGCTTTGAACTCAGCATCATTCCCCAGCGCTCTTGGGAGCGGGATGTTTGTAGAATCTTGACCTCAGACACAGGAATAGCATGCATTCATTTTCATCCTACACTTGAATTGTGCTTCTCATTCATTTATGCGGCCTCTCTCTTGGAGGAATTCACCATCTTTTTTATCTTTGTGCTTCAAAAACTGGCTCATTTCCTTCGTGTTGGAAGTGCCCCAAATATAAGTATGTGTTGCTTATATCTGGACTATGACCTGGATGATGAGGCTCTCATCAGCTCTTCTTCAGCACAGGGGTCACCTTAAGGACGTGTGTTAACTTATGGAATACATTTCAACTGAGCATTCATGACAGCATGACCATGGTGGATAAAAGGGGGACGGTATTTTTGTATTGTAAACCTACTTACATTAAATATATATTCAGGCTTATTTCAACAATTGCGCTCTTATTCAATGCAAAAGTTTCCATGTGTACTGTATATGTACTCACCACCTACAGTTTAAACAGGTACATAGGGTTAATCAGCCAAATCAGTCACTGATCACTGCTTCTTCAAGGAAAAATGAATTGATGGTTGTTTCTCTGCCATTTCTGCCTTCAGTTGTGTCGACAGTGCCAAAAAGGTAATAGTTCTACTTCATGTTGAGGTCACAGTGGGTGCTGGTATTAAAGAGTGCATTAACACTAGAAGTACCAGAACTACTGGAACTGCTGTGAGTCATTTTGACAGCTAGATTTCAAACTCTATAATCCCTCATGATAAATACCCAATATAGAGAGTCATGAATTTGAGTGTGTTAGGATATCTTTTCAAAAGTCAATACAGGTGTGTAAACTAATATCCCCTGCGCAAACACACACACACATCAGCACTCCCCGGTCTCCCCTCCTTCATGCTCCTCAAAGAGCCTGTGCAGGGCAGCAGAGTGGAGCTCACCTGCATCAGCCGTGAATGGATCTGGCTGATCTGTCTCAGATAAAAGTGGTCGTTTTCTGACGACAGACAATGATAGTTGCCAAGCAACCAAGATGCGTCTACCACCGCGAAAAAGTATTATTTTAACCGTGGCAAAATCTGTGTGGGAAACATGAGAGCTTCCAGTTGAAATAGGTAAAATTCACATTCACATTTTCTTTGCCTTTGTGTCATTTATATAAAAAAATGTAAATTAAAATATGGACACTTTTAGGGAAAGTCAGTACCAGCATCACTGTAATGTTCATGTATGTGAATGGCCAAAATGTTACAAACACCCCTCAATATAATAGAGTCCAGTTCAACAACACTGCAAACTACAAGCTCCATAATACACATGTAGTTAAATTAATACCTCACACTGTCAATCAAAGAGTATAATTATCTTTTTAAAGGCAGAGTTTATGGCAGAGTTGCACAATTAAATGAAATCTCAATATCCAAACTGCAGAAGGTAGGTTTAATATGTGACAAAACAGAATTATAATTATAATGAAGCTGCAGAGATGCCCTGGCCTGTAAATCTTTTCAGATATACCATAATTATTGGATCATATTAGATTGTACAAGTGTACCTAATGAAGTGTCCGGCGAGTGTACATTAATTTTACAGTCAGTACATTTTTTTTCTTCAAGAAGCAGTAATTAGTGACTGATTTGGTGGATGTTGGATGTCAACATGCAAACTTGTGCACTGAGTACCCTTCTACACAGAAACCCACAAAAAAATAGTAATTGTGTAAGGGAACGCAGACTAAGTCATTTTTCAGTCTTGAACCTTGTAATCATTTGAATGTAACTGCGCCGCTATCAACCTAACGTCACTCTGTTGGGTGTTTATGAAGTTACAAAGAGGATAGAGGTGTAAAACACATCACTGATGTGTATTTTTTGCAGCCAGTGAATAAAGGCTGCCTAAAATGTAATTAAAAAAGGATAACAGTCCATTCTATCTATACATATAGCCCGAGGCATTTTTTTTAGAAATAGGTCACGCTCTGTGTCAGAGCCCCTTCCTTGCAGCCAATAGGAAACTGTAACCCATAAAATTATCAGCCTTGCTTCAGCCTCGTGGCCTACATTCAATACAAACCCGTGTGGCGGTTGAGTGGCAGAAGTCATTATTCCCGGCTGCTGTTTTAATATTGTCCATTTAGCTGGCGCCCGATAAGCGTCCCGCTTACTGAAATTAGATGGCACCCTCTCCTCGGCCGCCAATCTCAAACTGATTAATTCAATAAGGGTTTTCTTACATTTTGTGCCGTTAATGGAATTTGGTCCTATATGAGGGGTGGAAGAACACACCTTGGATGAATACTGAGTTACATTATTCAGTCATTTATCACCCGCCCTTCCACTGCAAAGATGATGTCCTTCTATTATTCAAAAAGTGCAATAGTCTGGGATTTTGGGACCCCTGTTACTGCAATGTATGTTTAAATCTGCCCTCACATTGCAGTGCAGTGTTAATCTCCTGTGATTTTCCAAAAACTGAGAAAAAGGGAGTGTGTGATTCAGCAGTTCAGGACCAGCCCTCTTAACCTCGCCTGTGAGAGATTCACACTTGCTATGTTTTTTTCCCTGTTTCATTCCCACCTATCAGGAAGCTTCTAACAGCTTTATAGAGGGATGAAGGCTTAGCAGAAAAAAAAAAAACGTGAAAACAGTCTGAGGTGCTAAAACATAATACAAGCCTAGCAAGTAAATGCTTCAGCATGGCTGACCTCAATCTGCAAGACATGAGTGGAACACACAGTGCATTATGATGGAGTATGTGTGTTCACTACCATGTATATGCAGGCCATTTCAGTATGTATGAAACCTGCAGTGATACCAACCATGCAAAACATTCAGCCTAATCGGATAATGTAAGGGGGTTATGTCTTCACGCTATATCAAAACACATCTAACTTTTGAATTAGAAACGCTTTCAATTTTCCAACCAATTGCAGAGTATGGTATGTTAAAAAAAAAGGCAACTGTGCCGTGTGTGTGTGTATTTCTGCTTTTGTGTCCGATAACTCAGTGTGTGTTTGTGTGCAGAAGTGTGAGGTTGATGCATAACTGCATAAGTAATTCCATGCGACTATAAAATCAAAATGGATTAAATCAACATTTGTTTTCATTTTCTGTTGTTTTTTTTGTGCTTTTCTGCGGACAGAGGAGGGGATGGTGGATCTGGTGGATGGGGTGAAACGTAGCACGGGGCTGCGGGGGTGGGAGGTTTGGAGTTATTTCTGAACAGGTGCCTGAGAATAGTAGGCTGGTGAGGGCCAGGGAGTTTCAGAAAGGGTTTTCCTCTTCATTGGCAGAATGTCCCTACAGGCTGCATCAATTCAAAAATACCCAAATGATAATTTAGAGCTTGAGCTGTGTTGTGATGCTCTTTGAGCCACTGGGAAGGTCGGACATGGAGCTCAAAGTCGGGGGGGGGATGAGCGTTGTGGAAATATAAAGGAACTGGATTCACGTCTTGACACTGACATGTTTCTCAGGTTGCACTCAATTGTAAACCCACTGTGACGTCACCCACTGGTCTGTGGTTTGGCGTCACGGCCGTTGAAATCTTGTTTTTCAAGACAAAAGTCACCATATTTGGACAAGAGGGTGGAGGATGGGGAGGATATCCCGACTGGATCTGACTGAGAACCAGAGCACAAGCCGTGTTAGTGACTTGTCAATCACTGGTAAGCCACGCCCAAGAGCATACCCTGCTTTTATTGTCTATTTTACTCAAAATGGTGCCATAATTTATTACATGAACACCGTGCTGTATTGATGAAGACTTGAAACTAGCCATTTAGACCATAAACTCATTATGAGAATGTTTCCTGAGGTAATAAATCATGTGAGAAGTAGGGTCATTTTCTCATAAGCTTACATACAATTAGACATCTTTTTGACACCAGTGAGTCACCTCCTGCTGGACATTAGAAATAATTCAGGTTTAAGCCACTTCTGCATTGGCTTTACTTTCATACCCTGAAGCAACATCCATGTTTCATAGAGTCAGTGGTTGCACTTGAGTGATGCCTGTGGCTCATATATGACATATAATCACAGTTAACGACATAAATGCAAATAGATAAAGCCATTACCTTCCTGCGTGTCTCACCTGAGCAGGTAAATGAAGAGGATGGTGATGGAGAGCAGGAAAAGGACCGCGTAGAGGAAGAAAGTGATGATCACTCCCGCTGCACCTGATTGGTCAGCTCGATAGAAGTGCCAGTAAAGCTTGGCTGCATCACCCACCGGTGTGTCCGGGCTGTAAGCGAGACGCTGAGGAGACAGAGATTGAAAGAAAAAGGAAAGAAAAAAGAAAGACAAATCTGTAAATGTTGGATGTATAAGACTGGACATTTGCAATATGGGGAAGCTCTCACCCAGGACAGAGATCAATCAAAGGAAGATCACATGATGGCTCAGGGACAAAGTTTCACATACTGGTCAGCTGGTGTTGCTCTCACTCAATTATGTTACATTGCTGACTTTTTAAAACCACAAATACAACAAAGACATGAAACCATTTCTTAGAAATTAGTAAAAATATATATATATATGTATATTGCCATTACAATGCCCTTTAACTAGGATTGAGACATCACTGTACTTCTTGTCAAATGATTCACAACTGTGAACAGTCAAAATCCAACCAGCTGCCAAAAAAGACACCCATCTAACCTTGCACATTTCCTTTCTCACCCCCCCCCCCTTTTTTTTGTAATCTAAAGTCACTTTGCCAAGATAAAGTGAACTCCTATTTAAAGTGCACAAGTGTCCAAGTTATTTTTAAGTGACTTACCCCGAGGACGGCGTCCACTGCAAAGACCGCCAGGGGGTCGAGGACTGTCCACACTCCCTGAGCCATGATAAACT
Organism: Pagrus major; assembly: GCF_040436345.1. Lineage (NCBI taxonomy): Eukaryota > Metazoa > Chordata > Actinopteri > Spariformes > Sparidae > Pagrus > Pagrus major. Next base: position 12,530,137 of record NC_133233.1, read on the forward strand.
TTGACGTGAAGGAAGGGAGTGAGCCAAATATCTGTTGACAGCCCCATCTGATCAGAACCAGCAGGAACGTTACTGCGTTCAAGGTCAGGGGACCCACCACCACCATCGCCAGCTCCTCCCGGGTGTGGAGCAAAGAGCTCTGGTATACGAGGTCCACCGTGTGTGCGTGGAACTGGAATCTGGCGGCAGAGGAAGCGGAGGCGGGTGACGTGCGTGTGGGTAGACTGGAGTGTTAAGTGTGTGCATGTGTCAATATGCATGTAGTAGTGGTTTATGATGCCTCGCAGCTCAAGGGCAACTGGTTCCAGCGGTTCACACACTATGTTATATTATTTGTGGTTGATTCTATCATATTTAATTAGTTCGATGACAACTAACACTATTATTGGCTGTTTTACTAATATGTGCTGCCTTAGTCTTGATATGTTTAAAGATATCTTTTATTGGATTGATAATCTATATGTTTATTTATATATTACATTTAATATTAAAAAGTAAAGTACATCATAAACTTGTGACAGACGGTGTCAACACCTGTGTTCATACCAATCAGATGGAAACTTGCCAGATCTTTTCTCATCCCCCCGTTGTAAGTTAGACTCCCCCATTTACCGCAAGCCTCATGAGTTCCTTAATCTTCCCATCAGTCAGGAGGAGGTAGAGCCAGTGGTGGGAGAGGAGAGGTCCAGTTTTTGCTCATTAATTTCCATCTGATTTGCTCCAAGAGTCAAGCGTCTCTCAGATTCCGTCCATTAATCTGACAGTGGAGGTCCATCGGCATTTTATCTGAGGCACATCTCCTAACACACAGATACAATCCTCCAAAAGTCCTTTCAGAGCACAGAGATTAGCTCGCCAAATGACCAGTACAGACAGAGGAGCTTCATGTTATTTCACTGTAGCCTTCTAGTTTACAGATAAATTGCACTGTTAAATCTCATTCCAGGAATGACAGGGGGATATTTCATTCATAGTGAATCTTGATATGATACGATGAAACTTTCCAATTTAATAAATTTTGACATTGGCAGCATTGTCCCATTTAAAATATTGAGGGTGGCAGCATCATTCCATATTAAATCACATTCGATGTCTCTTCAAATGTGATATTGTATTGAAATATCAAAACTGCAGGTGCTATTTCTAGGCAATGTGGATCTAGATCAATGGTGGAAAGTACCTAAGTACATTTACTCAAGGTATGTATGTAAGTACAATATAGAGGTACATGTTCTTTATGTGAGTATTTTCATGCATTGTATGCATTTTCAGCATACTATTCATTTGAGCGTTACTAGTTATAATCTCTGAACCCATCGGCTGTTGGTGTTGTCAGCAGATATCTGGATATCTGCACTAAGACTCCCTCTTTCATGCTCTTGTCATTGTTTGCAGTCTGATTAGCGACTTAGGGCGCAAGACTGGGGTTTAGAAACAACTCTTTAATTTGTCTGCATATGAATGCAGACAAATCAAATAAAGGTAAAACAAACCTGAATCATCACCTGCGGGCAACCAAAGCCGGCTCAAACAGGACTGGTTAATACTACTTGGACTACAAACAGACTACAAATGAAAAACCAGAACACTTTGGATACCAAAATCTAATCAAAATCTTCATTCATATGCAGATGTACTGTATGTTTATAGAGGTTACTAATCATTTAGCGGATTAGATTTTTTAAAACCTATAATTATAATTAGCATTTAATACATGTGTATTACACATTTTAACACATTTTAACAGACTGCAGCTAATGGAACAATAGTTAATGTTGACCCTAACTGACCCAGCTATAAAAATGCATCCTACACATTGATGCATCAGCAGTAAAAGTTAATACAACATAATATGTATCAGTGGCGGGGGCAATTGTGCATTATGAACTTCTATATTTAATTTTCATTAAGTATAAACTGTATGACTACTTTTACTTGTGTCATTGTATAAAAAAACAGAAAAACACAAGAAAGGAAGACCAGACAGCTCATAGGTGACTGAAGTGACACTGGGGCCGGAGCTTCTGTCGCTCCTGGGCACACTTTGCTGTCTGCTAATGTCCGAGGGTGCATTATGGGGTAGGAGGAGGCAAAAGAGAGAAAGAGTCAGAGAGGAGGAAAAATATAGAGCGAGATAAAAACAAGAAGGGAGGGAGGCCTGTCATCACACTAGCCACTCTGGCTGTCACTCGGCCTCTCTCTCTCTCTCTCTCTCACTGGGCAGCACCAGCTCTGGCCGTCGCATGGAGAGAGAAATGCTCGGAGGGAGAGCAGCAGATTCGGACATGTGGAAGTTGTCATCCGACGTTGACCCCCTCTGTTTTCGCATTTTTGTTTTTTTCACCTCCTATCCACCCCCTCAGTCCATCCTTCTTTTTCTTTTTTTTAATTCAAACACATTTTTTCCCTCCCCTCAGCCTTCTTCTATCACTTTCCATGATTTAACGCGCATGATGTTTGCACCCCCATGTTATTGTAATAAAACCTGCTTGTACGCATGTCTGCGGCCAGCTTGTTTTATTGTGATGAATTAAATCAGCACCATATGCCATTGAGATGTGATTTAACAGTTCTGTGCTATCTTATTGCTGTTTATTATCAATGCCGTGCACCAAAAAATAACAATAAATTCCTTCCAAATAATGTAGTCTTTTGGGACTTAAAGCCGTGTGGTGAAATCAACAAACTCCCCCAGCAATGGTTTGTTAATATTGAGAGAGTCTTGTTAAAATGTTAATGGGGGGATTCCAAACAGATGATTAGGGCGTATCCAGTGTGTGTGCGTGCATGTTTGCCAGCGCACACACTCAGAACTCACTGCACATCTTCTGCTCCTTAGCCTCTCCACATCCCATTCCACCAGAACCGTACTTTGCATGTGTGTGATTGAGCTTGCTTGTTGTGTGCATCTGCAATATGCCTATGCGCTCAGCAGTAATCTATGTATGTATCTGCCCTCCATGTAAAGGGATTTATGTCGGCAGCGATGTGTGTGTTCAGAAAAGTGTCTATGCGGTTCTGCTCTGTGTGTGTATGTGTATCCATACGCTTTCCCCCGCCCATATGTGTGTGTGCGTGTGTGTGTGTGTGTGCGTTCAGGGCGATATCAAAGGAAGCAAACTCACTTGTTGACAGGAACTGCTATGGCCTGGAGGTAGAGCCACTGGCTGCAGTAATGCAGGTAGAGCCTCACAAACCACATCAAAGCCAGCAGCGGCATAATGAGGCCGAGCTGCCTAACAGAGCCACGCCAGCTACTATGCGGCTGTTGTTGCCGTGGTAACGGTAGGCCCAGCTCGGACGGCAGCATGCGGAGGGCCAGGCGGGCTCGGTCGGACAGGCGTGTGGAGCGGGATCCAGATCCAGTCGGTGCTGATCTGCTTTTAGACAAAGGAGAATCAGACTTTTTCCTTTTTCGTCTAACAATAATCATATTTTTTATTTTAAACACAACGATGTATATGAGTGTCATACATAAAATGTTAATTAACCCACATGAAGCGGACCTCAGCAGAGAAATACAAAGGATAGTGACCCCAGATTGAATGACTGATTGGATTCAGTGCAGATACTTTTCTTTGCATCACATAGTATTATAGTATTCAAATGCATGCGTTTGCTCTCATCAGATGCATGCAGCATATCAAAGGTATTTGAATACTACATTTCCCTAATGTTGTATTCAAATCGACACACAATCGCACATGTACACAAATGTACTCACACACGCACACATGCACACACAAACAGATAGGAATCCCTTCCAGCGGTGCTCAGCCTCCCTCAGCACCTCTGCCTCCTCTGTGCCGCCCTTTGTCAGGCCTGCTCAACTATTCCCTTTCATATAGAAGGCACAGATGGAACAGTGGAGGCGAGAGGAGAGGAGAGGAGAGGAGAGGAGAGGAGAGGAGAGGAGAGGAGAGGAGAGGAGAGGAGAGGAGAGGAGAGGAGAGGAGAGAGAAAATATGTTGACTGACAAACTAGCGTCAAAAATATCCTACACATCATATACAACACTGTATAGCATGTCTGTGTGAATAGTAAATTAGTGTGCATAGACATCCATTTATTATAGTTTGAACATGTCAACACAAGCAGACACTGATAACCTCCATCGTCTGGCTGACAGTAATTAGCACAAGGCTAAAGTAGATGTATACAGTAGAGTTATGGTTAGCATCACAGAGTGTGACTTAAGGCCTTCGCCTGTGGACATCCCTGTGTCTCACCACTGTGTCCCAGAGAACAGTTGGAATTCACTTTGTAGTGGGTATCTGGGGAAAACGGTACACTGCCTAAAGAAGAAAACTAGAAAAAAAACAAAAAAAAAAACAGAATCAATTGTAGCGCCCCCCCGCCCCACCACCTCGCCAAATAATTAGGCTCCACTTGCATCAAAATGCAGCATTGTGTTTTCTTCTGCTTGCATTGCCGCAGAAATACGAGCCGACATGCAGTTGCGTTTAAAACAAGAAAAGAGATCATCTTCGCCGTTCCTGTGAGGTGGGCACACTCTCTGAAGTGTTAAATTATTTGAAGTTATCAAGTTCCTCGTGGATGCACACAAGAGCAGTGGTGTAGTGCGCGGTACACGTGGGAGAACTCGACGTTCATTCAGAAAATGCTCAGTCAACAGTTTGAGCTGATAAATATTCATAGCCTGTCTGAAATAAACCGGAGCAGAGAGGATAAACATCTGTCATAGGAGTCAGTTACCGGTCACTTCTGGGGTTGATATTTTAAAAAGCATGTATCCCAAGTGATCCAATGTGTATGTGCTATATATACTGTATATTTCCTGTGTGAGGTCAGTGAGATGCTGTACATAGAAGATAATATATGCATAAGAGAAGGAGGGAGAATTGCACTGCATCTATTGCTTTTTTATTACATGCAAATTAAATCATCAGAAGACACTGTTTACCATTGTTTTTCTACTATTAATGTTACATGAAAAATGCATTAATATGTCTCCATATTGATGAATGACACTCACAATAAAGATAAAAAAACTTTAAAATCACTGCCCTGAATTACGTGAAGCAAAGAATCCATACATGACACTTTAGATTTATGGGAGATATGTTGAAAAATGTGTAATCCCAGTGTCAAGTGTGTGTTTATACATGATTCTGAAGTGTTCCACGAACAGAAAGACGATCATGTACACGCAAATGTGTGTCTCTGCTTCTCTATTATGATTTTGACAAAGGCACGTCCATTCTGTTCCAAGCTTTATCACCACTTGCTCCTCTGTGTGGTATAAAACTGCTTTTCCGCATGTCTGCAAGAGTGGAATTACGGAGTAGACAGAAAAGCAGTGTGTCACAGACACAGGCAAGATGCTACCCTGTCAAGTGACATTAAACGAAAACGGCAAATACAACCTGACGCCCATCTTTCATATAATGAAGATATTGATGATGCATGAAAGAGGAATATTTTTAGACGTCTTCGTGTGGCGGCCTCTTCCAAAGGAAACTGGTAACATGATGTGAAATCTGTTATCACCACTGAATTGATTTCATTATGGCACCTCCAATTACAAAAGTACAATGCAGAAAAAGAGGAGAAGGCAGGGGGTGGAGGTGTGGGCTTTTTATCTTGCAGGAACGAAGGATGTTTCATTCCAATATCACAGCTTGTCCCCTGAACGCCTGATAGCATGTGGCGTAGCGGCCCAGAGATGAAACTAACCATTTCAACAGGCATGCATTGGCACATAATACTATATTTTAATTGTAGTTTATACGATTCTGTGAAATCTGGGCCAGGAGCTGTTCCCTCATTATCTTTTGATATGTTTGTTGTTCATTCCAATGTCATCAAAGCACGTTGCAAAAGGACTCATCATCCTCCTTAAACCTTGCCACAGAGTGCCAAGGCCTGTAAATCACATTTAACTAGCATATATCTGTCAACCACTGGAGCAAGAACCATCTCCTGGACTGGTTTTCCCAGGCTGCGTCCCTCAACATTGTACAGCGTGACAACAAATGGGAGCTGTGCTCTTAAAAATAGCACAAAGTGAATAGCAAGTATGGACAAGTATTAAACCTTTAAGACGTCATGGGTAATGAGAGATAGAGGAGCGGAGGGAGGGGGGGAGTACAGTGGGGTGTTACATTTTAAATAGCAGATTTATGGTGAGATGGCTCCAGGGCCGAGGAGAGTGAAGGTAGCCCTCAGAATCCCTCTGTATTTGCCCTGATGGCTTAAACCCTCCAGTCTAAGGCCACTTAAAGTATTGGACTTATCCCTTTATTTTGAGGATTAAGTTATTTTCTGTCACTTTCTTATTTGGGCCACGGGCATTGTTTATAAATGCACTAAAACCACACATCTCTTCCCACGGAGTCGAAGAACGGCTTGCTGTTGGGGATGTAGAGAAAGCAAAGATACAGTGTGGAAATAGACTTAAAAGATTGACAGATAAGGTGATTGTTTTCTTAGTGGCCCAGATGCACGAGTGTTGTGGTGATTATGGAAGTGTGATTATCTTAGGTGTCAAGAGATAGGACCGAAGATACCACGTCTTTGTTTACATTTCATTTTTGGAGAATGCTGATAATGCATTTGTTTTGGATTGTGACAGTATCTGTCATCTGTCCTCTGTAGGTTACACAATCAGTTCCTTTGTTAGGGGTTATTAAGGCTTTGAATGTAGTTGGGGAAAAAACCCTGTTGAACTCAGTTTGCAACTTGTAAACAGATGTACATACATGCTAATTAGTATTGCATGTGTTCAAAGTTCCAGTCTGACTTGTTTAAAGAAAAAAAAGGAGCAAGCTAAGAGTGACTACTAGTGACTACTAGAAAATGTTTGCATACTTTATTGTTCAGAAAACACATTATTTTGCATACTGTCCATTGGTGCAGCACCTCAATTCACCCTCCGTCTGAATGCTCCATTGTTGTGCCTGTCTCTTTAAGGCCCCTCTCCTGAAAAGCCCAGTCTGCTCTGATTGGTCAGCTCTCACAGGCCTGAGTGGGTACCTCCCACCAACCCGTCCCACCATCTGTCCACATCAGTTCTGCCGTGCCATGCTAAGGGCATGGTTGTGTAGTTGTGACATCACAACATTAAGGAAATTGTGACAGGTTGTTTGAGGGGCACAGTTTCTGTGTACATTTCTTTATGAATTGAGCGTTTTGACACTTTAACATTATTTATATAGCACCTAGACCGGCTTTATAATCATAAAAGATCTGGAAATCTCACTTTCTAGAATTTTATTGTATGAAAAAAATTTAAGCCATATTACTGCTAAAATGCCATATTAGTCAGCAGGGAGACACAGATATTACAAGGATAAATACTTATAGATCAGTCCAACACCAGTCATAAGTTAACCAGTGAAGCACTTTATCATGATGTCTTTGTTAAAGCCATGAGACTCACTGAAAGAATCCAATATACATACAAACATACAAACATACTGTGCACATACACAGACTGAATCACCTTTACAGTGCTGTTTACAATTGCAACATCATTTCTATTGTGTCAGGTCGTTCTCATTTTGATTATTTTTTGTTTGGATAAGAGTATCTATAATTCAAGCTCAGTGCACTGACTGTGTATGTGTATTTACATACATGTACAGATATCAGATGCAGTATACGAGTTCCTTTGTAAGAACAATGTGCATATTGCATGCATGCCAATCCAAGTCGACATCATATCCAGCTGCTACGGCCACTCTCACAGTAGAAACATAAAGCTTTAACTGCCTATTTACTGCATTCATGCAGAAACACATCAGTTTACGTAGTGACTGGCACAGAAGCAGGGCTTTGCGCAGGTGGGGCAAATTTAATGCAGGAAGCCATGAAACCCCACAAAGTGGAAATCACAAAGACAGCCGCTCCCGCAAGATGTATTAAATGATAATCATTGGTTACTAAGCTAGTATCATTTTTGCAAAGCACCTTGAATATGTGTGTGTGTGTGTGTGTGTGTGTGTGTGTGTGTGTGTGTGTGTGTGTGTGTGTGTGTGTGCATGCATAAAAACAAGTTGAACAGAGCAGCATATGCCCGCAAGGCTTTTAGATAATTGAGTCATTTTTATATCATCTTGAGAGAAGTTTTATTTATACTGAAAAAAAAGTACAAAAATTTGCTTCAGATTTAACTTTGTGCTCCCTCTTTCTCTCTCTCTCACTCCCCTCTTTTTTTTATACATTTTATTTGTTCCAAGAACAATTGCCTTACCATTTGGGGGCTTTATAAGCGCTGTTTTTTACAGAGACCCTGGCAAAGCGAGAATACACATAAATGAGTTTCATTGACAAAATGGGAGCACAGTGGCAGGTATTTGGGGTGTAGTTAAAAGAGAATTATGGAATAGTGACTCAGCTGCAGAACTGGAGTCCATCATCGTATAATTAAAATAGTGTAACGATGCACCAGCAAATTATCAGAATTATTTGCAGCTGACAGGGAGTGGAGGAGAGCATAATCAAAAGCAGTGAAAAAAAATATGTTCCACTTAATTAGGAATCCATGTTTGACTAATAGATGGCTGCTCATTTTTACAATGCGAGGGAGGTTCTCACATGCAGGCAAGCATATCAGGGCAACGGAAAAGGCCACAAGTGCTCCATGTTGTTCAGCTAGCAGAGGATGAGATGCAACGCTGGCACAGAATCACATGCTGATAGAAATGTTGTATCAGTGATTATGTCAGATTTAATTTGAAAGCAAGTGAAAAAAATGCACGTCAGCAACATAATGAAGAGCAGGGTGTGGGTTATTATCAGATCAAACTAAAAAATACAAATCTGTGATTATGATCAATGGTTGTGCATACAATTGTTTCACAATCTTTAAAGGAATTGCTGGTGATTTGCTTTTTTCCACGCTTTGAGCTTGGCAACCTCAGGTGAAGACGAGACAGAAGGTACTGTGTTTCACCTAAAAATATACATAAGCTAACCAGCTGCTGGCTGTAGCTTAATATAACTATAAAGCAAGCAATCTCTGTCTGTCTGTCTGTTATTCGCATATCTCGAGAACTGTTCATCTGATCTACATCATACTTGACTGACGTGTAGCCGAGGACCAAAGGAAGTGCAGTGTTGTATTTGGTGCAATTTGGACTAGTGACACTTTGGATGTTCATAATTTTGGATAGACAGCGAACCAAGCTCTGTGCAGCAGCGGGGGTTTGGCTCCAGAGCTCTGGCTTCATGGCTCTGCAGACTGATGTCATGGGGAAGTAGATGTAAACAAAATGGAGATTAGCGTGGTGCAACAACTTGCTCTAGTGACTCGTTGCAGTGAAGGTAAAACGAGTCTGGATGAGTTGGGGGAAGCGGCCAACACAGGTTTTCTATTCTTCAGACAGAACTAGAGGTGTGGTTTTTAAGTTTCTGTCAACAGTGGAATGCTAGCTAACGTTAGCCTCTAGGGTAAGAATGTTTACTGTTGTTTGTCGACTGCTCCTGGATGCCTCTCTCCTTGTTTGATGTGGTTCGGGTTAGGGTCAAACACGTTTGATATTATCGGGGCGGCTGAGTCTGTGAGGCTCGAGAATGGATCTGTAAACCCCTCACATTGCCAGATAATCTGTGTTGAACAGCATGTTATAAACAAGAGCTGCACTAGTATTTACTGATCACATTTTCATCTAACTCTCGGCCCAAGAAAGTGAATGGGTATTTCCCAAAATGTCGACCTATAAACACCTGAACCGGAGGTCAGAGATGATGATGAAACTCAAAGCCAGAATGCTTATTCCGTTTTTTATTATTATTATTATTATTATTATTATTATTATTATTATTATTATTATTATTATAGGCTACAACGGACATGGTTTTGAATGAAATGTCTTTAGTAAACAAATATTCTTAGTTCAATGGAGAACTTCTAAAGCTACTAGCCATTCAAGAAATCTTATTTGATGAGTTATAATCCAGCTTTCCGGTTGACTGGCCAAACAAATCCCTCCTGCAAAAAAGTGTTTTGGCCTCCATGCACACCTTGGAATAGTTTAGAAGTGTACATGAGGTAGCCGTTTCACTGCCATGCAACATGTGGCGTTTTTATGGAGCGCCTGACTTAGCACGAGAGGGGATTAAAACATGGAAATGGCAGGTCCCTCGGTGCGCTATAAACTAGGGTGGAAACATTTCAAATGCAGATGCACCTGGGATCAACAAACAGGGACTTCCCAGGCTCTCGTTACACACTCAGCTACTACAACTACCACCACAGTCCTCCACAATGAAGAACAGGTTGTTTTTCCTCTCTATAAAGTTTTTTCTTAGGGGGGGCAGTGAGAAAATAGTCCAAACACGCTGCCAGTAGATGTGTAATACATTGAGTGATTAATGCAGGACAAATACTAAGTGTTCTAAAGAGATCTATCCATTCATCAATTCGGGTGAGGCGTGCAGGGAGGAGTGCTGCGGAGGCTGAGTATGGGCCTCCGGAGAGTTGCATCAGTATTTAAATGGATTTCACTTCTCTGACCTTGCCTCATAACTGCAGGACATTGTCACCAGAGAGATAGAGACAGAGAGAGAGAACGAGGAAAGGGTGCAGAGAGAGAGATGGAGAAAATGAGAGGCAGAGAAAGCGAGATGAAGACAGAATTAACGGGAGGACGTGAGAAGGAGAGAGGAAATAATTACGAGCCAGGGAGACTAACTATGTGTAATGTGTGTGTACGTAGAGAGCAATTAAGTGGGTGATGGACAAAGAAAAAAGAAAGCAAGACAAAAATAAAGGTTTTCTGTGCCAAGACATGACCTGAAATGACACCCGGCTCCTGAATCACTCTCTTTTTCACTCTATTAGGATGATGTGGGCCTCTAAAAGCTGCTGTTTCTACGTGATATGTATCTCTATTACTTTCTTAAATCAGATTTTTTTTTTTTTTTTTGCATAATAGCATATTCTGAACGTTATTGTTCTGTGTTCTATCAATAAAATGCTGCTTTAACATTTCTTCCAAATGTTGATAAAAACAACAGTGCATTGCAGCTTCCATCACAAGATCAACCCTTGACGCAAAAAGTATCAACAAGAGTATTTCTGATGGGGAAGGTTTATGCACATTTTTATAAATGCCAGTCATATCCCTTATATGTGTGTGCCTTCGAACAAATACAGTGTAAGACAAACGCAAACTGTTAACTGTGGTGTCGGTGCAATTATCAATCAAGCGTGCTCTGGTTCTAAACTGGTGACGGCTACAATAGGTGCTGGTGACATCATGCTCCAAAATACACAAATGTTTCACGGTGAATCAAATGTTGATTACATCAACATCTACAACCTGTCAGTTGTATTATTAGAGCTGCCCGTCAGTGATGTTTTGCTAAAAGTTCATGTTTATTTGCACAGGGTGCTGTGCATTAGTGCATGTTTGTGCTGCGGTGCATTAGCTAACATGTATCTGCATGTTAAAATCCACTTTTGAAGTCTTGGGGAGTTGTTTGTTTACTTTTGCCATCTTTTTCAGATGTTTGTGTCAGACTGGGGAACGAGTGATTACAGATTAAAAAAGAAGAGCGTGAGGGAAGTGTCACCTCTGGCCTAGCTCTCTTTCGCTCTCTCACACACACACACACACACACACACTCTCATGCACAAATCACACGCAATCACTCATACGCTTTCACATATAGTTCCTGTCATTTTTCCTGTATCCGAGCCTCCCCTCCCCTTCCTCTCTCTTACATGTCTGTGGGAAACACGTTCATTTGACCCAGACCACCAATGGGACTGCAGTCAGCTCTGACTGACACCCACATCACTGCAGATTAGCCAATCATATTGCAACACTAGCCTGTCAGGGAGCTGACAGCTCCGATTTCCATAAAGGAAGCGGCACGTTGATTGTGTATGTGTGTGTCTGTGAGATCCGAAGTGACCCAGGGCGCGTCTGGCCACAGAAAACCCTAACATGTGCACTCGGGCTGAGGTAGCCAGGGGCCTCTCTTTCACACACGCATGCATGCACTTGCGCGTGCACGCACGCAGACACATTCCTGCCCCCTCAGCACAGGAAAGAGCCCTGGAAAGCACTAGAGACCCAGGGGTGAACAGCACTGCCATCTCCACCCACCTCTCCTACCAGCATTACATCAGAATTGATTGACCCTTGCACCGAGTTGTGATTCGGAGCTGCAGTATGCAGGGGATTGACAGCCTGGAACTAGCTGTTATTTCAGGTGGTTTTCTCTCTTTCTCCGTCTGTAACTGCAGGCCGATCTCTCTTTCTCTTCTCCTTTAGCGGAGGAATGACTCTGCAGGGTGCATGTTATGAATGTTTTACGCTGTGTAATTAGTCGCATAGACTGATGCAGATGGGCAGCCCTGAACAATATAACTGTACTCTTTAGTGCTAATCTTACACTTGAGCATGTATACACACTCAAACAGATGGAGGGCACAGGAAGATAGAGAGACAGAGACACACAGTGAGTGAGTGCTCTGATAGGCTCGGTTGGGGGAAACGGGCGGAGAGGATTGTTGGTCCCCAACGAGGCGAGCTAACTGGGGGAAATTAGGTCAGTGTGTTCCCTCTGACTCCACAACAAGAACAGGCTGTGCATGTGTGTGTGTGTGCGCGTGTGTTTTGCCGGTGCACCTACAGTGCCATGCTGCAGCACTATTATAACACACTGTGCAGGTCTGCGCGTGTTTGCGTGCACTGCCTGCCACACGTTAGCATTTTAATACAGCCGATAATTATTTCCAGCACAATTCCTTCTGCAGCTTTAATCCAGACACAACAACATCCTAAATGCTGAAACTGTATTTATTTTGACTCATCACTCGTCTAATTGAAACAGAAAACTGGGATGTAACTAATCATAACATCATAACCGGTGACAAAATAGTTCTGGATGTGAAAAAAAAGGAAAAAGGAATAAAGGTTAAGTGACATTTATCCCCAAATGGCGACACAGTCTTTTGGAATAAAAGCTTTGGGGACAGATGGAGTCGGTTCTGCAGTCATTCGGCCTCCGGAGGATGTGGATGCTCTTCTGTTCTACCTCCCACCCAGCTTTGTCTTCACTCTCTCTCTCTCGTTTTCTTCATGTCTCCTGATCAGGACAAGTCACACATACTATAATTGATATGAGATTTAGGGGGTATATTTCAGTGTAATTAGAATCTTGATAATTGGACTAATTAGATCTAATTGCTATGTGAGAATGACTTTGATTAAAACAGGTTTCTCTCCTCAAAACCAGAGTAAGAAAAAAAAAATAGTTGGGTGACATTGATGAGACACAATACTAAAGCTAATTGGCAATAATCACCTATGCATGAAAATCAAAATCTGAGTTTGCGTTACAACAGGTAGGTTTTCCTAAAAACAACAACTGATATTTCTTCACTATTGTTTGGAAGTGTTCTTTTCAGTATAAAATGTGCTGAGGTTTGTTTAGACGCAAGCTAGCAACAGTATCACTGCTTTGAACACACTTAGTGTAAAGTACTGCTAAAGTGCCCTCCGAGGTGTAAAATTAATTCAGTCTGAGTATGTTTACCTTTTCTCGAAGTTGTTGCCGCAACCATCCGAAAGCATTAAATTGGCCCTATCGAATTACAACAGCCGTATTGAATCAGGTGCTTTGATTTTGCTCAGTGCTATTCTGTGAGAAAAAAGGTGGTTGAGATTACACTTGTAGACATCAAATAAGCTGGAAGGTCGGCAGGAGTCTTTCATGCATGTTCAAACAGATAGCAGCAGCATAGGAACTTGGAAAAAAAAAAAAAAAGAAGAAGAAGGAGAAGAAGAATCATTCCTGGCTTGTTTTCATAGTCTTTTCATTTGCCCAGAATTGACTTGCAATTGTCAATACTTGCAGTAAGAGGTGCGCTGTGTTGTCTTTGAAATTGTAATTTATGGTTTACGGTTATTATGATTCCATATATGTAGGCTTTTTTATTTTTTCAAGGGGATAGATGGGCTTTTGAGATTATCAAACACAACTATAAATATTTAGAAAAAAAATGAAAATAATCGAATGACTGAACTCTGAAAAAGCAGAGAGAAGATCCTGAAACAGAAACTGTAAATATATTATTTATATTATAATATATTATAATTATAACTATTTATGCATAAAATCATATATAATGGAAACCTAAACAGCTCCCAGAAAATGTATTTTTGGTATTATTTTTTTTTTGTTAAGTGTTATTGAAACATTAAATACATTGTGCCAACTTTTATAGATGCATTCATATAAACAGTTTGCTGCCATACTGTACATGTAACATTATTACAGTGTCTTCAGACAGTTGAGTTCATAAAGTCAGACTTTGAAGTCACACCTGCAGCCACAGCCTGCAGTGTCCACACATGAGATTTACTCTTGTTATAACTATGTGTGCTGTACATACATGGAGACCTGTAAGACAATGACAATGCTTCATTCCGATACATTGCTTTACATTTATTTTCCTGGATGAATAAAACACCCCTGACTGTGACACTGTGGGAATGAATGCATCGTGTTAAAGATCTTTCTGTGATTCTCAGACCACCCTAACTGAATCTCCCTGTGTCTAAGTGTTTTGCTTAATATTGCATGAGCATCTGATTTGCACATTTGTGCCGGGACGCCCTATAAAAATCTCAATGAGCTCAGTCTCTTGTGGCTCAATAGATGGCAGTAATATCCCTCAATCACTGCAGTGTGAATCCTCACCCCACATAAGACATCCGTGTGCACACATACAGTACTGTACACAGAGAAGAAATGATGTGCATATAACACGTGCACAAATGCATATAAACACACACACACACACGCAACAGATGCCAGAAGAGATGGAGATGACATCATTACGGCAAATAAAATTAAAAAAATTAAAAAATCAGTAAACAATCCCTTTCATCTGTGTCAGTCCTCAGGTGATGTGGAGGAGCCCAGAATAAGTCAAACAGCACAGTGGGAGAGATGGGTGAGGGTACGACTCTGAGGCTGCAGTGTCTTTAACTTCATTGTGAAAGCCAACACTGGCACCGTATCTCTCTAATGCTCTGATTAGGCGAGGGCAAGAAAGCAGCCTTCAGCTCGGAGACACTGTAATGTGTGTGCTTGTAAAGATGAAATCAATAGCAGCAGCACCTTCACAGGGCATCAGGGAACCGCCGGGGCTCCGACTCAATACAATCCGTACCTATAACTGACAGAAACGTCTCATCTCACCGAACCCGGCGACTGCTCAGAGGTAAAAAGCGGCACTATGAATAATCGTGAAAACCATTTAATTGTGTCCCTTTGTGTGCATCCTGCCTGGGCTCTAGTGTTTCGTTTTGTGTTCGCTCTCCCTCAAGATAGTCCCTGTGTCGTCATTTGTTGGCAGGATACGCTGGTAATCATTTGAATTCCCCCAGTATGTTCAGAAGATGTCAGGGAGTAGTCTCTGATCTTGTTTAATATGTGACCAGCAGCTATAAATTACCAACTCCCAGAAATGAGGAAACATGGGTACTTTTAAATCTCCAGGGAGAGCTCTCTCTTTTTCTGCCTCGCTCACACACACACACACACTCACACACACACACACACACACACACACACACACATGGGCTCCCTCTCTCCGTCTCTCTCTCCCCCCTAGTGTAGTAGTATGTGTGGTAATCCCCTCCCCTTAATTTAGTTGACGTTCAAATAAAAACAAATACCTGTGACTTTTTTGTTGAAACAAGCAATTTTGCTTTTAGCCTATTTCGATGCTCCATGGGCACACAGGGCTGCTGCACCTTGTTGCTTTTTACCACATTTGGCCAAGGTGTTTGAAATTCTCTGCTTCCTGCTTTGTTTATATTTCATACATCCCTGTTTTCTCATTAAAATCAAATGCTGTGAGCCACGGTGAGGAGGAAAACATTTTTCCAAACCTTTTTTTGTTGTGCAGAGGAGGAGAAAACAAATAAACCACATAGTGACATAATGGGTAGAGGTTGAGCAATGTTTGGTTTGGCTACTTATGCGATGTTGTTACAAACCAAATTAGTTTGAATACGACTTGTAATTGTATCTTAAAACTGTGGACCAAAAAGTGAAATGTAACTTATAATTCACATTTTTTTGTATTATTTTGGACATTTGAGTCCATATTAAAGCTGCACTATGTAGTTTTGGACAAAAAATTCAGGAACTCAGAAAGGTAATAATTAAAATATTAATAGGGTAATAATATCAACTCAGAAATATTTATGATTTCTATAACTGAATAAGAAAAACAAAGTCCCCTGAACACTGAAGCTAAAACGTTGGCAGTTTCCAGCAAATATAAACTAAGTAAAACAGTATGAAACTGTGCTGTCCTTTAAGGTCAGTTTGTATTTTTAATTATTTAGTGTGTTTAAACATGAAAATCTTTTGCTTCTGATTAAGAAAAACTACATACTGCACCTTTAATAAAAACAAATGCGGAAAAGTTGTGTTTTAATCAAGGCTCGTAGGGGATGCTGGTGTTTCTAAGTATGAAATGGGGAGAAGAATTTTCCTTCTCTCTAACAAAGTTCTCACGCAGTACAACGTTCTCTTTTTCCAGGATAGATGAGGCCACAAGCCTCAGAAAATGACTTTCCTTGTGACTTGTTTATGTTGACAAATTATAATTACGCCACACAAGATTAAAGCTATAGCAGATGCAACTCCATTTAGTCAGGATTTCCCTGGAAATACATGTGACTACTGTATCTATATCTGTACAGGAGGTGTTCTAGGCACATTTTGTTGTCAGCGTCTGTCTGCTTGATGCCTTGCACATCACTGAAACCGGTTGTCACCCACGTTTTTCCTTTTTTTTCCCCACCCGCTTGAATTTCGCAAGACTCAGGCAGGATAATGAGTGGTGAGACTTACTGTAGGGAGAATGTATACTCCTCCATCTCCTCCGTGGAGAGGTTCTCCATTGAAGGCTGCATCTTCTGTTTGTCTGCCTGCCGAGGCGGTGCGCTGCTGCCGCTCATGCTGGGGCCGCAGCTATTTGTCTTCTTGATTGGCTTCTTCTGTGAGGAGCAGGAATCGGGGAGAACACATGCGGATGTCATTTGTAATCAAAGCAGGAAACAGGCCTCTGAATTTATCTTGGGGGATGCACACGGTGACAGTGACAGTGTGCGTGGCACTTTGGAGCCTCTCCTATATCTCAAACCGCGCCTCAATTGACACGAGACAAGAATGACGGCAAAATCGCATACGGCACGCCATCATTCAAGTTGAGTTCATTTGGGAAACATGCATACAGTGACGGTGGTGTTAAATATGTGATATTTGAGCAGCTGGCACTGTTTTTTTCCACACAAGTCGTTTACTGTCATCGTCATAAACACAGTCAAATGGAGTTAGGAAGTGGGGTTTTAAATATTTCACCAAGGTACTTGGGAGCAGATATTATTTGTTAAGCCGCCAACATGTTAACGGCTTGCTTTCCCTGGCCCTGTCAGCCCTGCCTGTGTTGCCCTTGGGTGGGCTTAGTGCCTTTCTGCTTGAAGTTGTGAAATACTCACTGATGTATGTTAATGAGATCCACAGTTTGGAATAAGCAACCTCTCTCTTTCTTCCGCCCCTGTCTCTCATTTCATTTTTTTCATCTTTTGCTCCCCTCCGTCTCCCTCTCTCTGTCTCTCCCTCTGAGATAAACTAGGCCCAGGAAGTAGTAAATGGGCAGGGCCCCATAAAAGCTCCATCCGTTTTCATAGGGCAATCTTTGCCAATGCAAGCTTGGATTCCAGAGTGATGATCACAATAAAAAGGTGGAAAGGAGCGGGAAAGAAAGCAGAGAGAAGAAAAAAAAAATGCAGGAGATATATAAACCGCAATGTTCTCCGGTGTCTCCCCACAATAAATTTAATGCAATACCTTAAGAGCGGATTCCGTATATAGCTGGATTCCTGCCCTGTGGGCAAAGTGGTCGCCTGGAGAAAATTCATTTTAATTAGGCCTGCACTGCAGGTTGAAGGGTTGAAATCTGATCCCTGGCGCTCCCAGGCTGGGGCAGGTTGGAGATCACTCCACTTAATCATTAGACAACTGGGTTCCACACCACGACATTTGACAGAGTTAGCAAGGTTTTAAAGATAGGGCCAAGAGGAGAAGAGGAAAAAAAAACATGGTCTATAGAGGCTGCAGAGAAATAAAACCTCATATCAACAAACTCATTTATTTAACAGGTCATCGCTGATTAATGGTGGTCTGAAGAGCCTCTTGTACATCAGGAGAAGGAGGTTAGTAAGAATAAAAGGGGGTAGACAAGAGAGGCGGGGAGGGGAGGATGTGTATATGTGTGTGACAGACGGAGGCTTGCTCATAGGCTTCTAACTACCTCAACAATAACACCACAACAACAAAAGGCCGCAGCGGAGGCACAATGGCAGGGGCGGACCGGGAGGCAGCAATGCCAGATCAGCACACAGAGTAATTTTGCAATTACCACTTCAAAGTATGGCAGGTAACATGCAGGCTTTGATTAATTTAGCTTAAGTCCTCTGTAGCACAGGAAGAGGCGTGTTTAGAGCGGCTTGAAGAAAAAAAAAAAGGGAGGCCTGGCTGGCTTTGCTGATTTCACAGAATTTGAGCTGCTTTGGCTTGTCAAGCAGATCAAAACTGGCTTTGAAGGCTGAAAAATACCTGTTAGTGTGAAATGTATTTTGACAAATCTCAGATAATAAGCCGAGGAGGTGTGTGTAGGGGCGCAGAGAGAGGGGCGGGAAGGGAAAAGGGGAAAAAGCGGAGAGGGTGCTCATTTCAAGGGTGGGAACACTTTCCCTTAAATCACAGTGTTACCTTGTAGTGAATCCCACCCTCTGCTTTCTCCCTGCATGGATCACTCTTGTCTCCCGTGTTTCCAGAAATGGCTCCCGAGGAGGAATTCTTCCCTGCATCCCCAAAAAAAAGAGGAAAGTAATTTGCAGCAAGTGTGAAAAAGAAAGAAAAAGGCTCGTGTTTGTTTTCTTTTTGCAAACCACATCTGGCAATCATAGTGAGGATCAGGGGTGGCTGAGGAATATTTATACTGCAAATCCAAATGATTGTGAGTTGTTAAAAGTCCTGATGAACTATCCAAAAAAAGAAATATATTATAAACCTTTTAATAAACCACATAAAAATTAAAAGGTTTACATTTAGTAGTGCAAAATTAATTTAAAATTTAGCAACAATGCTAAAAACTGGAGGTTTGTAATGACGTCGAGTAACTTTTGGAAAATCTGTTGTTTGCATTGTACAAGTGAAATACTCTATGCATTGCTACACACACTACAAGTGTTGCTTTTGTCTTGTTTTTCTACTCCTAGGCAGGTAGCGAATGTGTTTTTGGTCTACTATCTGGAGACCTGCAAAAAAGCAACAAAGGCTGATTTTCCTCTGCACAGAGAGAAGTAGGAGTGTTAACTTATGGAGCTCCCACTGCACAGTCATCTCTGTCTCCCACAATCTCAGAGCTGAACCTTCCCAGCCTCAACGCTCTAATGTATGCAATTAGAAGTGATGAAAAATCGAAAAAGAAATTAAGTTTGGTTGTAATACATTTCCCCCATTCTTCTCTTCTTTGGAAAATTACTTTTGAAGTATTTTTTCATCCTAACCCTCTTTTTTTCTTTTCTCTCTCTATCCGTCTCACTCTTCTTTTTTTTTCTTTTTTTTTGCTGTAATTTAAATGGTAAGCCGCCAGATGTGTGTCTCATGCTTGAAGAGTCGGAGATCTGCATTATTTAGCATATTAACATTCACAGAATTTAAAAAAGGGTTCCTGCATTGCCTGGAGGTTGTAATTAAGTAAACCTTAGCTTGATACATGTAAAAATCTCACTATGTGAAACTTTTTTCCCCCGTGGAACCAGTCACATCTATATAATACATATGGAAACCTCTGCGATGATATAATTTTTCTCTTGCTGCGGGATTAAATATATCAGTAATAATAACTTAAATACAGGCAACGCATCAGAAATCCTTCTGACAGCTTAAATGTACTTAAATGGCAGGAAGAGTCTGCTCATTGCTATTTTTGAGGTAGTCTGAAATCAGATTTCATCCTAACGCAGATGTAGTTTTTAATTACCACAGCTTTGCTGGTAAGCATTCGGAGCGCCTACAGTTACAAGGTAATAAGGTTATATTTGTTCTATTCTAGGGATAAAATAATTCATTATTTTTCTACATTTTCATGACATTACATAACTATATACTCAATTTTGTGTCAGCATTAAGATTCCAATAGTCTCACATCAGGCAAATCTCAACGCCTGAACTTTTAAACTCCAAAAATGCATTAAAAAAACGAAGAAATGTCTGCCAAAAATAAAATGTCAAAGATGGAAAAGTGCTTATAAAGTGAGGGGGGGATGGATTGTACCAAGAAGGGCAAAGTCAGAGACCTTTTTTTTGGCCAAATATACAAAATATGAGAACATTTTGTAGTTTTTCAGACTGTATTTACCCAGAAAGATAATAAACTCTGCATTTCTAACTTTTTTATATATCAACAATTTTTCAGTGAAATTGCAGTGCATTGTTTTAATAGTTTATTGCTCAAATTCCGGGTGAAAGTGCACTCGAGCAATTATTACATTTCAGAAAAGTGTGTTTGCTGTGCAGACAGAGCAAAGCAGCCCATGGCCAGCTGCTTTTACGCACACACAACGACACACACTTCAATCCAAACAGCAACCACAGACTTGGACCACCATGGATCAGGATGCTTTCTCAGACTACACACACACAAATGCACACACTCATTACGCCGGGCCCCGCTTGCTAATGCGCAGACGCTGTGGAACCAGAATGAGCGCGGAGGCAGCATCGACAGCTTCGACATCATCGACAGCTGAGGGCTACGTCTGTGAACTCGGAGCGCTGGAGCTGCCACAACTCCAGCCTCTCCGGGCACTCAAGGCCAACAACAAACTCCTTGTTATCCTGCTGCGCTCTGAGCTGTGTTAAGACCAGCGCATACACACACACATACTCATCCGGTGCATACGCTGCATTGACGCACCCACACACAGAAAGGCGTATAAACAAAGATATTAATATGTAGACACTTGCATACATGCTCAAACATTTTCAAGGGTAGCAATAGAAATGAGTGTACCTCACAAACACATAACTCATCACACTTCTTCTCGGTCTTGCTTACACACAAAAACCAAGGAAAAGAGAAAAGCCTGAAGGCCATAACACTGTCGAGACCCCATCAGTGTGCTACCGTCGAGATGCAACTAGGCCGAGATGGCGGCTCTTGCTCACCTAGGCCCCTAATTGCCTGATGACTGGTCCGAAGTTACAGAGGGATCGAAGGTCAGTGACTCACGGATTACCCCTGAGTCCATGTCGGGGTTTGTGTTAAAGTTGCTACGATATGGTGAGGATCTGGTGTCGTTTCCCACAAGAGTTTATCTTCTTGTAATCCATCGCATTTCAATGACAATAACAGACACTTATATGTGCATATTAGTGTGTCGTTTGAAGACTTTTTCACTCTTACTGGTGAAGTCTGTCGCTCTTGAAAGTCGAATCTGTCTGTTCACAAAGGCTGCAATTGTCTTATCACACAGAAACTGGGGGTTCTCAGTGCATTTTGGAGGCAAGGCGATGTCACCTTTGGGTGTGTTTGTCCCATAAACTCTGTATCCGTCCCCCATGTGCAGTCCTCTAGGCTTGTTTTTTGCACACCCACTGTGAGCACTTACATGAGTATCTCTGCAAACAGGCTTCAAAAGGTTGAACCCATTCATTTGGAATCCGGACATTGTTGAATTAATCGGCGAGATGCACAGTGCGACTGATTGAGAGGGTATGATGTAACATTGTGGTTTTTCAAACTCCGATGACTGGGACCGGCCTGGAGCGGAGCACATCCTGAAAGTGCGGGGCAGCGGTCCAAAGAAGGCATTAGATGAGAAATCCTCGAAATCACCATCGGTGCTCAAGGGGATGGATGTTACGATGCATTTGTAAAAGAAAAAAAAAACTGTTGAGAAATGAAGCAGTGATACAGTTGTGGCAGAATCATCTGTGTGCATAGTGATCCACTAAAGGCGATCATGAAACAAGACACTAATCTAATTAGTCATTTGGGTTCAAACAAACCCAACGTAACTGGATCATTCAGCTAATGTGAAAGGTCACTTAACCCAGTGTGCCTCCAGCTAATCTCTACGTTAAAAAGCCAAATACACTTCGTTATGCTTGGACGAGTCAGCTGAGGTAAATTAGAATTATCATCATCCAATAGCAAGTGAATCTGAAACACAAAAACCATCCATGCCCGCACAATGGCACTTACAGTAATCTTGTGATTTCTCGATCAAAACTTGTCAGAGTTATTATCTCGGATTGGGATGTCAGGTTTTGTTCTGTAATAGACACCTCACCGCACACTGTGATTTTTCTACGGGGATTAATTAACTTAAGGCCTCAGGAATACAAACTTCCAGTCTCACTGTCAAGCTCTGCTGTGTGTGTACGTTATCGCCGTGACAAGAGGTCTCCGTATACTTGTCCCGATTCTGAGACAAATGGGTAATGAGGAAAATCCAGGCGCCACATGCGCAGAGAAAGCGATCTGCACACATCAGAAACAGAGAGGCATGAAATGGGAAGGAAACGTCTGAAACCCCCAGACTTGACAGAGGACTGAGGAACAGGGGATAATTTGTTCTTCTTCCCTGCGCTGAATTGGATTTCCATTTTTGGTTAGGTTAAAGTTGTCCGTCCAATCGCTCCCCGCAACCTTGACGTAATCTCCCCCATCTGAACGGCATAATTCGCTCCAGAGGTAATGCAAAATGAACGGATCTGTATGCAAATGCGGCGCAAACGTCAGGTTGGCTTAGCTAACGGCGGATGAGGTGTTGTGCAGGACACCTTTTGATCCACTATTTCACTTACGGATCGGGTTCACTTCCCCAGCAACCTCCTCACCTGGCTGCGAGAGTGTGTGTGTGCCGGAGTATGCAGCCGTGTGTGTTGAAGGGACCGGGTACCTTTTGCCTTGCGTGGCAGAACATAAATCTCCCATAGTGAGTGCCTCCCTCCCTCCCTCCCTGCCTAGCTCTCTCTCCCCTCTCTGGAAAGGCAGTCAGTTCGTTGGGGACACTTCCCTTGTGGGCGTTAGGATCTCTGTGGGGGGTCACAGGTCAGTCGGCGGAGGAAGCGACAAGCTGTGAAATGTAAAAGACCAATTTCTTCCACATGTTTCAGTGCTGGGAGAACACTGCCAAGCTGTCAGCCGGCATCACGTTTAAAATGGGCCAGGGTGCTACCCAGCAGACCTGTCACAACTCATTTGTAATTAAAAAGCCTGTGTGATGTTTAAAGCAGAGCACCCCAGAAACTTTTGAGGACTGTTAAATAAAGATGAGCTGTGCGTGCAAAAAAAAAAAAAGAGAAGGAAAAAAAGGGGGATGTATTAATAACAAAGAAGCTAGCCAGTCGCCTTTGTAGTAGATCAATACCAAATGAGCCTGTATTTGATTCCTGGCAGTGGCTGGGATGTTGGATGACTTCGAACTAGGTGGGAAACGAGAATAGCATGTTTTTAAAATGAGGAAGTGGATTCTAATTACTATTAACAGAAGTCATTAGCCACCCCCAGATGTGGTCACAGTCGTGGCATGACTTGGCCTGGACCACCACATAAGCAGGGCAACCACGTCGGAACGGCTGATGGACACAATTCAGGATCATATCGGAGCGTATGCACTGAAAGAAAAGCAAAGGAGCTCCAGTCCATCACAGGACTAAAACATGGAAACATAATCATATTCACACCTGGGAATCTCAAGTCTCAAATCAACCTGACCTGCATGTCTTCAGACTGTAGGAGGAAACCAGATCACCTGAAGGAAAATTGCACAAATGCGGGGGGAACATATAACCTCCACACAGAAAGACCATTCTTTCTGTAAAGCAGCACTCACCCCTGAGTCACTATGCAGTTGCTACAATAGTTTGTTTGCTATCTCAAATCATTTCATTCTGTATCCCAGTGCCTCTTAAAAAAAATAATGAAAAATGAAGGAAATTCAGATTACATTTAAAATTTGAGTATTCAAGTACTATTTGAAATCTATATTTTTCCGGGACTATTGGGCCTTGATGGAGGTTTTCCTGTCTAATAGGGATCAGTGAGTACGCCATTATCTGTATCTGTTCAACCAACTAAATTTTCTGGATCCATATAACTACTTTGAATGGGCGGTGCTTAAACCAGAAATTGTTAAATTTAACCTGAAATTGATATGTGTTGATCAGAGTTGCTATATTAATTATTTATTAGAAAACTCTTTACACAACAGCATAAAAATTTAGCTTCAGCTCAATGTTTTTGATCAAAAGAGCAAGAGAGCTGTTTACGGAATATGTTTTTACAGCCCATTTTCACTACAGCGCGTCAAATACAGCAGCCTGGTCAGTGGCCCTGCTCTTCTAAGTTTAATGCTGTAGGTTGATCTTTTCCTAACCCTCACCAAGTACTTTTGGAACCAAAGCCTGACCAAGTAGTTTTTGGGCCTAAACCAAACCAAACCGCGGCCGTTTGACAATGTTTATGACATTTCAAAAGTCATAGTACGTGATACAATGTCAACTGTTTGTCAGCACACTTTATTTTGAAAGTATAACCGGACATTGAATATAACATATTGTTGCTAACTAGACCGCATAGCTTAAGGGTACTGACCACTAGAGGGTTGAGAATGAGTTGGTTTTGCAAATCCGAATTAATAAACTTCAGTCGGCCACCCAACGAGGATTTTTCATTCATCACAAGTAAGGATTTTGACACATTTTACACAGGTGATATTCATACTAATAAAAGGAACATTATCTATACCTCAACCATATCTTATAACACATGCAAGCATCTACAAAGTCTACAAAAAGATTTAAAAAGTGTAAGTACTTTAAATCCAGAGCATGATATGTTATATACAACAATAATACAACTGCCGAGTCAAAATGCTTTGTGTAGTTTAGGTTACTTTGGAATATGTAGATTAAACAACAGTCACTACAAGAATGTAAATGTGGCACAGTGCCTGCTGATAATTTCAATTACACTGTCTGAACATTTAAGTGGCAAAATTAAGTTAAGCCAAGTTTAAACATGGCAGCAGGATACACACAAAAGCTTGGTAGCAGTATTAAGTATCAAGCAGTGTGGCACGTGTGTGTGTCGGCTAATCTGTTGATCATGTAAATATGTTCAGTACAATAATGACTGAGTCTTAATTTAGTAACTAAATTCAAAATGCTGTCAAACTTTGTATTAGATTATATAAAGCTTCCCATGGCATCATACTGAAGAGGGTGTGTTTACTTATTTAAGTGGTGGTATTATCCAAAAGTTTTATCTGATTATGTTCAAGGTCTGTCGGTGTTGTACTTGCTACTCAAACATTTGCCTGAACTAACACTAATGCTACAGTGTTTCTGTTGGCTTTTTGCATATAATCTAACTAAGAAAACATCCTGTGTTTGATCTCACTTGTATCTGTCAAGCTTGGCCCGCTGTCTCCACCCAACCCTCCCCTCGAGCACATCCACGTCAGCCAAGAACTGCTGCTAGTGAGGCCTGCCATTCTTCTCATCCCAGCGCTTGTGACATTAGGGTGACATTTTCTCCCCACTGTGGCATAGTCGGGGGTTTTAACATTGAACCCCTACCTGGCAGAGATGAGGAAGAGCAAGCAGAGTCAGCTGACAGGTGGAGAGGGGACCCCCGGTGAGAGTGTACCACAGCGGGCTCTCCTGCTCCTCTGCTGGGGCCTGCGTGTGGCTGCTGGTGGGGATACAACTGGGAATGGGGATGAATGGGCTGAGGACGGAGCTGGGGCTGCGATGGGGGCTGGGGCTGGAGTGGCAGTTGGCCGTGTGTTTGCTCATGATGGACCCCAGGTTGGGGCATGACTGCGGGGTTAGGAGGGAGTATTGATCGGGTGATGCAGCGCTCCGGCCCCCCAGATGTTCCAGAAGGGAGCCTTTTTACCTGAAACACCACAAACAAGAGGGTGTGTTGGAGGTCTACATATGGGTTCAGTGAACATTAATATAACCTCTTCATGTTAATGTCATCAGCAGTTATGTTCATATCGTTCCATTGCATCATCACTGTTTTGGGAAAACAGCATGTGTGTGTAATTACACTACAGGTGTTGGTGATCAAACTGCAGACATAGCTAACTTTTAGTATTTGTCATAGTGTGCCATAATAGCATAATTCAATTAAGAGCGTAATTGTGACTAATATGAGTATTGTACATCATATTGCGCTGTACATCCGCAAACATGCACAAAAATGTGGCTATTTACATCCCTCAGAAATCAAAGCAGCAGTAATGATAATGGAGTAATACAAACAACATGTCACAGTCCAAGGGACAAATAAAGAGACAAACCCAAGACAGAGAGCTTTGTTCTGGCGTTTAATTCAATTAAGATGTTTACTAATCTAATCAATGCATCAGCTCAAATGCATCCGGAATGGCTGGGTAAAGATGTGGTTCTTGTTTGCTCTCTGGGGCCAATTTCCAATTGCTCTCCAAAAGCTTTTTATCATAGAAAAACCAAAAAAATTCAACCCCCATCTACCCAGAACCACCATCCTGCCTCCCAAATAATAGTGGGGGGAAAAATACAAGCACCCGATTTAATCTTAAACACCATAACTCATACCCGCACACAATTATTAATATAAAATAATAATAATAATAAGAGTCTTCATTAGAGAACGTGCATTCACATGTTTCCTAATCGCACACATAAACACACCTGAAAGTACAGGTTGCACAGCCAGTGGTCCAGATCAGAGGAGATGAGGGCTTCAATTGTTTTGAACTGGTCCACTTGCGTGTTTGGCTCCCCCCTGAGCAGAGGGGTTTTAAACCTGGGTCAATGACACATAACCGGTAATAGTCACTGTACAACCAGATGTACAATGAGCAAAGTAGACATGAGCACTCCGCTCAACAAGTTAGATTGCTTTTTTTTTCAAACTTAAAGGTTATGTGTAAATAGTGTATATTAGTGCCTACGAGCCTGCATGTGCGTCACAAACTTTCACACATTACAGCCAAACAGTACACTTACAGTACTATACAGCATTAACAAAAATCTTCAGCCATATTTGATCAGCACTGTATAGTTTGGGAGTTTGATCTGAGTTTTGTGAGCAGCATGCATTTTCTTTTTTTCCAACCTTATTAATAAAACGAAGTGTTTGAGGCATTTGTTTTGTGATGTCTAGTGGCAGTGAATGTCAAATAGACACATAAGTTGTTCGATCTGAACATCAAAACGGGATCATTTTGCTGGGATTCATGGTGGCTTATTGACCTAAAATACTTATATATACAAAAATACAAACTCCTTGAGGTCCGACAGCTATCTTCGATCTGCCTTTGACACACCTGCCCTGGACGTGACCGAGGCTCGGCCCACAAACAGGAAATGCCCCCCAAGCCATCGCAGAGCTGATGTGGCTGCTGTGTCCTGGTAGTGCGATCAGTTTGAACACCAGCACCATGGAGGGGATGACCTCACGGGCGGCAGGTAGGATCTGCAGACACACATAAAGGTGTAAGGTTAGCCACAGCTCCACTCAGGTGAACACACATGCTTGCAGGCCCACACAACGTATGCACACATATGCAGACACATCGACGCAAGCATATTGCTCGCAAACAGACACACAGAGGGTAGCAAACAGGACAGGAGCCCCCAGGGAGCCACTTAATCCACACCCTAGACTTGAATCCTCCTTGAACTTATTTCCATGTTCTTTTCAGAGCCGTTTTAACTGCCATTCTTACCCGTCCGGCTCTGCAAATTGCCTCAAAGGAGATGCTGGAATGATAAAGACTGTCTGCATCAATCGCAGGGTGGAGGAGAAGTTGGGATTTCCGTTGTAGTCTATGAGCTGACAGTTAGTGAATTTGCAACGCGGTGAGGCCACCATCAATCAAACTGATGACATTAAGGGTATCTCGCATGAAGCAAAAAGTGTTAGTGGTTAGCAGTCGATGGCAAACACATACATTCTTATTTACCCGGAGAGCGGTGGGTTTGCTTAAAAAATGAACTGACAGTGAGGTGTGTGCCACTTCATCCATCACTGGGTGGAAATATTTTATCCCTTTATTAGTTGTAATGGAAAACGCAGGGGACTTGTTTTAACACATAAATCATGTGTATCCCTCCCACCCCCCCGATAATCTGCTTTTGGTATGCACCTGCGAAATGATGGGTAGTAGTGTCTGACTCAGGACACAAATTTATGGCATAATATCACGGATTATGGATATTGAGGATATTTCATATTATTCATTTACTGTAAGAAATATGACCCGCATAAATAGTAATTTGTGTGCATGCGCGATTGCATATGTGCGACGTGCCTGCATGCTGACATGTGCGCTCTTTGCCGCATATGTGTACGTGGGAAGTGTTACTGCGAGACTGGATGATGTGCTTCAGAGGTTTTCTCACTTCCTGTGTTTGCAGGAGGAGCCGCTTAAGCCATTAGAAACATCTTCTTTAATTCAAAACAGACTGATGTTTTATAGTTGTTGTTTTTTTTTTTTAAAAAGAGCGCATGTGTGCACAAAAGAAGTGAAGAAAAATAGTGACTATCATTGTGCAGGATGACTCAGTTCTTCCTCAATGACCACCAAAAGATTAAAAAAAAAAAAGTAGAAGAGAAACAAGAACAAATTCATGGATCTCCGTATGCATTTCCTTGGACCTTTCATCTTTTTCCTCTTGTCTTCCTCACTCATTCTTTATCCCCCTTTAATATTAAAATGTGGAATCTTTATACTGCACATTCTCCCATTTGGTGTAAAAACTGCACAAAGACTGTGAGCCTGACTTCTCAGAAGTGTTCCCACTTGCCAGCATATCCAAGACATCTCCAACTGAACTGCACTGTTTCTGTCTAAATCCAAACCCAGACACACAAGACAAAGGGCGAATGAAAAAAAAGAGAAGGAGAGAGAGGGAGGAAAGGAAAGGAAAGGAAAATAAGCTCCTGGCTTCCCCTTACCATCACTAATTCCTCATTTCCTCTTAGAAGGCACTGCAAGCACTCCTGAAATCGCACGCTATAGTGTGGGCAAGGGGAGAGAGAGAAAAACATCCAAGCCAATCCTGATAGTCTCAGACAAATCTGATCAGCGTTTCCACCGCTATCAATGAGGACGACAACAACAGGTTTGTCTATAAAGCGCAGCCGAGGGTTTGGCGAGGAGGAGAGGAGGGAAGGAAGAGTGACATGAGGCATTTAGCATGCCATACTTAAACCTTTTTTACCTCTGAATCAGATCCCAGGTCTGCATTCAGTTTGTGCCAGCTTTTACCCCGTTCTTTATGTTTTGATGGGAGCCGGAGACAATATTATCAGGAGGCTCGAGCTCAATGAATACGCCCACCAGCACATTGACAGTGTCCACATGTGCTAAATGCTCCAGCTAAGGCCTTTAGAGTTGCCATCAGAACACTGTAGAAGCCCTTTCTGAGCCTGTAACAAAACTCTATGGGATCAGGAGGGACACTGGATTTAGTGGCTTCTGTTTTAAGGTTTCTCTTGTGAGTCTTTGGTACTGTGCGCACATCGTCAGTGAATAAACCTAAACAGAGATTTCTAATCCACTGGTCAATATCGGCCGTCTAAAACGACTATGTGGGTTTTTTGAGATTAGCGCAGCTTCTATAGAGGATGTTTTCCCTCATATCAAGAGGTTTAGGAAAGTGGTTGTGAAATGTGTATAGATCTCATCTAATGTAATCTGCTGTGTTGTTTCATCCAAAGGACCAAATGTGAAAACATGTTGAGTCTTTTACTATGCACTGGAAATGGAGGTTGAGATTCTTAATACTCTCCCAAAATATTACATTTTAGTCAATTCTGCCCAAGTTTTCTATGTCCTCTTTTATCCCCGCCGATCCAGCTCAACTCAAAGACATGTAGAACAGACACTAAATTTTTCAATGCATTTGTACTTCATTTTCATTCCAATAAAACATTACTTCCTTATATAAATGAATAATTGATCTTGGGTTTGATTTACATGCATGGATTAAATGTCATGTTTGAAAAAGTTGTTGTTTTATTCATATGGAGATCCCTGGAGCAAAACCTAGGGGCTGTGTGTGGCATATTTTCATATGCCGTCTTTTTACAGCAATATAACTTCTCATAACCCCTTCAATCTAGAAACTGCTCCGTCTTCACTGCAACTGATGAAACCAAAGACAACAGAAAGAGGATGATGAATTTGGAAGTGCTTTGGCAAAAATAAAAGACTCAACATGCAGTATGGTAGGTTCTGTTGTATTAGTACAGCATGTTTTTATTGTTTGCTTTAATCTGGGGGGACTGTTTGTTTTTAAGATCGCGGTTTACTAAAATTTTCCATTGAATTTCGCAACAAAGGGTTTGTCCATTTCATTGGAAGTGAGCGTGTTTTAATAAAGGGTAACTCAGTGTCAAAATTACTTTCAGATAAGACATGTTTTATATTTATTCCCGAAAAAATAAAAGAAATATTCAAAGCAGCATCCCCAAGCATCATATCAATAAAGGGGTTGTTATTAAATAAAATTTCACAGTAACAAATCACAACCTGATTTGGTCCTTTCCTTGTTGAATAAAAACATATTAGTGTCAACTGAGGAAAGGAACATGTTACCAGTATCAGTAAATGCAGATCTCTTTAGTGGCCAGAGTCACTTCTGTTCCCTTTCAAGTCTACAATCTCTATTGTGAATGTGACTGCAAACCAATTACTGGTTGGTTATATATCCATCCATACATACTAGGGGTGTCACGATTCTCCAAATCCTCGATTCGATTTGATTTTCGATTTTAGGGTCATGATTCGATTCGATTCTCGATTTTTTTCTTTTTCTTACAGCACAGACGCCTATGCTATTTTCAGACTAGTCTAGTCTACGATCATTGGTTTTATTCATCAAATTTTGTACAGTAAATCTTATTTCAAAAGTTGGGCTACATGTAAGTGATGCAATTTCCATAATGTATCACATTAGGCACTAATGGTCAAATTTAAATTATTTATTTGCAATATAAAGGTAACAATCTTGTTTTCAACAACAAAAACAAACAACAATGAGACGCTTCCTTTAGCACTTCTGCCAGATTATCACTTGTGTGTGCTTCATAGATGGGGCGAGTTTGAAGGACTGGACTTTCAATCTCCCAATCTTTATTGACGTAGTGCGCTGTGACGGTGATGTAACTCTCAGTTGCTCTTGAGGTCCAGCCATCTGTTGTTAAGGCAACTAACTCTGCATTGCTCAGACCCCTCACAACTTTTTCTTTAACGTCTTCATACATGGAGGGAACCACTTTTGTTGTAAGATGCGACCTGCTGGGCATACTGTAGCGTGGCTCAAGTACGCTAATTAAATGTTTAAATCCCGTGTTTTCCACCACCGAGTAAGGCTGCAGGTCTGCTGCTATAAATAGCCCTATAGCGCTAGTTATAGCTTTTGCGCGAGCTGAGGTCTGTGGAAGTTTTATTGCAAACGAGGATTGAATAGTTGGCTGGACCAGTGATGGTGCTTTCCCAGCTGTCAAATCTACATCTTTGTGATGCCGGCGAATGTGTCCTGCCATGTTCGTAGTGTTTCCCGTGGCCGGGTATGGTACACGCGCATAGCATATCTTACACACTGTGGTCTTCTTGTCAACAACGCGAACGTCGTCGACATAACTCACCGGGAACGCAAAATATTTCCATACATGTGATTTAAGAGAAGCAGGAGCTGCTTCAAGCTCCGGTGCCGCGTCTCCTCCTTTATCTGCACTCGCCATCGTGTCATAACCTGCAGGATAGGTAACTAGCGGCGTCGGCTACAATGTGCTGCGTCATTTGCGTAACTTTGCGTAGTGTGCGTAGCTTTGTACACGGGGAGGGGGGGGATCGTCGATCCTCTCTTTGACTTCGATGCTCGAGATCGTGACGTAATTTCGATCGATTTCGATAAAAAATCGAAATCGTGACACCCCTAATACATACATACATACATACATAATATATATATATAAGTGAGATTTGCATATATTTTTAATTGCAAAGCAGGTGTAGGTGCTATGTAAACACTGTCAATTATAAAAATGCTAAATCCACACAGAAATACACACAGCCCGTATTCTGAAACTTTGTCTTCAAACAAGCTGTCAGGACTTCTGTAAGATTGTGATGTCACAACTATTCAGTCTCCGCCCTTAGCCACGCCCCCAGCACAGCTGTGGTTGTAAAAACACCAGCAGAGCTGATCCGGAAAACCCGGTATGCGGTCCCTGCTCAGGCCTGTGAGAGCCGACGAATCAGAGCAGACTGAGCTTTTCAGGAGGGGGGGACCTTAAAGAGACAGGCACTAAAGATTAAGACAGAGGGTGAATAAAGAAAATAATGTTTTTAAACATTAAAGCTTGTTAACATTTTGTAGTAGACACCCAAAATAAAAGTATGGGCCTGAAAATTAGCATAAGATGGGACCTTTAAAATTAAAGAAATCTATTTGAACTGAAATTGATTGCTAGTTGTTTTTGATGTCTTCTGTATTATCTTCCCAGTATCATAACCATTCATATTTTAGCTTGTAAAATTTTCTGCTTTTGTCCAACATCTCTTTAAAAAACTGCTCACCATGAACAGGCTCTGGTTAATGTGCAGATCAGTGTCGTAGAAGCGGCCGCGATGCTTGATTGGCTGGGTGGACACCACCCATTGTCGCTGCTCTTTCTCGCTGCACCATGCCAGAGCTGGACCCCCGAGACGGCTGTGAAGGGACACACTGACAGTATAGAGGCCCCCGGGTAGTTTGTCTCTGGCGGCTCTTAGGCAACACACACAGACCTCCACAGGCTGGGGAGTGGTGCTGTAGTTCACCTGTAATACACAAATTGAGGAACACGAGATTTGATTGCAATATTCGTAACACTTTATAAAAAGTGTGTAACTCATATATTTAAGTAATGGTTAACTGAATGGCTTTATGTGATTAGTTCACACTTACAAGATCATCAGTTAGCAAATGTTAATCACAGTTTCTACATACATTTATTGATATGCAACAAAATCTATTAAGTGTGAACAAATCTCTTATAATCATGGTGACCTGATAATTTGTTCATGGTAAGCTACAAGAATTCATGATATATCCTGTATTAATTCATGCATTAAATCATCAGGAGTCGTGTATTAGTTAATCAGGACTTAAGTATATGATTCGTACCCTTTTTATAAAATGTATTTTTTACATTGTGTCACACCACATCTGAATTGAAACAGGACAACCTTCTACAAATATTAGTATCTTATCAGAGACACATATCCTGAAAATAATCACAGTAAGACCAAAGTGTCAGTATTTATTTGCGCTCGTCAGCTGTATCAAGCTAATGCTGTTAAGTCTGTTAGCCGGATGTTGCAAGTTACCACTTAAACATCAGCTACAGCAATCACACACCTACCTAAGTAAACAGCTAACCTGCTTCTAAGACAAACAGTTTGTTGACACTACGAGGCTACCATATTGACCACAGTTGTAAATGCTGCCAACAGTTATGTTATCTAATCTGCACTGCCCCTGCACCACTACTTCTGTCAAGCACTTTGTAACTACTGTTTGGAAAAGTGCTATGTAAATAAAGCTTGGTTACTTATCACTTCCCCCATTTTTCACAGTTCTTCTCATCAGCAATCCACTCTCCTTGCCTTGTAGGCACAGAAAAAACTTTCCCCTGTATTATTAGCTGTGATGCACATCTGGAGATAAAACAGCAGAGCCACTGTGTGAGACAAGCACTGATAACCTCTAAATAGTTATTTATTGTTTTCAATCCCCAAAACTACGTATTTGATGACGCAAGTCCACACTTTTGGGTGGAGTCATTTTTTTTGTTTACTTCAGGTGTTTACTGAACAAGGGAGGTGTCTTTGTCCACATGCAGTCAAACAGTCACACATGTAAGACATGCCCAGTACAGCTGCAGGCCTGCATCTACTGATCTCTGTTAAGTACCTTGCTCAAGGGCACATCAGCATTGCTTGTTATCGAAGTTGAGAGTGATATTTGTTTTCCCCCCGCCATATTGCCCATTCAGATAAAAGTTTCAAAACGCCAACCTCCTGGTAGCGAGCTCATCCCACTAACCTTCAGGCTACATCAGCCCACTTGTTGTTTATTTGCTTGTTTGTTTGGGTGACATGTGCCTCTTTTTTAGGGCTTAGGATGAGTAACAGGGTATGCTGGCTAGAACGTTTAGTGTTTTTCTGAAACATAATCAGAGAACAATATAAATGCATATTCAGTCTTTTGTCCCCTATGGCATCTGTTGAACAGCACTGAATGAAAAGTCAATCTGGCTTAAACAGAGTCACTTGGTCTTTATCACCATTTGTATGTTTTTTTAATCTTCAATTAGCAATGTTGGTTGATCCATTATTTGGCTGGTGGGACATTTTGTCCTGCCATTTGTTCATCTAGCAGAGGCCAAGATTACTGGGCAGATTGCCATTTTATATGGACATTAGGGGCCTCAGAATATGGGTCTTGATTATTTTCATGACCTCTTTAGCTGAATTTAACTGTGATCATCAGACCACTTTAGTACAACAAATATCATAATCAAGTTGGCAGATTGCTATCCTTGAGCCCAGCTGATAAATCAGCTGATATTGGCCTATCACAGATATGTTGGTATTGGTGTTAATGTTGACCAATTTCCAATATTTGCCAATATGAAGATTTTGTTTTTCAGAGAAAGATGCTTCAGATATTTATAATTGATACATTTCCGGCAAGTTTACTGTTTTAGTGCACTGGTATCATTTTAGACAATAAAGTCTTCTGTCTAACTGTAAAATATCTTGCCTCTGATACATATCTTTGTTACAAGTGTTAGATAACTACATTTGAATGATCATTGCAAAAGATGTGTGTATATCGGCCTAAATGTCATTATTGGAATTTTTTACTTCCTAATATTGATAACGGCATCGGCCCCAAAAATCAAGTATCGGTCTTGCTCTAATCCTAATTGATCAATTCCCATAATTTCCTTTTGTTTTCCTCTTCTGTTCCATCCTAACATACATATACAACCCATCAGTGTCAGTGGTGTAGTACATTCACTCAACCACTGTATTTATACATGATTTTGAGGTACTTTTTATATCCATTTTTTGCTACTTTATATTTCTACACCACTGATAATAATGTTGTACTTTTTACTCCACAAAAATGCTTGGACAATTTAAGTTACTAGTTACTTTACAATACTGCAGATTAAGATTATACTTTATGATGGGAAATTCATCTGCTAAACTATATAGAGTAGTTAAACCACCAGCTTCAACTTGAAAGTGCTGAATATATTAATACATCAAGAATTCCAAAAACACAATATTCACTATTCAGAATTTTGCATAAAGAGTACTTTTACTTTTGGAACTTTAAGTATATTGTGATGCTAATACATTTATACTTTTACTAGAATAAAAATAAAACTGAAATGCAGAGCTTTTACTTGTGTCTGAGTACTTCTACACTGTGGTCTTGCTACTTTTACTTAAGTACAAGATCTGGGTACTTTTTCCACCTCTGAATCCTATCCTATCCTAACCTATCCTATCCTAACCCACACTATTCCACCCCATCCCATCCCATCCCATCGTATTTCCTTCCAATCCATCATATCCTATCCTGTCCCTCCCTCTTTTAAGTGCACGTATTTATTTTTAGCTGATTATCTAAGCTGCATCTCTTAATGCCCATTTATTTTATGTACTCAAATTTACCCCGTATTGACCAACTCCCTAAGGCAAATTTTGAGTGTCTGGCAATTAAAGCCCTCAATACCAATCGATGGCATAGTAGCATTCAGGGGCTACATGTGCTCACACATACACACTCATACACTGTATCCACTGTTTGTTCTACTGTACAGTATACTGAGAGTGTCCCTATCCCTTTCACATACACCACACACACATTCACCTAGCAGCGGCTGGCGGTGCCCATCGCTCTGCCAGCCTGCAAGGGGGGAAGGTGTGTGCTGAGCCCCGCAGTAATGCCCCTCAATCTCCCCACTGTGAGCATCTTTGCATACCAAAACAACAAAAACAATTTAGGCAGAAGTGAAATTAGTATAATTGGTGGCAAAGCGGTTTAGCCCACACATCTCACATTTGGGAGGAGGTGATGGAGGCCTCCAAACCCCCACACTGGAATGAGATGCATGCACGCAGAATGGAAAGGAAGAGGAGGAGGAGGAGAAAGGAGTAAAAAAGAGGCAAAGAAACAACAAAACAATAAAATCACACTGGTGTCCAATTTGCACTATGTATGTCTTTAAGAGGTATTGTTATTATCTGGCCCACATGCTTGCACAGGCGTCGTAACAGACAGTCAAGACAGCAAGGCGAAGGTAAAAGGTGAAGTGAGCCAATTTTCCATATCAGAGGTGGTTTGTTTGCCCCAAGCCTGAGTTGTGCCTAAAGTGCCATAACATTACAGCACTCCTACAGATGAGATCAAAGGCTCCAGCGAGGGATCCTCCGTGGTTTTGCTGGCAAGCGGCCGTCCTTTCGCTGAAATATCTTTTCAGGGCTTTCCACACATTGACTGATCACAAAATGCACTCTTAATAGAGACAGGAAATGCCACATACAAAAACTTCCTTTCTTTCTAAGTATGGGCTAATATTCAGAGATTAAGCTTTCTCGTTAATTATTTTCATTTTAATTAGTAAATCTTAATTAACAATGAACATTTACCCTTAAAATTTTTTGGCTTCGGAATGAAGGAGGGGGGTGAAGAAAGGAGAGAATAAATATGACAATCTTTTTGGGACCTCCGGGCAGGATTACTGATGCAGGCTGCCTTAGTTATTAAACACGTTCTAAATTAAATGCCTCCATGAATTTTGCACAGAAATATATTTTCATAGTTTTGCATGCCAAATGTGACATTTTATATTTCAGATTCATCTCGCTGCAGTAATTTTAGGGAAATGTCATATAAACAAAGATTTTGTCATTTACCAAAGGAAATTACTATGCGTGGCAGGTTTGGCCATTGCTTTCTCTCTCTCTCTCTCTCTTTCTCTCTTTTCCCTCTCCCTCTTTTGCCCCCTATTCTGCCTGTGCCGGTTGTTTCAAGTCAGCAAGCCATAAAAAATCTTTATCTCAGTGAAACACAGCAATTTGGGAGATAATCGAATGGTGACTGGGGGGCACAAACGCCAGTCTGAGGAATTATACCACAATCTCCCCTGCATTTACAACCTTCCTCAAAGCCAGTTGTCACCCTGGAAGGAAAGCCCCCGACTGAAGATTCATTACATCTTTAAGCCAGCACGGTGGCATGGCAGCCTCATCCCCAGATGCAACACAACAGCACACTCCTCCCACAGCTGGTGATGCTACCGCTAAAGCTGCAGCTTCCTTCTCTCTTTTTCCCCACTTGGTTCTCTTTTCTCTCCTCTCCCTCTGTTCCCCTTTTTTCATCTCCAAAGACTCCTTCTCCCTCCTACTTAGATTCCTAAAACCACAAACACCATTCACACAAGGCGGGGGAAAAAAATCTTTATAGACTGTATAAAAAATATTGTGGCTGGATGGTTAGCATTCCCTATATGAAAGCCTTTAGCTTAGCGCTGTATAGTGCCTGTGCGTGCCTTTGTGTAGGCATGTGCACATACAGTTCCCGTCGGTGTAATGAAAGGAGTGAAGGAATTCGAAAAACTAGAAAAAAAAAGGGATATGATTTTCCAATTCTCTAACAGGTCCCATTCATCACAGGATTTCACATAATTACATCATTTCACTGTTTTTGAACACCCCTGCCTCCTTTTTTTTTTTTTTTTTGGAAGCACTTCTGGATCAATATCTCCTCCTGTGAAACAACCTTCTTTCGGATTAAGGGGTATGTCACTTCCTGTTTGTGTGCTTTCCCACGGATTCGTTTCTCAGTCAACAGCCGCAAACAGATCTCACCTGCCACAGCCGTGACGCCGAAGAGGAGGATTCTGGGAGCTCTGTCATCTGGCCGTATTTGGCCGTCGCTTCCTCTTGGCCTTCCCCCAGTGCTCTGAGTGACGGGCTTTCAATGGTGCCGCTGCTAGACACACAAACATATACAACACACACGAACATGAGGAGCTAACCCTGTTAACAGCCACCTGCATTTTGGACTCTCTGTTGTTCCACTCTGTAGCCAACAGCAGCGCAATCTAATAACACCACAACAAAACACTTTCCACTGGGTCCCTGTTTCTCTCTCTTTCTTCCTCTCTTTCTCCCTCTCTCACTCTCTCTCTGCCTTTCTCGGCCTTTCAATCTTATCAGTGGTAATGTAATAAGCGGTTGCTTCGCTCTGTCTCCTCGCCACCTCTCTTAATTCCTCAAAATAAAGCAATATCACAGGGGCCCTGGCCTGCCTGTGACTGGGGATAAGATGCTTGTAAAAGGAAGGATAATTCAGCAAATAAATGCTCGGCATCAAAGGCAGGCACTGGGTCTTTCTTTCCTTTCTCTCCCTCTCTCCCTCCTCTCTGTTCGCCTATCAAAAGTATTACATGTGCTTTCATCAGTTCACAACAAGGCACAATGCGCTTCCTAATGCAATTACTCGACCTCCATTAAATCAGAAACAGTGGAAACAAATGAATTACACATTTGTTACAAAAACCACAAGTCAGCTCCGCGTCTCTTCTCTTTATTTTTTTATTTTTTTCCCTCGTTCATAGGCGTGGGGAGAGAAAAAGTGAAATCATTTCTCATTAAATTTCAGGCAGATGTAGCCCTAGGTGATGCGTAGAAAGTCTCCCATGTCTAATAGCCACCCACCATTGATATCAGAAGGAATTTACAGGGTTCAAGGCTGTCGAGAGGAGGTCATCTCGCTAAACTCCGAACCACATTCATCTGACAGAGCTGGTGTCCGACTACCACCCACCCATGAAACAACCAAACACGAGAGAAGATACTGATGTGTACAGTAGTTTCTTGATTTTATCATGTCAGCCGGCATGGTAGTCCATAATTACTAAAAACTTAAACATGCTAAGCTGACTGCCCGCGGGGCTCTCGCTGCGAGATTTGATGTGTGATCTCAGACTAAAGTGGATGGACCCAGAATTGATGCGCCTCCGAGCCCAATGACATGGACAGATTTCTGCGCCCTGGAGCCATACTACCCACAATGCAATGCCTGTCGACGGGAGAAGCCATGCAGAGGACATATGAATTACATGACTTCACGAATGTCAGTGGGAATACAAATGCTTTTTCGCACAATTAATGATTACAGTCATGTGACATCAATTGTACATATGGAGAGAAATATGAAATGGGCTGGACTCACCACTGAAGCAGCGTGTTCAGTCTGGGCTGCTGTGGTGCTTCTCTGACTGTCTCGTCTCTTTGTGAATGAGGCTCCTTTGAAAAATTCAAGTGGATGTGTTAACAAACATTGTTAATGTGTTGGCCTTCATTTACATTATCAGCTAATTGACAGTTTAATTTAAACCACATCACACTGAATTATAATGTAAGAAATTATTATTTTCTTTGATTGGCTGTTATGAAACATTTAGAAAAAAATTAGCAGTTAAAGGGACAGTTCACCCCAAAATTTAAAATACATATTTTTACTCTTACCTGTACAAGGCTTGGAGGGTTACTTTAAAAAGGTATTCTGACACAGTTACTAATTACCTCTTAAGAAATGTAGTCAGTAACGTAATCCAAGTATCACAATATCATGTAACAATATTAAGTCATGTAACTCGATTACCTTCCATGACTTTTGGATTACTTCCATACAAAACATTATGCAAATAAAGTGTTTTTCTGTCAGAATACACACTTGTGTATTTGTTTTATTATATGTGCATGGTAATCAGTCTTTATTTTGAAATCGTAATCCTGTTAATAATCCCCTGTTACTGAATGTATCAGTAATCTAATTAAATCTTTTTTCCTGTAACTTTCACAGAATACAGTTACCTTTTTTGGTATCCTGATTACATAATCACATTACATGTATTCTGTTACTACCCAAGCCTGCATATTTCTACTTTTTAGATGATTTTGGTGCGAGTTGCCGAGTTTTGGAGATAATGGCCACAGAGATGTCTGTCTTCTCTCAAATATAATGGAAGTAGATGGCACGCGGCTTGTGTTGAAGAATACATTTGAAAAACTCTTCACTGATGTCTCTTTTCCTGAGATCATGTTCCAGTTAGTCATAATAATCCACAGACTCTATTGTGAGAAGTTTCATGTGAGAACTATTTTCTTTTTTACCGAACTGCACGCACCAGCAAAAACACCGCGCAGATGGAAGTGTGTATCTACTCATCAACAAGGATGTAAACAAAAATGGCGTACTTCTCAGCTAACCTCCAATGTTAGCAAGCTTTTTTTTTTTTTTTTTAGCTTAGTTAGCCTCTCGCCCACATGTAGAGTCTGTTGATTTTCTTGAATAAAATGTATTCCATTAAATTCGAGGAAAGGCAGATATCTCTATGGCTGATATCTACACTCAAACTCAGCACAATAGCCCAAAAAAAAAAAAAAAAAAAATCTAGATGGATAAATAGCACCTCAGGTATGAGAAAAATCTTAATTCTGGTGTGAACTGTCCCTTTAAGCATAAGATTTGGCCTGTAACTAGAAAAAGCAACACATCCTTCACACAGTGTACAGTGCATGTGCCTTTACCTTAACATCCCCAGTGAAGAAGGCCATTAGTCTCTCCTTTCTCTTTGCCCACTCACTCCTCTTCAGTGGTCCCTTCTGA
Source organism: Pagrus major (assembly GCF_040436345.1). Classification (NCBI taxonomy): domain Eukaryota; kingdom Metazoa; phylum Chordata; class Actinopteri; order Spariformes; family Sparidae; genus Pagrus; species Pagrus major. The sequence continues at coordinate 12,570,970 of NC_133233.1, forward strand.
GCCGCTTGCTGAAAATACGTGTAAATACACATGCACACTTTCTTTGGATGCAGCTTTATGAAACAGTGCAGTGCACCATAATGGCAGAATTAAGCACAAGGAGCAACTGTAATGCAATCTGCAGGCAATCGATACTGAGCCAGGCCCTAAAGACATGTAGCGTTTGATGAGTATTTCTGCCGGTTTTACATTCAGTCAGCACATTCACACTCCCCATTCAGACACATTGACACTGCTAAGTGACAGCGTCTCGCCCTGTAGAGGCTTTGTACGGCAGAATAGAGAAAGAAGAAAAACACTATTATTTTTAAAATAGATGTGAAATCTCTGGTGGATAATGTGCTTTCAATGGGAGGTGGGTGTGGAAACAGTAGGAGAGCGCATACATATTATGGCAGAATAAGATAACACCGATCCCAATACTGATACAGTACACAGCAGACGCCACTGATTATCCAGTAGGGGAGGATGAGTCAACTGTTGCTGTGGCTTCCAAGTGATATTGAGACATTGTTGAACCATTTTTTCCCAATTACGTTGACTTTCTATTCATATAATTTGATACTCCTACTCCCTTTTCAAGCGAGATTATAACTAAAAATACAGTGGATAGAAGTTCTGCATTCTGTTTACATATGCGTTAATTTCTGGGTTTCTAGATTTGCCAACACAATGGAAACCCCGTGTATCCTCTCCCATTTCTTTTCTGACTGATGGAATACAAACACTTGTTTTGAAAGGAGCTTCAAATCTCGACGCTAGCTGACAATATCCCTACTCTCGAGTCGGAAAATAAAAAAGTAGTCACGCTCCATTTTTTCCTGAAAAGACCATAAGACGGGTAAAGAATCAGGGAAATTCAGCTTCTGTCAGAAAGAAATATGCATAATAATGCACAACAAAGTTCAAAGACAGAACAAAACAGTTTCCACAAATAAGATAATTGTGTGAGGATATCATATGTAGCATAGATTATATCGTCGAAATCCATCCGCACATTCTGAGCCGAGTGATCTAACCTTGAATGCATGTTCTACAAAAAAAAAAGCTATTTCACATGAATGCATTCAGCTGAGATTCAAACCATCTGCGCTCAAAATCAAATGCAGAACTTTTTATAAAGGTAGCGGCGGGAAAAAGGGTTGGGGACAAAAAAGTGGGGCAAATATGGAAAGAAAGAGAAAAGAAAATTAGAAACACTCACACACATAGACAAAACAACAAATGAACGCACGCGCACATGCATGCGCCCTACGTCCATTAGCCCAAGCCACTGATACACAGCATAATGGACATGGCTGATGTGCTGGTGAATATGGGATGATGACACAGATATTCCTCTTTGTAGCGCTGACCTGCTGCAGTGAAAGGCTGCCAAGCGTGATCATGTCAGGCCGCACACGCTCCCTCAGCTGCTGGGCGTAGTGGGGGATCACCTCCTTAGCTGTCCTCACTGCAAGAAATAGTGAAGAAGTGTCAGAAATCTTATTATATTTATCAAAAATGAAATGTTACCACAGCGTTATGCGTAATTCTTTGTGTGTGTCCTCAGATTTTTTAAAGAATTTTACAAAAATGTGTACAAGTTCCTGGAATCATTCCTTGCTGGCTTTCATAATGGATTTTAGATCATGGATGTGCAAAGAAAATGCATTTTATACCATCATCCTCTACTTAGTGTAACAAAATAACATACTACCTTAATGCCTCTAAACGTAAGAAATTAAATATGAAAACAAATAAAAGCATAGCATTACTTTTTACAGTGCTCTCTCTGCCCATTACCATCCTCCCTGCTTCGAGTCCAGCCTCTCCTCCCAGCCCAGCACCAGCCCCAGCCTGGGTTTTGGCAATGGTATGGGCCTGGGAGGGCCTGGAGCCCGAGGCATCACCACCACCGTGGAGCAGCAGTCGCCGCTGAAGCACCGGATCACCCGCCTTCACCTCCAACACCTCCTCATCCCTGGAGGCTAGCAGCGTACCTGGAGAGTTACGCATCAGTGGGCATGCACACACACACACACACACACACACACACACACACACACAAACCAGACACACACATACTGATGGATGCGCATACTTACCGCATCCAGAAACAGACACACTGAGATGAGTTTGTGTATACAGACATGTATGCAGGTGGACAATGATGTGCTCTGAAAACAGTAACTCATCAAAGTATCATGTTTACACCCAAGCTAATAGGATTTATTATTCCTTGAATCATGATCTTGGCAAATTCATAGTGAAGCAGAGTCTTAGTTAAAAACAGGCACATTAGCTTTCTTTGCTGCTTTTTTTGTGTTGTTTTTTTTTTTTTTTTTGCTAATATGCTAAAATATCTCATAACATTTATCCAAAATCATGCAAAAATTAGACAAATTGCATGACTGGAATTAGATAATGAAATCAACCACAGGATGTTTAACTTAAGAGCAGGTGTAGGTAGGGTACATGCGGTTGAACTGAACTGTTTCTATGCAGTGAAGCAAAGGAAGATGTAGGAAGGGTTTTAACACGACTGTGACTTTAAGCCAATTTGTAAAAACAAATAGGAGAGTGTTGATGTTTTTACTCACCAACCTCCACAACAAATTGACAGAAAAGTTTTCTGTGAACTAGTTTTTATTTAGTAACCCAGAATTCAATACCGAAAGCCGAGAAGCATCATCACCAGCAGCTAACCTGCTAGCTGTGTGCCTTTTCAGTCTGGCTGCACCGCCTCATTGGTAAAAAGTGTGAGGTATTCTTTGAGCATCTGTGTATTCAACGTGTGCAGTCCAATATGTGTAACAGCCAAAGCCGTTATCACTGCCTAATGCTTTTCACATAGAAGCTGATATCAATGCCTCACGCCTTACAGAGAACTAGAATGAATAGAAAGCCAGTTCTGTTCTTTCATCTCCGAGCCAAAGCAATAGAATTTATCGAGATAAAAAGGAGGAACTGAAGATCTTAGACAGACAGAGGGGATTTCTCCAGGAATTTTTTTTTTTCCTGAAAAAAACTGTCTACAGCACTGGCCACTGTCCATTTCATTAATACTTTGTCTCTTTCTTGTGAAATATGTATGGTGCTTTGTAGCAGGCTGTAAAAGCCGAGACAAAAGCCTGAGAAGCAGTCACAAGATGTCAGGATCAGTACTGACATACACTGAGCCGGTTCTGCCGCTGCAAAGAAGACTTGCGGCCTACACCGGTGGGAGGCATCCATACAACAGCATAAGGTGATTGTCTTGAAGTCTATTGTAGCTCGGTGAAGTGCTTACTGGCAGTCGCTGCAGTTGGACTCCAACAGTACAGAAGTAGGAGCTCTCTCTTCCTCTCTCTCTTTCCTTCCCTGTCTCAGCCTATTGCATGGAGGGACTGTTAATCCAAGATCCTCTTTACTTTTCTGTGGGATTTCATGAACATTCCAGGACAATGGATGGGGCTGCTAATCTCGGTGGTACAGCTAAATCCGAGACAATGGCAAATAATACGAGCCGGCTAAATTCTACCGTGTTGAAGCGGGCCTAAACCCATCACTTGTGCGCTGGAATTACAAGGGAGATGTGCGTCATGTCAACAGGATCTGGTGCGACTGTCTTCACCCAGAACAATGCTAAGCTTAAACCACCTCAATGTTGCCTGGTTGGCTACATATTTAAATGAAACTGAGCTAATGAGAAAAGGCACGCCTACTGTGAGACAATGGCTGTGCTTAGAAAGCACTGACTAGTAGTTTGGGTCCGTTTCTAGTCTCATTCTTTGTTCTATGTCAGTGCTGCTTTCAATGTTAGTGGAAAATGTAGCGTCGTATTTATGTCTGGGTTCTTTATAAGCTATTCCTGAAGATACTGCGCCTAAAGATGGTCGTACTCCATTACATCATTTAAAACACTGTGGCCACTGCTTCGAATGGTAATTTGATTTCATAATGTTAAAACGTTTTTATAAATATGTCACCCGGAAAATTAAAAGACACAATTGGTTCTAAAGTGCGAAATTCAACAGACAAGATCCAAACAACCGCAACCAGCAGTTACACTGGCCACCAGAAAAAGTGTTCATTCAAATCAAATACATTTTTTTAGCATATTTACACACACGATCTGTGCAGGAAAATACAATCAGGATATGTCAGCTGAATCCTGATCACAAGGGATTAAATAAACATTATACTGTATGTCCCAAAATTGACCTTCTAATGAGTCTAAATTAAAGTCATTTAATGTGAAAGTAAAGTAATTTACTTACTTACTTAAAAAGTTGAAACTATTATTTTCATTATTGATTATTTCCACGTTTAATCCATTCATCGTTTGGTCTATAAGATGTCAAAAAATGTGAAAAATGCTCATCAGAATTTCCCAAAGTGACGTCCTCAAATTGCTTAATTGGTGCGACCAACAGACCTAAACCCAAAAACTGCATTGACTATTATAAATAACAAAAAATCCTTGCATTCAAGTATTTGGAACCAGCAAAATTTTGATATTTTTGCTTGAAAAATGATTTAAAGGTGCACTATGAAGTTTTGGGGATTATATTTTAATCAGAAGATAAAAAATAATTTTCATTGACTGATCTTTTATGCCTAAACAAACTAAATAAACGAACACTCTTCATTTTCATGACTGAATAAACTGAATAAACAAACTGACTTTAAAGGACAACACAGTTTCATACTGTTTTACTTTGTTTATAGTTGGCAGACCCTGCCACCTTTCTAGTTGACAGTGTTCTGGGGACCTTATTTTTCTCTGAGAACAGCTTGTTTATTCATTTATGGAAAAAAAAGAGAGTGTTTGAATTTCATCTCCAAAACTACATAGTGCCCCTTTAAATGATCAATCAATTATCATCAAAAGAAAATAACTTAAAAAAAAATTTGACTACTGGATTAATCAAGTCATCGTTGCAGCTCTAATTTTGATTTTGGCCAACCAACTGCTTCCAAAATACCAACGTACTGGCACACAATAATACTGGGATACATACCAGGTATATTTATGAAGGTATCGTCCTCATCCAGCAATGCAGCCATTCTCTGATACAGCCTGTTTTCATCAGCATTCAATATTGCTACAAGTCAAAACAATTATAAAATGAGTACACCCTCAAAGGTGCTGAAAAATTACATGCATTTGTGTGCCTCAAAATTACTTTCTACTTATCAGACGAGTCAATCTAAACCACATCTTAACATGCAAACCGAGGATATTAGCCGTGGCTGGAGAGGGGTGAAAATCAAGTGTCTGCAGAGGGGTAATGAAATAGGAGCATTAACATGCCTGTTAGCCGGCCTGTCATCATCTGATGAGATTTGGTTTGGCGAATCCTTTGATATTACACGGCAGTGATATCCAAAAGATACAGGTGAAATGGCTTCTCCATTAATAGCCATGTTTCATTATAACATGCATATTACTTGGCTCCCAAGAGCTCGCTTTTAATAGGCCTACTTTAGGAGGGGGCTGCAAACTATTGATATGGCTCTGCGTGTGTCATCCAGCAGGGGAAGGAAAAAGCCACGGTGAAATGAAAACTGACCAATGATTGGTGACCTTCGTCAATGACAGTGAGTTAGGAAGCCAATCTAGTGATGCCATCACTTGGTGTATTTACATAGACTGTCCTGCCGTCACAAATGGCGGCCTGCTACCAGTGATCTCTCTCACCTCACTTTAATGAACCGGGGAGAACTATTATGACAGAGAATGGCATACTTAATTCCAGCTCATCTTCAGTGCTGACCCCAGCCGTTCTGCGATGCCTTGGGTCTGTCTGCTCTGCCGACAAGGGGTCAAAGTAATTTTGGGCACGTTTATTTCCTGTGGAAAGTGTGAGAGGCGAGAGAATGAGAGAAAGGGGGGGGGTGGGAGTTTGGCGGGGAAGGGGAAGAGGAAGGGAAGAGGGGAGTTGTACAGGTTCAGGTTAGTGGTTATTAGAAGCACATGAAGCGAAATGTTAATTTTGAAACCCACACTGTCGAAGGGCAGGGGCAGCGGCTGCCACCAGATAAGGCAGAGCCAAGATGAGACAGAGAGTACAGAGGCAGAGAGAGAGAAGTGGGAAGGAGACTGCTGGGTTTCTCAGTGCACCTCTCCACGGCCTGCGGTGCTCTGGGGCCTAATTAGCATGCCGCAAAAGGTCACGGCAGGCAATCTCTTAAATACGACTGCCATATGTTTGCCGTGTTCAAAAGGAACTAATGAGAAAGTCTACAAGCTCAAAAGTACCTGGAATTTCAAAGACAATACCTTCTAAATACTCCGAGGTCAGCGGCCCAGAGGACCGGGCAAGTTTGGAGGAGCAGATCCAAAGGAAAATAACCTGAGCCCATGTCTCATTGACTTCTTATTAGCAATCACTGACCTATGGGTATCAAGTCTGCTCCACAGAGTTTATGGGAATCCGATGGCTCCGGGGTCTTTCTATTAAGGGTACACCCCACCAAGCAGCTTTCTTAACCCCAAATCATTCTCATTACAGGCCTTGAATATTTCACTCCAATCTAAATTGCTTTACTTGTATTTCTCAGGTTGTGGGGCAAAAAAAAAAAAAATGCATGGTGCATTAAATCATGTTATATATTCCACACAAGGATCGCCTTTATAGACGTCTGAGGGTATCGACGCTTGGACGCATAAAAATGTGAGTAAGTGTGTTTGCATAGGAGCACCACTGGCTCACCCAAAAAAAGCTCGCCGGGATTCTTCCGTGCTCACATGAAATATGTGTCCTCACTGGAAGTTAAAGAGTCAGACTGAAATACTTATTAAACGAGGAGCAGCCGTATGACTCCTCAACGGAGCCATAAATTGACTGTGAAATTCACATGTTAAATCCCTCTACATCGTTAACAGAGAGTTTGAACAATTTCTCTGCAAATAGCTCTGAGGTTATGAAACCCTTTTTTCAAACACAAATTTGCATAATGGGAGTAGCTTCGTGGATCGCCTTTTGAATCATATCTGTGATTTACCTAAATAGTCTGGCTGTCCTCCAGTTCATCTCTCTAATGAAAATTTCGATTCTCTGTTCTTGCCTGCACAATATCAATAACTAGCACTACTCACCAGCCAGTGAGTAAATGTTAACAGAGAACGAGAGATAATGGAAGTGTTTTTGGTAAAGGCCAAATACAAGTGTCACAAACACAGAACAGAATCTGCTTTTGTGATCTTTCAATGAAGGCACACGAGTCACTGAACCGTTCTGCATATGTGCTGCTTATTTTGTGCTGTGGATTTATGGTTGTTTATCTTTTAATTCAGTCAGTGCAATTACCACAAAGAAAGAAAGTTTTAAACCCATAAAACATACGGCATGTGATACACGTAATGCCCTTCAAGACTTTTCCATTTCCATACTTTTTCAAGACATTTCCCCGCGTTCTAAAATCAAGAAGCTACCATATAGGTTAACTTCATTTTGTATGCTTTAAGGGTTTGGCATGTGGCCTAATTTACATTTCCAATTAACAGAACAAAAAAGGAAAGAAAAAAAAAACTGCAACTTAACTCATCGCTCATCATCAGGACGCCAATATATGTTCAAAAAGGTGTCTATATTGGTGCACAGAGAGATGGTGGATAGAAGAACTTTTTTGAGAGCTGGGGGTAGTTTTGTTTTCCTCATTTGATAAAAATGAGTGGTGGAACATAACAATGGAGAGATGATTGTAGTGTGTAAACCAAACAGACATCATGATAAGGATATGAAGATTGTGATTGAAGACCGAGGTCTAAACCAGTTATTGTTCTGCAAGTAGCCATGTTTTGAATGAAGTCTTTTTTAACCTTATTCAAGCATTTTCATTCCTGCTCCAAGCACGAGTGCCAGAATTTTTTTTCCCCTCTCATCTCATGTGCTGACCCTTTTCTTCAAGAGCACCTGCATTTTACTTGGGTTTGATATTCAGTATATGGTATAAAGACAGTCATTTTTCACAAGACATTATTATTGACTACTATATTTTTTAATAAGAATAGAGCAGTGAAAGTTAGCTAAACATCTCTGGGGTTTTTAATCATCTACTATCAACAAACAATACAATCTAAAACAACACAATACTGTGTTTGAACAACATTTTATGAACTTTTATTATTTATTTTTTGGGCTTAGTCATGTTATGAGTCTCATTCCCAATTCATTGGGAAACCCAAAACATCATGACGAGTTGAGAATGCGACTCAAAAATCAACTCAAAATCGACTTTACCATTTATTTTTACGATAAATGGTTGTCAACTCAAGATCCTATTGTCCAATATACTTACTAAGTGAAATATGTCCCTTCAAACAGAGGAAACCTCATGCTATCAGTCTTAGATGTGATTAAAAGAGAGGGACTTTCACTGTCAGCTATATCTGCACTTTGACCTTAACCTATACAGAGAACAGCATCCATGTTTTCATTGCTCTCAACACTATAATAAAAGTGAAAACAGAAACAAAAAAACTGGTTTGCTAAAGCGAGTTTCAGATCATTATCAGCCAATAAAAAGGTTTTATTAACTACTAGCTTACATTCAGCGTTAGTCTCTCATATTATATACGTTTACGTTCTGACTTTCTCAACATGACAGAAAATTCTTTTTGTCCATATGCTGTCCATTCCCACACACCACAGTAAAGCTTAATCCTACCTCCTGTGCATAAAACATCATGACAATAATTGATAATAATTACTGGCCATGCACAGCAAAAGCAAAATAAACCACATTAAATCAAGAATCTAACATGTGACTCATCCCTGAGAAAACTGGCACGCTCGCAACCTTGAACGCATCCTAATTTACCATCCCATTCCTCAAGAGTTCTCCCTGACATACTGAATTATAAGGGGGCATATTCGTATGCCTGATTGGCCTTAAGCCGTGTTTCGGGGGCGTTGTGAGTACACCACACAGACAGCGGATCGGCTTGGTAGCGTAGTAGCGTATGTAAATGCACTCTCCTATGACTCCAGCCCACCACAAGGCATGTAGCCGAGAGTGGGAGTCAAGGCTGATTGTGTCGAGGGTACTTCTAGATAGAGATAGAACACCCACAACTGTAGCGTTCTCCAGCGGAGGAAGAAGTTATACGAGGGTTGCTTGTTAGGACACGCTCGCTTTGGAATGCAGGGACCAAGGGCCCCCCGAATAGGAGAGAGAGGGAGAGAAAGAAAGAGGGAGTGAGAGAAAGGTTAGATCAGGAACACATCTACTGTCAACAAATTTGAGGCTAATGAAGAATGAAGCTTCACCTCTTTCTTTGGCAGGGGCTTGCAGCTCCATTTTTTTTTGGTGAGCTGCAAGGGTGCTATCTGGCCTGTCACCTCGAATTTCTCTCCCCAGCCAAACTGGAGGAACGGAAAGCTCGGTGCTTCCTCCTCCATCGAAGGCTGGGTTTTCTATTCCTACCAGAGCGGCTCTCTCCTCTCTCCCTGACAAAATAAGTAAAAACATAAATAAAAAATACAAACAATGACATGAATGGGCATTACAACCATTAGGTCAAAGTGACTCGTGTAAAAAAAAAAGCAAAGCATGTTTAATAACAACAATTCTTTTTTTTATTGGTGATTTGTCTGGACCAAAATGTTCAAGCGCATCCTCCTCGAATGACACTAAAACACAATTAGGTTAAAATTAAATCAGAATCTTGCAAAGGAGGAGAAAAAAAAGAGAAGAAGAAGAAATGATTAAAATAATTACAAATTGCGCCCTGACAAGCAAGAGCAAAATTTAGCCCAAAGCCATTTGTCTGTAATTAGTTAATTAATCCTTACACAAATTATGAGCAATAACTCATCAAGCAGGACTCACCCATCAGAAATTCAGCCGACTTGGATTTCTTCTGCTTAGGTTGCTGCAGAGCCTTCTGCTGTAACTTCTGGAGGGAAATTGTTAAATGAATAAATTAGCTGCAGAATGAAGATCATCATTTATGATCCGCAACTAACGCAGTATTTTAAATATGGGACGACACTAAAATGTCATTTAATTTACATCGCCGCTAAAGGGGTCAAGCACTAATTGAACAACAGGAGTGGAAAAGAATTTAATCATAAATAGATAAGAAAAGTTGACATGAATGTGTAATGAAGGTCACATTAAAATACTTCCTCCTTGTTTTAGAAAAATGAATGGGCAACAACACTCTCCTGGAAAATTATGCATTTTTACACGGGCTGCAGGAGAGTACACAGACTCGGTGTGCAAATGAGTATGGAAATCCAGGCACACTTCTCATTACTTCCATTCACATGAACTCAACCTAAAAAATCTTGAAAGGAGAGAGAAAAATAGTCTTTAAATAACACAGTGCCAGGTCCCTTATATTATGGAGGATTTTCAGTGTAGTAATTTTAATGCAGGATTCATGTGTAAAGAAATGACAAATACAAATGTGATAAAAATGCTGTCTATCTATCTATCTATCTATCTATGGATCTATAGTGTTGTAGGTGGTCTACATGGCATGGCATGGAATGGAAAGAAAAAAGCAGGAATGTATGAAAGCAAGTATGGTTTCCTTTGAAATCAAGAGGACGTGGAACAAACTCTGCAGTCCCACATTTCTCTCATTTCTGCGGACAAGCAGAACAATAAGAAAGCCGAGGTAAACGGCAGAAGTAGTTGTTTTCGTTATGGATATGTTTACATAAGAATGCACCATATAAAAGAGCTCCGTTGCTCAAAGCGTATGGAGCTTTTTAAGCATCATTTTATGCAGATTTCAATGATGAACTGTGCTCATGCCCATGAACAGCATGTATTTGTATACAATATTTAATTTCAAAGGCAAAATCAAGGGGCAGAATGAGTGGGGGGGCTTATTTCAACTCTAAATGACAGAGCAATTAAAATAGAGAAGGACTACTTCCAGACCAATCTGGTAAGAGGAGTTTTTGTAAATCTGTTTTTACATTCAACAAGCCCTACAGCAAGACATTCATTTATACCACTGAGATTAATGCTTATCTAATTGTAACTTATTTAAAAACCATTTTCTTTTCGACTGGGTACCAATCAGTTTTTCTGAGTTTTCGCATACTGCGGAGCATGAGGCAGGCAAAATTCGGCATCAGCTGTGATTGTCTCCCTGTGTTTTATTGTGTCTTCTTTTCGGGTTTACACACCTTTCTGCCAGACAAATAGTGTTTGGGTGCACATGCAAATTGAGCAGCTCCCTGAAACAATTACGGGGAAATTAATCAGGTAATTTTACTAATAAAAAAATTGCACACCATCACCATTTGCAGTTGGATTACAGCGGGCCAGTTTCACATTATTGTGTTGTAAACTAAAGCAGCCGTTTAAATAAGCCACACGACATTTGCATTCATTATATGGTATTAAAATTTTGATTGTTATTGGAACCTCACAGCCAATTCTGAGAACCTTAATGAATAAATTGAAAGTAATATAACTCTACAGTAAGTTCAATTCTTTTACTTGATGTTGTGACACCGCTGTTCGGTTATTTAACAACATATTCTGTGAAAGTTATTGTTGGAATTGATGTGTTTTCTTGCTAAAGTAATTAATCGTCATATTAGAATAATGATGGAGGATAAAGCTCTTTATTTTGCAAATTATTGTTTTTGCCCTCAGGGCTAAAGGCACTTTGGAGAGATGAGCAGAAATCAAAGGAGAAATCACATTATGTTTTATCTCCACTCAAACGCATTTTGTTTATCACCCTAATTACTGCCCAGAATAATCTAGAATATCATCAATATAAGAGCCATCATAAAATTTCAAGATTACTTGAGATTTTCTTTTCTTTAAAAGTTTTTTATAGCCATTTTATTCTTTTTCCTTATGCAATTTTCATACCAGTGCTCCTCTGGGCGCCCGTTTTGTTTCTACCAGTGCCAATGTTTCTCACTATGCAAAGTAAATTAGCTCCATGTCCTGCAAATGTCAATAAGTCATCTGATTACTATGAATGTATTCTTGCCTTAAGTTCAGTTAAAGTGAAGAAAAAAACAAGCCTAGTAAACACACAAGGGAAAGTACACAGAAGGAGTACAGTACATACACCCCAGGCCTACAGCTTTGGGTCATTGTCACTAAAAATCTAATCCACACAGCGCCATGTGAGCCGCTCTGTCTAGAGAGCTAAGAAAAATGCCTGGTTCTCATCTCGCTCCCTAGACCCCACTGACATTGACAGCATGCTCCTTGTAATACAAGGACTGTTGTTTAATGTGCCATAACCGGATGGAACATGCAGATGTTGCATTTCTGAAACGATAAACAACAATTCAATCCCAAGGAGAGAAAAAAAGTATCATAGAGGTTCATGAAATAAAGTGGGTTCTTAGATGTAGGAATGGCTGTTCAATAAGAGCAGTGATAGCAGCTGTGTAAGCTGGCCTCATAATCTGCCTTGTCACATTGCACAAAGATATGTTAAATTTGTGGTGCTGCATCAAAATCATGTGCCAAGAAATTTGGGTGGTATTACAACATACATATACAGCAGCACAAAATAAATAGCCCCTGAGTTCATTCTCTTGTCATCTGAAGGCATCCGTACATGCCCCCTGAAACCGTCACATCATTTCCTCATTTCACTGTGCAGCACACAAAACGCTTACTTCGCAGTCAACATGAGAAAAAAATCATTTATAACTGGTGACAAAAAAAAACATCCGTGACTTTTTTTTTCTCTTCCTTTCTTTTTTTAAAATGTGATTGTTGTCAAAAGGAATTGAGCACAACAATGCCTTGTTCAGTTCTTGTTGCATTCAAAGGCATAGCTAGAAGGGCTTGGGGAAGACCGCTCGCTGCTAGGGGCTGGTGGGCACAGACCAGCTAGAAAGTGAATTTTGCATACTGTACGGATCATCGCCCAGTTCAGCCCAGTCACATTGAATCTGCCATCAACCAATTGTGCTTCATGAAACCGTCAACCCTCATTTACGTCTGCCTGTTTTCTTCCCCACGCAGCTGTAAACAAGGCCCCAGCTTTGAGCTGTCTTCCTCTGTCCCTGCGTGTGCGCACTGCTTGCCAGGGGAGCGTAGACAGCACAACCTCGGCTTCACAGAGCTACTTAAAGCTACCATTTCCAGACAAGCACCCTGTGCGCTTGGCATGGGAGTCAAGGACAAGAGTGTTTTCTGGAAATGACAAGAGATCCCTGCGCATGTTTCGTCTCTTTCTTGAGTTTGAATTTGTGCTTAAAAATCCATAATATTAGGTTTGCTCCCAGGCTATTCTGCCAGTGCGGTCCATTGAGTGAGTAAAATCATCTTGTCTTAATGTAAATATATGTGTGAATGTATGTCATAATGGGCTGTGACAAAATTATAAAAGGTATATTAAAGATTAAAATGCCTTACTAAATCAATAAAAACACCAAATTAAATTTGTTTTTATGTTTATAAACTCTCTTTTTATCTCACAGCAGAATAAAAATGGCCATATCAACAACATGTCATAAATATATGATGCATGTAAAATCTACAAACCATCTGTATTTAAATTACCAAAGATAGCATTCTGTTTCAAAGCCACTTCTACCCTTAATTTATAGAGCAGCCTTATATGTGCACGGTAATTGTGACCCACCAAACACTTCCTTATTAAACAACAACCGCGTCAGTTGGTGTAGACAGAAAACATAATTAGTATTCAAGCTTAATTAATCTACGCTGGCCCCCTTTAAGTGAATTAGTCAATTATTTATGCATGTGTGCTCCTTTGATGCTAACAGATTATGTATGTTACTGGAAAAAACCTTGAAAAATGACTTTGAAAACTTTGCAGCAAAAAAATGTCACTGCACGCTGCTGCACTGATTTAGAAATGTCAGCGAGGAGCATGAATAGTGACTGATTGTGAGGAAAATAAACCTTCCTATCGTAAACTGCCAAACTTCTACAAATTCTCATTAATGCCAAATCAGCGTGCCAGATCTTCCAGTGCCAGTCAAGGAAAACATTGCGATTCATTGTCCGAAATCCAGAGCAAAAGGCAAAATAAATCACCCAAATATGTACTTTCTGTGCGCCCTAATCCGTGGAATGGAAATCTAACACAGGTCGGATCAAGGTCTTTCCTAGGATCATGGGAACTGCTTGGGATTTTCAAGAGCCTTTTTGTTATAACCCTTGAGAACCAGGCACTGGCCTCTGCACCCCTCAATCCCCCATTGAGAACCCAGAGGCAGCGCAGAGGAATGCTAAATGTCAATGGTCAGGCTGCACCAGCACCTTCAGAGAGAGAGAGAGAGATGGAGGTACGAGGCCTGACCTCCTTGTGCTCGGCTACGCTGAGGCCAGAAGTGAAACTGTACTCACACTGCTGCTAAAGGTGTCCATCTCCACAAACTGCAAAAGATCATCACTGGCTGACCCTGATCTCTGAGCAACGGCGAGGCCTGCAAAGCAGAATGTGTGAAAATGCGGTGAGAAACGTGTCAAAACAAATAAGATGGATCTAAAGTCGGAGCGCTCGCAGAAATCCGAAGCACACGTGAGAGGAATCAGTTATTGACTTAAAACTTTAAATTTGCCTTATAATTTGAAGTTTGTTGATGCTATTAGAGCTCTTTTAATAGCTTACTCTGCAGCACCAAATCCTTCATTCCACGCAGCGTAACACTATCCCCCTCCTGCTTGTGTGTTTAAAACTGTTATCTCTGCAATGCATCTCAGAGAATAAAGCACTATAAACACCATTTATTATCACAGATAACAAATTATTTTGCCCTGATTATTCAAATAGTTTATTCATTTACATCTGATACAATATCATTTGGTATTTTTATCGTCCTCTCCTATGGTAATTCACATGGCTTGCACAAGTTTCTGCTGAAATAGCAAAACAAACCCCAGGCAAAATGTGAAAGATTATCCCATACCATGCGAGCTAGGATGAAATGCTATACTTTTTCACACTGAACACTGCTCCACTGGGTGTGATTGAAAAACATGTAAAGCTATTGAATCTGTGGTTTGTATATGTGAGGGGAAAATGAGTGTTGTAACAAGTGGGCCAGTGTTTTTGTAATTGTTTCAAATTACACTCTGCGTAATAACTCAGTGAAAGCAGAGCCAGTGTGCGGTCCGTACACATTAACTAGGCAAAGACCACAGGATATCCATGCACCTTATCACGGCCTGCAAAAAGAAAAAAAAAACCTGATTGTGTAAACAACTGTGGTGACTAAAACTCTCTAACCATATTTCCAGCTGTGTCTATTTGTGTCGAATGGCACTTATCAGCAGCTACACAAAAGAAGGATAACACTTTTAGATAAAGAGGTACTTTGCAGCATTTCCTTTACATGTGTATTTTATTGAATTAAAGACATTCCTGTTTTTAATTTGCTCAACTGTTTTTCTGGGTTCCTAATAGAGCTGTGTGTGTGTGTGTGCATGTGTGTGAATGTTTTATACAGGCTGTAAAATTGTGATGCTGTGAGAAGAATAAGTGCATTAGTTGTTAAAACTGCACGCCCCCCTGCCAAATACTGGCTCCCTAACCATTGAGACTGCCAACACCATTGTTAACCACATAAATGACTGACTCACTTTTCTGCTTGAGGTTCAGGCTTCCTGTCAAAAGTCATATGCGAATATTTTACAGTACATGCAACAAAGCCCTCCAATCCTTCAGAGTAAAATGAACTGTACTTGCTGGACTTGAGTTAGTATCAGTCGACTGAACTGCTTACTGAACACTGCACCCATGAAAACAGCAGCCAGCATGCAGCTAAATTATCGATACAGGGTTTTCCTTTGCAAATATATTTGTTTTTGACCTGCAAACCACAGCGCTGTTTCCTGGTTTAATCACAGCAACATGTCAGGCATAAGCAGCTCTGGTCAGAGTTGAACAGCAGAAAGGCAAAACTGCTGTCAATTGGTTGCTGTTTTGAATTTTGGAGCCGAAATATCTCAACTTTTAAAGACGCCTCTCCGTGACTTCTTCCAGACCTTCTTTCTGCACAGACCAGTGTTCTAAGGTTTTCAAAAATTATACAAGATTTTGTCGAACACCTCCTTTAATAAAAGCCTTCCTGGCCTTCTGTCAGACCCCCAAAATCCCCTGACCTTTGTAGTTAAACTTTGTACAGTTTGCATAAATGAAACAATGAGTGTAATGAATAAGGAAGTTGTTATTTATTATCCCTGAAGTCTTAAAATCATGAGTGCAAAACAAAGAAAAAAAAAACTGACCTACAGCTGAAACCGCATATTATTTATACAGAAAGCAAGAATGTATATTGTTCCTCTAAAATGACACGGTGCTATATTTGACCTTTTTCCTCCTGCCCCGAGAATGACCATCTCCTCTGTCATCTAGTCAGCTAAGCTCAATCAACCCTTAATCCAGAATGACAGTGGGGTCTGTGTTGTGCTAGACGAGCCACTTCCCCTTTTCTATGGCATAGTGCGACCTGAAATCTTCGCTTGACATTCTTTTTTCCTCTCCCCGAACGCGGAGAAGGGACGTAATTCAATAGTCACCGAGGGACAGGGCACCATGCACCAAAGAATATTTTATTTGCTCGTGGACAGAGGCCTTTTCTTAGTCTCTGACAACAGCCAGTCTCCCTCAAGACATAGAGTTGACACAACTGACAATAAGGGTAGAAAAGGGCAGGCTGGTTCTTCTTCGCTCGGCAATGGAGATGTTTTGCATGCGTATTTACTCTAAATGTACTCTTTGCACTTTAAAGTGCACTTACAGAGGCATATATCAGCACTGGAGTGGACACCGGTGGAGTATATTGGAGTGAATTCATGCAAGTCTGCTGCAATTTATTTATGGGAATTACACGAAGTTTGGTCAAAGTACTCTTCGCTCTTTGCACTAAAGTCTGTCATTTGATCTCACTGGACTATAAACCAGCTCTAATGCAAATAAACAGCAAATTATATGAGTAACTGTATACATGCATATTGTTTTTATTTTAAAATGAAGAGGTATGTTACCTTGTGAGGCCCCGAAAGCTTCCTCTCCACGGTCAGCTACACCCCAGTCGTCAAGGTGATGATGACGCGGCCCCTGACAGCGCACACACACACACACACACACACACACACACACACACACACAGTCTCAGGTAACCTCCTCATGTTCACTTTCACTCGCTGAAACAAAAAGAGAAAGTCTGAATTAAATGATACACCTCTCAAATGTGTAAAAATACATTCGGTTTCTGGTTTCAGCCCGTTAGTTAAAGCATATGTTATAAATCAAGTCAACAAAAGGAACAATAGTATTTGAATGATAAAAGTAGTACATTTAATACACAGTTTAATACATGCCATTACCAAAACTGTAACCGTTGAGTTGTGCCAAGATAAAGTTTCATCTGCATGACAGCCTCATCTACCAGATGGCCTCACTGTTTGTGTTTTAAACGATGCTTCATTATTAATGGGGAGCTCTCTCAAAGAGATGTTCGCTTATTGTTTCCACCAGAGCCGGAGATATCACAGGCTGCTGCTTTATCACCTTTCTGTGCCGATTACAATGAACTCCCCCAAACTGAAGGTAAAGTACTCACACTGCTTTGTAAACATCCATTATGTATATGACGACAATACACACAAAGGTTTCCCCCCATGTAATATTTAGAGGGAACTGCAGACAGACGTATTCCTCAGCCAAAGACAAGCCGGCGAGCTTTGCAGCTGCTGTGAAGAATAGGTAGAAAACGCCTGGCTCACGTTTGGCACGAGGCATATTAACACTAATGTCCCCCTCAGAACAGATCATGAACTCCAGCTAATGCTTCCCTTAGTCCAAAACAGTCACACTGTGCTTTATTTATGACTGCAAAGCCATCAGGCCATCGGTGGCCTTTTCAGCCGAGGAAGAGAGATTGCTCATATGTATTAGCAATGAATAGTTCTCATTTGTTTTGTAAATACGGAGCCAATGTTTCCTTTTATATAAACCTGATGATTGGTGCTGTGAACTCTCTTCCAACCTCTCCTTGATTATCCCAGAATGCTGAAAACAATCAGAAGCTAACAAGGCAAAATAATACATCATTAATGCGCATTTTGATCAATACAGTGCACGCAAAGGGGATCTTCACAGCACATATAATACAAACCACAGGGATTGCTCATTAAGCTGGTTAAATGTGATCTAAATAAGATGCCCACCGATTTGGACCTCCCATTACCTGGCTAAGCTGTCGTTGATCGTTTGTGCGATTAAATATAGACCTAAATCTCCATTTTATCCAATTAATTCTCTGTGCAGGCATGATGTGGCTAATGATGTTATCTTTCCTAATTAACCTGTATAGGGATTCAACTCCAGGACAGGGGATTGTACATCCTTCATCCAAGTGTTCATTATTATCATTACAATCATTATCATAAAGGGGCTAACTTATGATGTTGGCCATTCCATCACCATTAATCTAGATTGAGTCCTTTTTTTTCTTCTTTCATTTTGGGGAGGGGGATCCTTTGGGGTCATTTTTAATTATCACTAAGGATGGGAATTCTCGCAAAGCCGAATAAGTTCAGTTGTGGTCACAGCAATCACTGGAATCCCGTGAGACCACATCACACGGATGTGATTTGACTACTGATATGACTGAGGGGACATTTTCTGATTTTTCCGTGTTTAGGGCCCTCGCAGTTTTCTGTCAGCTTTCCCATTGAATGTCGGCTTCAACCTATTAACACAGCAGACTTGGAGCAGATCAATGGCCCTCATTGGGCCATGTGTCATTAGTTAATCGGATATTGATGAGGGTATTGACACGCACCTAATTAATCTCAGGCCCAGTGCCGGCTTTCATATGTTTCCTTAATTATGCACTTCATCTTTGTCCTTATACAATCAGCAGGCTGCCGCTTCCTGTTTGACAGTGAGTAAAAGTAAGCTGTCAAGTCTCAATCTCAGTAGTATTGTAAGTTATTTTTTTGTTGTTGTTGTTTCTTTGCTCTTTTTTAAAGTGTTACATACCCCAGCAATGCAGAAAAAAATGATTAATTACTGTGGCAGTGTTATTTTGGTAATTAACAAAACGCACACAATGGGAAACAAATGCACAAAAATACGTAACACAATGGTTACAACACAAAGAACAAACAACCAGCACACAAAAAAAGAACACACTGAATAACAAAATGTGAACAACACAAAGGTTAGACACTATCAGAAGAAAAGAAAAGAAACATTATAAATCTATAAAAAAAATAAAGGAACAGTGACAACATTACTGAAAACATGGGCCTTTTGTTTTAAGATGAGAAATGTAAAACATTTTAAATGAGCTAAATCTTGACACAGAACGGATATTTAAAGGTAACTTATTCTAATCAGAGGGAGCCTGAAACATAAAAGCTTGTAAAAACCAACATATGATGTAAATAGAAAGCTCTTATAATAAGAGTAAGAATTCTTTCAATTCCTGGCACAAACACAAATAAATAAACATTTTAAATAAATAATCAAATAAAATGTGTTTTGCATTTAATACAAATTATATCTCTGTACTATACCCTCGTAAGGTTTAAAGTGCATGTGTGTAAGTGCTTACTAAGTATGCATGCGTGTACCCTTGTGTATGTGTGTATGTGTGTATCTGAGCTCATATCTGTGTGCTTTGTGTGCACCTGTGCATGTGTGTGTGCGTGTGCTGACGCATACAGGCTGATCAATAGAGCTGCGCATTAGCGCGCTGGTGTACAGATGAGAGAGCACCTGAAGGTGACCCTGACTACTGGCATCACCACAGGGCTCCAATAAGCTGCTCCTCTACCGCTGCTCTGCAAACCCACAAATCTCCAACTTTTAGCCTGCTGCTGTTGGTTTGATTATTGTTTATAGATACAGCCGAGAATTAAAGTATGGCCCGCAGGCAGCATAATTATTTACAGCTGAAAACTCATATCATTACCAGCATGCTCCTAATTGCCAGAAGTAATATCAATGTTAGTTGATTAAGTGTATTTTTTTCATCTTCACTCTCCATAATGTGCAGAGATTGTTTTCCCTCAGCATATGGGGTGACGGTTTATCTCAATACAGCTGTTCATCTGGCTTGACTTCTATTTTTTTTTTTTTCCTTCACTGTTCATTCCAAAATACAATATTGCAGTATCTTCAGAGGGTAGCGATCGATTGCTCCACTTTTTGTAGTTTGCTCACAAGGTCAAAGAAAACACAGGAGATTCATCCTTCATTGCTCAAAAAATAATTTATCTCTGTAAAGATTTTCCCTAAATAGACACACATGTGACTTACGGGGGCAACAGCAGACTTTTTGACTCAAGGTGATATCAGAGCTAAAGAGAAAAGGGCCAGTGGGTTGTAAAGCTACCTTTAAGTCACCGTCAAATGATTAATTAAAACAAATGTTTATTTGGCTTGGACCTTCCTCCCTCTGCTATGAGCATGTCAA
Source organism: Pagrus major (assembly GCF_040436345.1). Taxonomy (NCBI): domain Eukaryota; kingdom Metazoa; phylum Chordata; class Actinopteri; order Spariformes; family Sparidae; genus Pagrus; species Pagrus major. The sequence continues at coordinate 12,591,345 of NC_133233.1, forward strand.
AATATTTCATCCTGTATTTAAAGCGGCAAGAAAGATGATGCTATTAATAACGCCGCTTGTGAAGGGGGAGAATACATAAACCTTGAAGGCTACTTTATTATTCACATGTAGATTACTCAAACATGAACGTGGCGCTGCAGCATTAGAAACCTGTTTCTTGAACACGAGCATAGAAATCTCAGACTTCTTTCCATGAGTGTTTGTTCAATTTTAAAATTAAATTTCAAAAGGGCAAAGGTCAAATAGTTCTTAGTCAGGAGACATCTACTTTTCATACTTACCTGCGTAACAAAACCCTTCACACTTTTCACGATTGCATACCGCGTATTGCTATTTACACATCATTAAAACTATGAACTAACATCAAATGTGTTGCCTCTGTTTACACAAGCAACAAACTGAAATAGGACCCACCATGCGTGCGTGTATTTTGGTACAGTACAGAACCGTCAGTGCAGTTCTGTCAGAAAACGTTATTTCTGGATTCTGGTTTCCAATCAGGAGTCGGCGTGTCGTTTAGTTAGACTTTCTGGTTCTATATTTCTAAAGTTATTTCCATCGTACTCTGCTTTGCTTTCTCTTTGACCGCAGAGTTCATGCAGCCTCTAAGAGTGGGAGTGAGTGACATTTTTTTTTTTTTTAAAAAAGGCTCGTATGTGAAGCCTCAACTTTGCTTCAGTCAAACTTGGGAGCAGATGCTGCGGAAGTAAGCTCGCCTTGCATGATACAGCATAAGTAATACATAGAGGAGAACTCAGATTTTCCATCGTTTCCTTTGAATGCATCATATCTTGCGAGGAAAAAAAAAAAAAACTGATGTGGCCCCAAAAGATTGTGTCTATAAGGCAGTTAACAATCACAGGAATCCATCTCATGCTTCTACAGTTAAAATTGTGCAGAGGAGTGGAATAATTGTTAAAAGGGCAACGCAAATAGTGATTAAAAGTGGGCCTAGGGTCATCATTAGGGCATGATCTCAGAGAAATGGAGAGCAAGGGGGGGGAGTGTTTGAGAAACATCTTGCTGACCAACAAGGGGCATCTCGCATGCAACTGACTCCTCTATGACAAGGATTTATTATGCGCCTTGTGACAGGCACTGAGACTGCCCTTTGATGAGCACGCTGACTGCGAGTTCGCGCATAAAACGCTTGAGGAAATTAGACATTTGTCGGAATGAAACTTTGTGCTATAAATACATTTTCTTTCTTTCTTTGTCATTCATTCGGAGATGCAGTGATGTCATCGCACAGTGAAGGTCTTGTGATCTCTTTTAAAGATCAAGAGGCCATGGGCGGTGGTGTGTCAGTGGTGCCGAGGGTTGGTATGTATAGGATATGCTACAAAATACAGTCGAAGACGAGCTGCAAGGGCGGAGGGATGAGTTTGAGTCTATCTACTGCAGGAACCGCATTTTGATGACTCACATAATACAATACTTGGTGATATTAATGGGTATACTGGGGATTCTGGTAGTAGTCATTATCTTATTTGGATGGCTAGAACATGAAAGTGCCTCCAACATGCATGTGCAGTGGCTGATAATTATCCCACGATTCATTACATTATGTGAAGTCTCGCATTGAAATTTGCAGCTTGCAGTTACATTAAATAAGGTTTAGTTAAGTTAAGTTAAGTTAAGTTTACAATTAAAGGTGTTTTGCCAGCCAATATAATCCAGTTAGTTTGCAGCTCTGTTCATCATCGTTGACTTGACAATGAACTCTATGTTTCACGCCTGTCATTTGCTGAAAAGCAGGGTGATTATACGCGCCCCTAACTACTTTACAGTTTGAATTCCTTAGAGGTGGTGTAATGACTTGTCTTTGGAGTGGTGTGTTACGACGACCGGTTTTAAGTAATTGAACTTAGATTCTGAAAAAACGCAGGAAGAGGTGTAGCAAATTCAAAAAGTTCTTCATTGCACTTGGGAATGAAAATTTTTTTGAAGAATGTTTCTTTTTTTTAATATAATTGGGAGTGTTTAATGCTCATTCAAAAGCCATAAAAGTGCTCCTACTGTCATTCACATGACATTGTCTACATCAAAAACAAAATGGACTTTTACTTCCCCAACAAGGCAGGTGTATCATGGACGACACAGTCCAACCTGTCAACAAGGTAGCTAATTTTCTAAAGTTCTACGCTAAAATGTAGCTTTCGATACGTGTCAATACATCTTGCCCTCACATTTCCTGTCACTCTCCACTCACTCCTACTGCAAAACATCTGAGACTGCCCAAGGCAAAACATGTGCCTTGACATTTATTTATGTCATTTATTGAGGAGTTGCTATAGAACTAGATTTTTTATCTATTTACTTTTTTTTACTTTTTGGTAAAATTGTTAATATTCTATTGTGAGTTTGTCAAATAATGATGTTGACTTTCAGCTAATGTCGAACAATGGAGGATTTTTTTCAAGGAAATGCTGCGCTTACTTTCAAAAATCTTTACAACTAAACCAGGGAATGCTACAGAGAAGCTTTATAAGCCTGTTTACGGCGCCAAAATGCTAATTTACGGATGACTCACGAGGATGTTGCGAAGCTTGTTTGAATTAACAGACCAGGAAATACTTTGTCCAGGTTGGACTCCTGCTGTAACAGCAGCTGATTGCCTTAAAATGAGATCAACCCTGCTCTCCCAGGTCACTGGCTAACCCACACGTCTGTCTAAATATCTACAAGATTGTTTGAAATGTAAATGTCTTCAATGACCAACTCCACTCAGCTTGTCTTCAATGGACATTCAACGCTGACCCTTAGGGCAAGCTCATTGGACTATTCATAGACCGTGTGTCCTCTGCCTCCTGCCTTTTAAGTTTTTAAAGGGTATAATGTTCACTCTGTGAGTTTAACCCAGATCTCTTTTGAACTTTTAATGATCTATTTCCTACAGTTAATGATTCAACACTAAGTTTACTACTGTGTGTGCACTGACATATTAACACACAGGCAAAGCAAGGACACATAAAGGGAGAAGTTAACTGAGGTAACACTGTAATTGTTTGCCTCATTCTTTAACTCACTGCATATTTTTTGCATTTCAACTTTTACATTTCTCATTTAATTTTCAAATTAACATTTATGCATCAAAGCACTACTGTATGCATCAGTGAGAGCAGTAGCAACTAATGTCCTAACTGGCCTGATGCTAACTCCCACAGATTCACTGGGTGCGTTTGTAAGTAGTCCCTCAAGAGTGTCAAAGCGCACTCTCGCACAAAAAAAGTACTGTAAATTCGTAGTGCTGTTGGAACACACCGTTTGGTTGTTCAGACCACAACAGTCTCGGTGCAGCAGAGCGTAAAGAGCGGTCAGTGTTGCATGCACAGTTAAAATAGCAGTCCCAGCTAAATGTAGCCACTGTAGCCTATATTTGAACACACATGAGCAGAGAGCTGTTTGTGTGTGTAATGTTTGCTAACTGCTAGTTAGTAGTCCAAAACTCACTGTTACATAGTATGTCTCTTCATCTCTTACATGGTCATTGTCCCCACTGTTAACAAGCTCTTACACAAGAGGTGCTACATTTTGCATTAAAATACATATTGATAGTGAAGTTTTCCTTTCAGCCGTTTTCTGACAGTTTGAATAGTCAGGCCCATGTGTTGAACAGCAGGTTTATTGTAGCTTTTTGTAGGCCTATAGTCTTAGCATACTAAACATGAGCGTAAGGTAAACTATTATTGCCTTTAGCATTAGCTAGGCTAAGGTTATACATGTGTTTTAGCCAAAACAGTGGAAACAAAACACATAAGTCACCAAGGCTGGATGAGTTCAAGCTAGCTACTGTAATGTAGGCTAAATATCTACCTGAAGTCACTTCAAAGATTGTTGTCAATGTTCAAGATGCCATACCTTTAAACAGTTGTTGCATTTCAAACACTTTATAGTGTAGAAGGCAGTATAAACGTTATGAGCGACTTGGTTGCTAGCTTGCTAGCTACCTGACTGCCACACTCAGTAAAGTAACTTTGCCATGTAACCTGCTGCAGTACATTTGGTTAGTAACAGTGATTTTAGTCCCCATATTTGTTTTGTTGTTTTTTTAGACAGACAAAAGAACAAGGCTCTGTGAACTCCTCTTGGTATTTTGGAGGCCATCGACCGGCGTGGTTATTGTTTTTTTTATCATATATTGTTCTCCACTCTCAAGCGTATTTTAAAAGTTTACAAAATAATCTGTGATTCCTCATTACATTAACTTTATTAACACTATTTAGTCTTTTTTATATGCTAGCTGAGTAGCCTAGATAATTCACTTCAGTAACAAAAGAGAGTCTGAATGTGATGTGTTGTGATGGACTGATAGTGAAAGTACACATCACAACAACACAAGGTTTAAAATATTAAACTATGTTTAAAAATGTGAGTGTTTAATATTCTTGTATATTGTTTAGCAGTGTTTGTTTTTTATGTGCCCTTTTTGTTATGTGCTTTCTTATTGTACACATAAACTGTTCAAACACAATATCAGTGCGAGCTGGATTTTTAAGAATGCACTTCTTAAATCCATATAATCCACAGACTGTGCTACAGTCTGTTTGCTGTGAGATGAACAGCATTAACGGCTACTGTGTGAAGGTTGTTTAACCACAGATGAAAGTACATATAAGGCAGAAGTCAATGTCAACACAGTTGATGCATGATGTCAGTGTAGCTCAGGCCTGCTAATTCTTCAATTGCTTGCATTTCATTCTACATATCTGCGCAACAATCCTGACCAGACACTTGTTTGTGTAAGGAACTGACACAATGTTAGTTTGTTGGGTTGTAGCAAATCGCACTACAAACAATGGATTTGTTAACATAGTGTAAATCCTGCATATTGCATCAGCTTTTCTGTCTGTCAGATCAGGGATAATACAATAGTAGAGCATTTTAAAGGCAGGTTATGTAACTGTCTCAGAGCACTCATACTTTGTCAGCTGATGCCTGAAAACACAGACAAGAACTAGTTTGATTATTAATTACCCTTGATAACCTGACAGGCACACTTTCTTGATGTGTGTTGTACAATATTGCCCAGATATTAAAGTCTATTGTTTAGATTTGTTCTTATAAAGTTCTTATCCGAGTTTACGTTCCTCTGTCCTTTCTGAATCTCAATAAAACCCACTTAAAATGGAGAGCATGGTGCTCCTTCTGCAGCTTTATCTTTGTGGAGCAACTTAGAGCACTGACTGATGTTCAATTGAGCACTTTCCCTTCGATGTTTTTTTTTTTTTTTTGTCATCTCTATCTTTCCCTTTCTCTGTGAGACAAAAAACTGCATCCAAAGAGAGCGCCGTCAAAGCTGAAGGCAATCACTGCACCATTCTCACATGAGCGAGTGTTAGATGTGCGCCTGTGTGGGGCGAGTCTAAGAGCTCAATATCTCCAGCACATGAAGTTATAAAGAAGACAGAAGCAAAGCATCCTCTGTTGTATAAAAGTCATACATCGCTCGCAGGCACCAAAACACAAAAGAAGTTGAGCCGTGAACGTATTATGAAACAAGATTGGAGAGTGGCAAATTGGTAATTAGCCTCTACGTTGCAAATGAGCATTACAGTCTTGCTTATGACTTTCCTCTCTGGTCCCCAAAGCCTCTTCTATTAATTTAGCTCTGAGGGGCCATCCATAAACAGGCTGAATAAGCTGTTAGCCTTAAAGACGAGTGCAAATGAAGGGCTGGCTAAATATGCTGAAGGTAACACAGATAGCGAAACATTCAATACTCAAATTACAGTGAGTGGAGAGGGAAGAAGGTAGGAATAAATTAACTTTCTCAGGTTTTGCGGGAATTGTGCACATTTCTTGTGTAATTTCAAAGAAAATGTGCCAAATCAGTTTGCTCGTGCCTAATTTGTGACTAGAAGTTCAAAAGTTAAGTCAAGTTAAACACATTAATGAGCAGGAAATGTGTGATACATGTATTTTCCCAATTCTTGATGAAAATACCTTTATTGGGCAACCAAAGCAGCTCGATATAAATTGTAGAATTAATTCATTTGCTGTTCATTACATAAAACCATTTTGTTCTGTTCAACCTACTCCCCCCCCGGTTAATTCCATTACAAATGCACTATGTAAAATTTCATGATCCAGAGGTAGAATTAAAAAATATAATCTATAAAATACAATATCCAGCAGTATAGAAGAAAATTATTATGTCCATGACATGTTGAATTATTTTGTACATGACGGTGAGACAATAAACTCTAATCTATTAGAGAGTTTTCTCTGCTGTACCGGCGTGCCACAATATGCTTGCCTGGCATCATTTGTCACATATCATGTTCTGTCTCCCGGCTTTAATGGAAATTGCTGTGAACTCTTGAAATTCTGTCTCCCTTCCCTCCCTCATGAGGTCAGTTTCCTGCTACAGAATTCATTCAGCCCTCTGGTTGTCTTGCATAAGAACAAGTAGAGCCCATTACTACCAAATGAAAAGGAAGTAAGACAGAAACTTCCAAATTAATTTACAGTAGAACACACCTTACAGGTAACTGACTCGAGTTTGATGTAATTACTCCAGAAGCCATAAATGGCTGTAATTGAGAAAAAGCCTACAGCATACAAGGATAACGAATGGCAAGATAATGGAGGTGGTGAAAGTCTTAGCTATTCAGATTGATGTTAGGGAGAGAAATATGTGGCTTCTTTGAGATGGGCAATTCTCGCAAATACACCTCACCAACACTGGTAGCACTGCTGCCCTGCGCTTGCCCTCCCCTAAGCATGGCGCTTATATTCAGATGAGCCAGCCATTAGCTCTAAGTGGTCTTTACCCCCAAATTCCGCCATTTCACAAATTAGCCAATTTTCAACATTAGATGTTAGCCAGTGGCTAGGGTCAAAAGGTCAGCTGTGGTAAATATGAGGTGCAAACCTGCAGTTAAGGGGATTAATAAGGGCTCGTTCAAAAGCACTTAAACGGAGCGTGCAGCACGTTTACGGCAGAGGAGGATGGATGCTGGCTATTCAGCATGAGTGACATTTCAGCTTTTAAAATATTTCACTGTGCCCGGGCTGTGCACTGCTCTGACCTCAACTATGGATGGCACAGGTTTTAAACCCATCTCTCTCTCTCTCTCTCTCTCTCTTGCTCTGCTGTGGCCTACATAGTGTCCTAAATGGCCACTGCATGGTTTAATGCAATAGACAAAACAGCATTAAGCTTTTGCTCTGCACCAGAGAGGGCAGAAAGGCTTGTCAGCCCTGCAAAATAGACTGGAAATAGAGAGACGAAGAGAAAGGGAGAGAGCACTCTCCCATCCCTGCCCTTCCACTCCATCGAGTATGCACCAGGGCAGACGGACATATGGGTGACGCTACATTCTTTAAAGAGAGTGAAGCGAATTCCTGACCCTCCCCTCCCACCCCCATCCCTCTCTCCCGCCCCGTCGCTCACAAATTGCACGTTCGAATGTCAGACCTCCTCTTTATCAAACAAGTCCATTGTCTGCCAATTCGTGGGGCACTGACAGGAAGAGGCTAGCAAACTGTGGAACCTCTCGTCTGTGAATGAGTGTGTGCGTCTTTAGTTACGCTCGCTAGCTGTCGTATTAGCAGTCAGCCTTTTTAACATGGCGGCACACAGTCAGACACACAGCCAAAAAATCAATACAGCTTTGCATGGCCTGACCCACATACAGTGAGGCCAGTGGCTGCCGAGTTGAGGATGTTTCATTATTTTGAAAGCAATTGTGTGCTTGTGTGTGTACAGAGAAATTTGTCCATGCATGCCAGTGTGTGCATTTGTGAAGTTATGGGCATGCATGTGAGAAAATCTGTGGGTACATACATTCACATGCACACATGTGAGAGGTTGTGTGCTTATTGACTTGGCTCGGGGAGAGTGCAAGTTTGTTTGTGAAAATGCAGATACACAAATGTGTGTGTGTGTGTGTGTGTGTGTGTGTGTGCACGCGCGCGCAAGTCTAAACGTTGGGTCCAAGTGGGTGTTGACTTCACACAAGCCCTTCCTGCTGCCTGACTTCACTGTCACTGATTGCAAGCGACGCAGAGCTAATAAAAGAGCAAAGCTGACTGTCAGCAGCGATTAGGCTGGCTACACAGACAAGACAAAGAGAGGGCAGAGCACAGCGGCATTAGCTATGGTCATTAAACAACTTGAGTCAAGGAGATTTTCAGACTAACCTGGTTTATTAAAGGGGAGGGCGTACAGAGCTGTTTGCTGTAATTTAGCAACCACGTTTCACACCAAGATCTTAACTTAAGTTTGTGCAGTGGAGGTGAATTCAGCTCACAGACTCTGGACATTCATGTAAATATGCCTTCATTTAATGATAACTATGAAAAGTCGGAGAAAGGAAGTTATATGAGTTTAAATAAATAACAATGAATCATAAATAATACTTAAAATACATTAAAACTGTTTATGTATTTACCTTTCTTGTTCTTATCAAGTCTTATTAGGTATCAGTCCTCACCTGTGCAGTCCTCCCATCCTTTTGCTTGCCTGGTAAATATTACATAAGAACATAACGTGACATAACATAGCAGCACATAACATAAATGACCACAACATAGGATAACAAAACATAACATAATAAAACATAACATAACACAACAGGATGTTCATATTTATTCCTTATTTACCTTCCAGTGGAATATTGATGGTTCTTTCACATAATACTTTTGATTGAACTTAATAGCTTTCCCATTTCATGTAACTGCGTCCCACAGTCACAGCGGGGTTTTTGTTCGTTCTTGTGGTTGTTGGACTCAACCCAGTGAATACAATGTGCAGTGTAGTCTGAAAGCAGTGTCCTTCAACAAGTTTCATTGTGGGAGGTGCTGACGATACATAACACATATTTAAAAATCAAAATGTTAAAATGTTCGATTTTTTTCCCTTGTTGTGTTCATTTGTATGCTCTCAAGCACATTTTACAGACTTACAGTACAGGTCTTATTTTTGCAGACATTTCCTAAAATATATATTAAGACAAGCACACATTGTTTCTTTTTTACTCACACCTCATGCAAATGCGAACACACACACACACACACACGAAAAAAAGATATTGACTCAGTTCCAAGATTTCTTCCAGTGGCTGGCTGCCTTAGCAGGTACCTGTAGATCTCCTGACAAGCGGGTGGGGATTAGTAAGTCTCCTCTCTTTGCCTTTCAGCAATGTTAGCTCTCTGGCTGGCTGGTTCACTGGCTGACTGGCTGGCAGGAAGGTTACCTCAATACCCACCCACCCCCATCTTATCATCATGCATACCAATGATATTATCTCCAGACAAATCTAATATTAAAAGCAACCCATCTGCTTTTTTAGGATTAAGGGGCTACAAGTTATGTGTGCAAATGTGCTAGTAATAACGGCAGAGGGTGCGTGTGTGTGTTAGTATTGCAAAGACGGCTAAAGCGGTAGTCAACCAGTTAAGGTGGGCTCCTGGCACATCGGCACTTAGTGAGACATTTATGAGCAAAACTAGCAGCTACGTTTCATCTCCAGTGGCCTCTAGGATGAAATGGAGGCTTAAATCTGAATCTGTTGATGACAGCGAGGATTAGGGGAAAGAGACAAGACATGAAGTTGAAGAGAGAGAGAGAGAGAGAGAGAGAGAGAGAGGTAGAGAGGGGTAGAGTTGAGTAAACAGAAGTGAGGGGGGAAGCAACAAAAATATTTGACAGAAACTGTAAATGATTCTGAAGAGGCAAACATGCTTTCTGCTAAGGATCAGAATCAGGATCCTCTAATTTTTAGCCTGCCCAGGCTTGTGACTCCTCCCTTCATGTCCCACAATTCATAGCATTCTTTCCCTACTTTAACCATATTATTTATGCCCAGTGGTGCCCATAAATGCGTCACATGTCTGGCTTTTTCTCCATGAACCTGAGAATTTATTCTTCATTTGAATTCCTGGGTGGTAAGGTTCAGGAAACGGCAATATGTAACTGTTGTAATCAACATCCTGTCAATCACCATCCCATTGTAATGAGGAAAAAAAACTTAATCTAGTGGTACAATTAAATACAGACCCTGTATGCTTCACGACTTACAGCCACTTTCAGAACAGGCTGAATTATTTCATTAGTCAACCACAGAAAAGAGAAGAAAAATCAGGTTGTTCCAAAAGGCAAAATATAAAGAATGAATAGATGGATGGAGGGAGGCAGGGATGGACAGATGGAGGTAATTAAAGGTAAGAGGTGACCTGAAAGCCCAGACAGGAGGCAGTAAAAACAGCAGTAAGAGGTGCATGTGGGATTTCTGAGGAAAACAGATGTAAACAGCTGTACTTCTTTTAAACTTTGTCTCAGAAATGATATCAGGACCCATGATGACAAATTGAACTATTCTTTTCTATTGTATTTTAGCAAACAGTGCAATGCACCCAAAAGCTGCTAAAATTGAAGACATCATTAGAATAACTTGGATAGAAAATGAAGAATGAAGTGAAGGCAGTGTCTGAGTAACATAACATGAAATGTTAAAGATTTTTTTTGCACCCGAGGCAGTTTAGCCCAAATAAAATGAAAGAATTGAACTCTTTTAAAATTTTGATTCTGCCATTCTGTCATTTATACATTCCCATATAAATCTAAAATTTCTCTTTCACTTTGATTAAAAATGAAGTAACAGCAGAAGAAGTCCTGCAAAAGAACATTTTGAAATCCTTTTGTTGTACGTACAAAAAGTCAATGGGGGTGGATTCATCCGTGCGTGTCATGTCACGGTTTCTTTTCTTTTTCTCCAACTGATTGTTATTTCCTCATATATTTGTCATGTTACTAGGTTAGTTTTCAGTGTCTCTATCTATTTATAGGTCTATTTATGCCTTCAACAATCTGTAAGCAAACGTGCATGCACACGGAGGCATGCAGACACAAGTTATCACACAAACAAAAGCCCATATAAAATGCACATGCCTGAGATGCAAGCACACTCACAAAAATACACTCAGTCGTATAAAAACAAAACACACTCGCATGCAGAATGAGTCAGAAGCACAGATGCACGCGCGCACGCATGCACACACACACACACACACACATACACGCACACAAAACCCAAAGCCTGTTTTTCCAGCTTGTGTTAGAAATGACTGCCAAGAAGCAGGGCTATCCCACAAGCCCTGTAGCCAAGAGACTAAGGCCGATAACCAGATTGATAGTTTCTCTGTGTGTGAGACTGTTTGTTTGTGTGCGTGTGTGTGTGTGTGTGTGTCTCTGTGTGTGCACTGTTGGTGTGAGGGGGTGGACATCAGCATCTTCAATCTAGGTCCTTCCCACATCCGGGATTACTTGACCATGTCATGAGTGTTTTTGACTCCCATCATGTTATTTGATAAAATTCATATCATATACTGTATGCAAGTGTTAACATGTGTGTCTGCCAGTTGATGCACAGAGGAGATACACTGAACGTGCATATTTGTGATTTTGAGACTCTGGAACAGCCTGAGGACCTCAGGTTGGCCGCCGTAGTAGCCACTTATAAATTACTTTCAAAAATATTTTTTTATAAAATGGCTGTTTTAAATTCTTAAGGTAGCTGGTTGGTCTGGGTAAATTTCCTTTTTTACTCTATTTCTCAGCTTGGCTCACCTGCAGATATCTTCAGCGTCTCTCTGCTCAGCAATCAACTCCACAGCCTTCACCCGCTCACCAATGAATCCTGCACCTTTCCTGGAAACCGAGTGAGACCTCTCCACCCTGGCTCTGCCCTCGTCTTTGTCAACTTACCTTGTGTCTCTGCTTCTGGGTCCGCCAGCAACCAAACCTAATAGAACAATTAGGCCAACATGGACCCAGGGGAGAGCGAGTGACTGCGACAGGTTCTCTCCACCCAAGGAGTCATGGTTGGTCAACAAGATCAAGCTCTACAGGAAGTTATTGAGGTCCTGTGGTGACTCACCACCAGCGTCTCTTAGCTTGGCGTCTGCATGGACCAGGTGGCAACTCAACTAACCTCCATATCTCCTTACCTCAGCTCTTCTCCACCTGCCTCTGCCTCCGCTCCCTCTCCTGTGATCCCCCACAGTCTCACCCATGAGCCCTAAATCCCCATCCCTGCCAGATATTCAGGTGAATTAGGTAAATGTGGTCAATTTCTTCCCCAGTGTTTGCTAGTGTTTGATCAGCAGCCTAATACTTATTAGCTAAAGGTGGTAGATGAAGCTTAAATTGCACTCATTGTGAGTCTATTGGTCGATTGAGCCTCCCAGTGGTCAGTAGCCATAACTAAATTGAATTAAGCTGTGTGCCAATCCTACTCCCTGTTTGTAGCTGAATTGCTTAAGGTTTTTCATCACCCTGCAGGGCAAAGAAACAGACAGGGGGGTGTTTCAGTTGCTAACTATGCCACCCATTTAAGGATTTTGGCTGCTGAGAGTGGCTGGGATCATTACAGGGGGTGTTCATTTATGGTCTTTCAGACAGTATTAAAGATGAGCTAGCTGCTACGGATGAGACAACTTCTTTGGAGAGTCTCGTAGCACAGTGGATAGAGTGACAGTCAGTCTAAGGAAACTTGGGATCTTAGTACCATTTTGCATCTTAACAATACAATACAATACAATAGGTGTTTGCTTTTGCCTGTGGCCCACCATTCATTTTCAGTTTTGAAAATAGGAAATAGTTTGGGCACCCCTGCTCTAGAGTGTCAAATCAAATAAATGTAGTGGAGTCAAAAGAGCAATATTTGCTTTCAAGCTGTAGTGGAGTGGAAATATAAAGAAAATGGAAATAAAGTAAAGTACAAGTACCTCAAAATAGTATGTAATTGCAGTACTTGAGTAAATGTACTTAGTTACATTCCATTACTGCCTGGCACCATTTTCTCACGAGTTCCCGATTGGAGATGTGAAGAAAATGAGATGGCTCACTTCTTAACTACTTCCATCATCAGCTCCAGAATAAACAATGTGTTTTATTATTTTACCATTTGCCCAGTTGGGCAAGTCAGTCGTAGATTTACTTGCCTGAGGTAGGCTCAACCCTTAGTGTTGAGCCTTGACCATGGTTTATTAGTCATACTGTAGTCAGGCTATAATCCTGCCTAACTTTAACTATACCATAGTTGCCATGCACAAGGCCTGGGCGATAAAACAATAGCAATGTATCGGCGATAGACATGTCACCAGTAGCAATAACAAAATAGTTCTAAAGTTTCACATGTCTGCATTAAATGCAAACCAACTTAAAAGCACTTAATGAATACGCCAGGGTGGCTTATAAACAGTCAATGATATCCAGTGATTATGGAGCGTGCTACTACATGCCAACATCCAATCATTTAACAGGTGTGTAGTTCAGGTGCACCATCGCCATGTGATTGACAACAACAAAAGAGTGTGTCAGAGGCATTATTATGGATCCAACAGTAGTTTTCATAAGACCAGCTGTGATCCGCCTGTAAAACTATAAACTCACACAGTAGCTCTGGTAATGTTTGCCTATGAGCCGCAGCCGTGCCGGCAAACACACCGACCCATTCAGGCGCTGTCCGGGTCCTATGCCCCTCCTCTTGGTGTCACTCATCCTCTGGATCCACTCTTCGCTGCAGGAGTGTCTCTGGGCCAGTTAGGTAGAGCAGACATGCCGGCTCTGCGCGCCACTGCTCCGCCACCCGGCCTGTTTCCACTACATACCAGTCTAGAGACACTGCAGCCACAGCCAAAGTGGTTGGCGCAACCACCGGGGGAAGCTATGGCTCACAATCCACCACACCAGCTCCGCAGCTGGCCGAGTGTTTTACAAACCAACCACGAGAGAAACACAAGCACATCCATTACCACCAGAGTGAGAGAATGAGTGCTGATGGAGAGGAAATTGTGAATAAAAACAGGACAGGTCAGCACGTCGGTATGGTTTGTGTTTTTCATTGCTGTGTTAACATAATTTAAACCTGTGTGCCATATAAAGAGGTAAAATTTGACCATTTTTGCCTGGTTTTTGAAAATGATAAAAGGACAGGACACTAAAAATCAATAATTATCAATATCGGCCGATATGAAAGCAGGAACTGTACACTGGATGTTTTGCAGAAGGATTTGTCTGGTTAAACATAAGATTGTACCTTCACCAAGGGATGATAGGGTTGTACATTAACAGTGAGGGTTTTACAGTGTGAGGTATGTTCAACTTTGCTTTTATTGTTACCTGGTTACAACATTGACTGCAACCATGAGCATGAGTAAAATACTCACAGCTGCAGCTTTACTTTCCCATGAGCATCTAAGTCCTTGTGTAACAAGGACCATCCTTCCTCTTCGTGTGTGTGTCCGTGTCTGTGTGTGTCCGTGTGTGTTTATGTGTGTATGCAGTTGAAAGATTTTTTGTTTCATATGTGCAGAATGTGAATATAAGTGAGAATCTCTGTCCCATGTGTGTTCAGGTATACACACAGCCTAATGTGCTCTTCTTGATACGTCAGATTTTTATGGCTTGTGTGTTTCCACGTGGTTGTGCAATAAATTGATGTTCATGTGATCAAACACAGCAGGTTTTCTGCTTGTTTTCCTATGCGTGTGGGATTGGCATTAATCTACTGTGGCCGTGAGTCGTCTCTGCACACTGAATCCCTCCCACTAACCTGCCTTTGAAGGCCCAGTCTTATTGCTCCCCTTTCCCTCTGCAGGTCAACCATCCCTGGGAAGAGGTTGGCAGTCTGCCCCGCTTGGCTGGCCTCCCTGGTGGTCTCCTCCAAAAATATTTTATTTCTGTACTTTATTTTGTAGCGATTTCTTCAAAACTTAATGTCACTACAATCTTAAATGATGACTTTAGTGCAATGCAATTTTAAGTGGCATGAACCTGTGTATATGATTAAAGTCAAACACCTTGTTTGACTGGACTAACTTTTTTTAAAAACTTGGCTTATACCAAGGCCAGTAGTAAGTTTAGTAGTAAGGAACATACAGCCGGGTCATACAATTTTTTTTACAGGTGACCATGTAAGGATTGGGTTTTCAATATCTGATTATTAGCTTCCTGCAGATTAAAGCTGGGCTGACATGTGATCCCTCTCAGGTGATCTCATGGGGAAGACAGAGATAAACAAAACAGAGACTAGCATGGTGCAGCAACTTGCTGTAGAAATGCTGTAGAAAAAAAAAAGAGAGAGAGATTTCAGGTTTAGTATGCTAGCTAACGTTAGCCTCAAGGGCTAGAATGTTTACCGTTGTTTGCATCTCTCATGCATTGCATCTTTCATCGGATGTTGAAAACCTATAACATTATAACCTACCTTTTCCTCTCAGAAATTCAGTGACAACTGTGCTCACTGGACACAACTGCTGCATCAAACACTACCTTCCGGGCAAAAGGCAAAGACAGTGAGGGGAAGAGTTTCTCACTTTTCTTGCTCATTTCCTCTTTATATGACTCTTGCATTAACAGACAAATGAGAAGAAAAAAAAAATTCTGGCCTGCAACAGATGGATTTACCTGGTGCCTTTACATATTTATTTGAATTCCATTTAGCTCCAGAGCAACTTCCTCTTCCTGGGGTCCATAGGAAAAAGATAACTACAGCAATTTTTTTGTGATTATGTAAATAAAAGCTTGTGAAGGTAATAATACATGCATATGCACATTCACAATCCATATACTCACGTATAAAAACGGGAAATTTTCAGTTTGTCATACAATTTGCTGTACTGCTGTGTACATACTGCAATTTAATGTCCATGAAAGAGACTGATGCACATGACAAGTATAACCACATGTAAGACTTATTTGTGTGTTTGTGTGAGAGAGAGACAGCGAGAGAGAGAAAGAGAGAGAGAGAGAGAGAGAGTCAAAGAGAATAAACAATATATGGAAAAGAAAGCATAATAACTACTTTGCTCTTTGGTTCTTTTATGGATATTCAAGCTGTTCCAGTCCAGTAGCTGCCTTTATCAATGCACACATCTATCTGATTTAGCATAGCTTCAAGCAACAGAGAGAGCGAGAGTGAGAGAGTAATTGCCTATAGATGAGGAAACATTTCTTTGAGCCATCAGCCATAACTGACATTACCGGTTCCTCTTAGTGACTCTGATTAACTGTTGTCAGTGACTTCACTCAGCTGCAGCCATGAAATGCTGTGGTGAAAGCAACCATGAAAGGCCATTTTATTTCGTATTAAAATACCAGATGCAACCACAGTATGTAGTGCCATTTAAGTAAGTGTGCAGTCATTATTGGAAACCGAGTCACCAGATTAAAATGTTGTCATTTAACGTTCCTGCCAACCAGGCATACTTTCACATTTTTATTTTAATGCGATGTCAAGACATTTCCAGCATTGTTTGTGGCAACAAAACCAGGTATTTTAATCCAAAACATTATCTTTTCCAATCCCTAAACCTAACCAGACCATAATCGCATTATTGTCACAACAAGACATTGAAAAATGGACCTAAAGAAACATAAAGTTGTAACGTGAAGAAATGTTAAGTTTCAACATTTTGCAGAAACAGACATGGCAAACATTTATTCAAACGATTGTGTTGTCATTGGAGTGCATGGAAAGGGCAGAATGTTAATGCTGCATTAACAAGATTAATTGACTGTTTTTGGAGGCCATCCAATGAGCAGACAGACTTTAAGACACACCTACTGACTGAGCTCAAAACCTTTTGCCTGCATCTATATATCTTTCATCTTAGTTTTCATACTCTCAAACTCGGGTCTAAAAACCCAATTTCCCATTTTGTTTTGGATCCCAGCATTGGTTAGACCTCTGTCAATACGACATGTACAAGCTGACGCAATCCGGATAGTGGGCAAATGCACACACGTGCGTGCACAAATAGAAATACACATTCACAATCTCAGAGCTCAAAATATTACTAACAGACCCATTTTGAACTGCTCCACATGCTCAGCAAATCAATACAATTATCTTTTGTTCTTCAGACATGTTTTCTTTCCCCAATAAAAATCGAAATGTATTTTTATATGCCTAACACACAGCAGCAAAATGTTCAATGACAACACAGCGTCTGGGGAGCGAGGGAAGTCTTCGTCCCGGCAAACAAATACGCGCATTGCTATTTTCTGCGCCTCCAAGATCAGATATTTGGGGCAAGGTGTTCGCAGTTTCCTCGTGGGTCTCTCGGGGGAGTCGTGTTTTGTGCTTCGTCTTCGGTCTGAGATAAATGAAAAACCTTTTGACTTTCCCTCCAAGGAGAGAGTGCAAGCAGGGAGGAACTGTGAGCTACGCTGAGGAGAATGCAGGATGCCTCCAATGAAGAGAGAAAAAGAGAGAAGAGGGGAAAACATTAATAAAACAATTTCTTCTCATTATAATGCTGTTCGGCTTTCTATTTTTATTTTGCATTTAGGAACCTGCATGTCACTTTAGTTGGGAATGATTTGACACAGCAGCCTTTGCCACAGTGGCATATTGTTGCATGTTTTTGTCATTACTCAATGTCACTTTTTTATGATATTCCATAATGTCATATATTTGCCTGTTGAAATAGTCATAATAACAGTTGCATATTTTCACCAGTCAGTCGGTTTCAGACTTAAAAGCACACCGTTGTTATTTGGATTATTAACTGTGCTCCTGTCAGCTTGGCAGGCATATTTCCCAAACAGCTCCTTGGGGATGGGGTAACAGCAAAGTGCCTCTTTTAGCATTGTCATCTGCTCTGTTGCTGAACTCTGCTGTATTTGTCTTATCAACTGTCCACCAGTCTGAATGTTGCACAATTAACTTGGCTCTCACCATCCATCCTTCTTGTTATCACCCCTCTGTTTTTTTTTTTGTTTTGTTTTTTTTCCTATCTGCCCGGCTGTCAGCGCCACATCACTCCATCAGTCTGCATCCAACAGTTCTCCTTGATTAAATGAGTAAAGACGTAAGTGAGGTTTGAGTGTGCTGACAAGACTTTGGTGATCCAGGAGAGGTGCCAGCTTGCGCCAGGCAGTTGATGGATGATAATATAGTACCTTGGGGTTACCTTGACACTCCGGATTCGAGTCTGTTTCACAGACACAGTCATCACAATAAGGGGACAAGATGATTGCACTGATTCTGCTCTGGTAGGAAGTTATATAACTAGAAAGAACTGTTGCATGTGGCAAATCATTGTAATTGCACAGAAGAGTTAGTAACTAAACATTAGCTAAATTTAGTTGGCAGTGTCAACGTAGCAGCAATTTGGCCATTTTGCCAGTGAGTGTATTTGCACTACTGAGTAGAGTGAGCAGAGATGACAGAAGCTCAACATATGACGCTAACAGGCTACCTTTGGGTAACATCATCGTAATATAGCTAACGAGCCTGTGCAGAAACAGCGTCTAACACTGTCAGAAACTGTACATCAAAAAGTTGTTGGTAGATAAAATTTTGCGACAATATGACTCGTAACGTTAAACACAAAATGTTTACTTTGTTTGTTAACTTGGGTTTGAACTGCTTTAGCTACAAAAAAACATGGTAGCCCAGTTACCATTTCAGGTCAGTTGACTGACTTTGACTCAACTTATTTCTTAGTTTTGTTTTAAGCTGTCAGCCTCTGGTGGTTAAATGCACCCCAGTCTAAACAAGCTGTGTAAAAACAAAATTTTTCACGTTCAAATTGTATGTAGTGCAAAGGAAAAGTCAGGTCCATGGTCAGGTGACCTTTGTCGTAACATAAAGGGCAACAAAAGTGAACACATAGCGGTCGCAGTTTGGTTAGGTTTAGGCAACAAAGCCACTTGGTTAGGTTTAGGGAAAAAATTACATAAATTTAACCAGTTAACTTTCAGATGTAAGCTAAAACAAGTCAACAGTGACTTTTGCTTTCACACGGGACACAATAACTGTCTCCTGCAGAGAGTCCTGTGCTTGTTAAGGTGGTTGGCTATTGAGAAGTGAGCCAATGTGTTTATTGTTAGCTGGAATTAAAATAAAACCACATCTTAGTAAACTCAAGTTAAGTCAAGTTAAACATGCGATAGTGATAGAAATGTTACAGTTCTCCAATGCACACATACAGTTATCAATACAGGATTTAATATCAGCTGAAAGAATCAAATACGTTTGGTTTCATAGTGTTTCAACGAACCCTCTGCACCAGTGTGTAGTCTGTGTGGTTGTGTGCATGTGTGTGGTTGTGGTTGTGGTTGTGTGTGCGGGGTGCAGGGTGAAGTAAAAAAAGAAAGGGTGTGGCGTCATTAACCGGCTTGTCGCCACCTGCCAGAATCACAGATGGGTAGCGTGGGGCCATACCTGAGTGCGTTTATATGTGTCTGCTGACACTGGGGGTTAAATCAATGAAAAGACTGCCAGTTGACCTTAAATCTTCTTGAGCATTTGTGCATCTTCCCACGGTGTTGGATGACGTACACATACATACACACACGGACACAAAAACTCATCTCAACTTTAAACTTTATTTGCTCTCATTTTCTCTCTCTGTCACTCTATGCGTCACCTTCACCTGTTAGTCATCAGTGTATCAGACATCTGTTCTTTCCATGGCATTGAGTCCGCCATGATTCATATTTGTCTTTACTCTTCGGATAAATAGTTCGTGTTTGGCTTACAGGGTGCATGAGTGTGGCCTGGCTACCAGTTGTGTTGCAGTGTTCCTGTGCCTCACAGTATGGGAATTCTTTAAAAAGCACTGAGTCACCATTATTTCTCTGCATTTCTTACACATGCAAATGTATACCATCATGAACAACAATGCTGGAAAAAGAGTCTGACAACACTGTATGTAATGCTACTAAGAGGAGGTATCAGGCAGCGCTGATCACTCACAGTGGATGAAGACACTTGGCCATTTATTTTCTCCATTGCATAAAGACTGGGAAGAAAGAAGGGCTGAGCAAAAGCCACCTCCATCATCTTCATCAAAGTGTCCCTAACCACATGTTGAGAGGAGAGAAATCCTTTAAACTTGCTCAAGTGGAGGTGTACGTTCAACTTAAGGCAGGGCAAAAACAGCATTAAAAAAGCTCAATGTTCCCCAGTAATCCAATCGCATCACACCAGTCCCTAAATCTTTGTCAAGGAAATGCAATTGTTATAATGTGTTTATTGAAACTTGGGCAAGGTTTTATTTAATCATGCTGCGCTCTAACAGCACTGGCGGTAGATGAGAAAAACACACAATCTTTCATCACACCATCATCCTTGGGAAATCCAATTTGTTGCTGTTCCTCTTGCCCCGGTGCGCACCACACGTGTGATTGCAACATGGTACAGCTTAGAACATGGGGGTAAACTCTGTGTTAATGTGTGTTGCATGTGTTTTTCTTTTTTTTCCTTTTTATGTTGTATTGTGTGTCATAGCAGTTTCATTTTTCTGGTGATTATCAGAGTAATTCAGTGTGTTGGGACGGTGGAGTGTCTGCTGAAGAAGTGTATGTGCATGCTGTTATGTGTGCATGCAGCACAAATTCACACCGTCACAAGATTCAGACTTGTACATTTTAAACAACAACATTTTTTTTATTTATTTACACAGTTTTCCTTTATCAGATTTCACATGGGATCTGTTGGGTTGCTCTACAACACAAAGGAAGGTTGCTTTACTGCACAGCACAAACTGACATGTTGATGTGCGTAGCTCAATACTAAATAAATGCTGAGGAGATATTTATTTTTACAGGTGAAAGCAGATATAAGATGTAAGCTCCTTTTACACAGCCTGTACAAGGCGGGATTGGTTCCTCTTTCTTCCGCCTCACCGTTCTGTATATAAGGTACAAAGATGGGATGGGGGTCATTGTTGTTCTGGAGTTGAAAGCAAAATCCCCACACACTATCTAACTTGCAAAGATACATTTATTTGCAAGGTTTCGGTACTTGACATGCATCAGCCAAACAGTTTGTGAAAAGAAGGGAGGCCATCTTAAATAGGGAGTGACTGCGAGCCTGCAACCAACCACAATCATCTTGTTAGATCTAGATAGATAACAAACGACGACTTCCTAACTGAGATACATGGTATACATGCCATGGTTACATGACAGTAGAGAAGCAAAACACTATTAATTAAAATACATAGATTAATCTTAAGTGGACGCTGAAGGTCCCAAAGGCTTAACTACTACAAGAAAACTAAAAAAGCAACAATAGATAAATACAAGTACAAAATAGTAAATAACAATTTATATTCCTCCTAGTCAAAATAAGTAAATAGATCCCTACAAGTCCGCCCAATCGTCGTTCTGCCTCCGAGCTGGTGGTGGTGTGATAGTGCTAATAGAGCCTGTTGCGGCAAACTCAAAGAAGAACAGCATCCGAAAATGGCTGCAAAATAGAGAGGAAGAGCTCCTTTTATCTCCACGCAGAGGACGGGATCAACCAGCTAAGATGGTAAATGGTTGTTAGAACCATGTTACCATGGCTGCCATACAAACAGTTCTATATCTATGGTGGCTGCCTGATGCGTTAAACATCAAGACGACGACACAGTTGTGTCAGGCGTGAACTCAATGATCCTGCTGGAATTATGATTCACAGCTCATTTCATCAAGCTAGCTCACTGGTTGATCCAACTCCAGTCATATGATGGGTTTGCAACGGAACTGAAAAAAAACCTGTAAACACTGTGTTCTATGAAAACAAACAGTGATCAACAGCTTTGTGTAGTAGTGCGTCAGTCTCCTGCCTCCTGCCTCGGAGAGACTATCCTGTTATTACAATAAATTATTTATTGTGTGCTAATTTCAGTTGTAATTACTGTTGTGCATTCATCCATCGTCTTTGAGTTTTAAGTGAATGGACCTGTGCTGTAGGCCTCCTCTAAGTACCACACACACACACGCGACGCACGCGCGTGCGCACACACAGACACACACACACCTTAACCGTCTGCCTTATTTATTAGACTGAGTTGCTGACAGATCCCAGGTACGGGTCATGGTGTGTTGGGAGTGAAGGCTTGGGTGATGATTGAAAAAAGTCCCGGGCCGTGCTCTTGATCAACTCCGCACAAATGTTTGCGTGTGAGCGCGTGTAACATGCCCCAGAAAGACTATGTTTGTAGCTGTGTTTACATGTGGTAACGGAGACAAGGGCTTGAATGTGTGTTGGTTAACTTTCTTGGCCATAAAATGGCTTCTTCTACAGAGACAAGCTGCTTGGCATTAGCAGCCACCACACCCTGGCAATGGAAAGTCTAGTCACTGCTTGTGTGTGTGTGTTTGTGCGGTTATATAAATGTATTGCAAGAGCTCCTCACTCCTCCACCTGCCAACCTGGCATCGTTTGCTCCCTCTCGTCTCTCTCTCTTATAAAATTTTGCCAGATGTTTCAGATTAGTCAGCATTTCACTTTGGCTCTAGTCTTAAGTCAAATGCCATCACCCCGAGCCACCCCTAGGTAACCATAAAGGCTTGAGGTTAACCAAATGGAGGAGGGCAACAAAATATAGTTGGGCTTTGTTTGCAGATGGGAAACCTTATGGTTGTAAACCTGAGAGGCTCTAATCCAGCTGTGTTTTTAGCCATTACTGCGATGTAGCCTCAGAGAAAAGGAATTTTACTCCGTTTTCATGCACTAAGTGTTCTGCTCAGAGCCTCATGATACGGTTGACAATATGTTGAAGGCAAACAGTGGCAGCTCCGTTCATCAGGGGACCAGCGGCTGAGTGTGACTGACGACTCTGACCTGACACTGTTTGTAAGGTGTTCCCATAACAACATAATTGACATCTGTGTTGACTCTGTAAAACACGTAGTAGGCTTCAATTCTCTGTGTTGTAAACTTTTAGCCTTTGTATTCTGAATGCGTTGGATCTAAAATGCCGTCTTACTCGTTCTGACTTCCACCTTAAATTGAAAAATACATTCAAAAGTGTACAAGGGCAATTTTGGCAACAGTTACAGGAAAACCTTCCAACCCAAACTATTGTATATTTTAAACTCTTGCCAAATGATGTTCATGTTCGCCGGGAATTTATTTAAACTTGACTTAGTGACCCCGACGTTTGATGCTGCAACTTTTGAGCAGCATAATCATTTGACCTTTCTGCCTCCACCATAACATTTACTTGAAGTTACACAAAAGCAGAAGTAGCAGCTTAATAGTAGTCGTGCAGCAGATAGATTACTAATAGAAATAGTAGTGACAGCAGTACCAAGAGTTGCTCTTTCAGTGGCGCTGATGGAGTTTATGGTATGGTATTTTTGCAATATTGATTACATTAACGTAATATGGCAGTATGCATCTCGCATCCTTTCTAGCCTCAAACAGTGTTCTGGAGACCTTATTTCCCTCTGAGAACAGCTTTTATATTCAGTGACGGAAAAAATAAATATTTCTGAGTTTGTATTATTACCTCATTGATACTGTAAATATCAAAATCTTGAGTTTGAATTTCTTCCCCAGAACTACATAGTGCACCTTTAATAATCCACAAATAGATAGATGTGACTTGTTTTTCACAGGATTAGATAAAATGAGCTTGAGTCATCTCGTCATCCATGGCCTTTACTTTGGCGTCTGTATGAAAATACAGATCACATCACATTTGAATGCCTCCTCAGTTTTTGTGTGTGGGGATTCAGACAAAACTCGGCGCGATAACAATCGCACTTTGACGATTGTCCTATGTCCTCCAATGCTTTCTAAATCTGCATGGTGTACAGGTTGCATGGAAAGCTGTCTCACGCAAATGCAGATACTGTATGTAAATAAGTCATTGATACCAGCATTCTTTCTTCTAATAACTTGCATGCACACACACACACACGCAGAAAAGAGAATCAACCGACTTCTCGACCTCATTAATCCCCAACCCATTCATCACCACAGGCATACACACAGAGAGGGCCCTCGCCACACCACTGTATTGATGTTTCATAGTGTTTGTAGTGTGTGAGTGTGTGCGTGTGTGTGTGTGTTTGTGTGTGTGGTTGAGGTTAGATTGCAAAACAGGTTCAGGTCAAAGACAGTGTGTGATGTTCAGTGGATAAAGTGTGTATGTTTGCACAACTGCAGTGATATCACATGCGTGTTCGTGCGTGAGCTGTAGTATTTTGTGCATGTGTGTGTGTGTGCAGCATTAAGGTGCTTCAGATGTTCTGGAAGCTCAGGCCCTCTGGCTTCAGCCAGCTGGAGTTCTCCAAATTAGCCCAGCGCTTCATTATGCAGCTCCTGTCTCCTCCTCCTCCCTCCTCCCTCATCCTCCCCAAATCTCCCCTCTTCCACACTCTCGCCTCCCCTTCTTTCCTCACCCCTTACCCGACACCTATCCTCATCCTCCTCACTGGACCTCTCTCCTCTGCCCCTCATCATCTCCTCATTTTCACCCCTTACTTTTAGCTAGCTCCCCTCATTTAATCTGCAACCTCCCCAGCTCACCCGCGCCTGTGATCTCTTAAAAATTCTTCCTCCCAAGTTAAAACTCAAATAAAAAGAAAGTGATCGAAAAAGAGGATGATCAACAAAACTGAAAAATTCCCCAATCCAACCTCACAATAGTCGTGATTAACCACCTTCTCTACCCTCTCTTGACCTTTCCCCCTTCTTGCCAATCACCCATCTCTCTCTCTCCTCCTCCCCCTTTCCCTCTCTCCTCTCCCACACCTCCCTCTCCTCCCTGACTCCCCTCCGCTTTAGATATTTAGCTCCAGGTGAAACAGCGAGCCGACCCTTATGTTGCCTCTGTCTGTGAAGCTTTTGTCCTCTTCCTCGTAATTGCGCTGAGGCTCAATGCAGAGAGAGTGTGTGTGTGTGTGTGTGTGTGTGTGTGTGTGTGTGTGTGTGTGTGTGTGGCTGTGTGTGGCTGTGTGTGTGTGTACTGTACATGCGTGTGTCAGAGAGAAAGACAAAAAAGAGAGGAGGAGAGGGTTGGGTTTGGTGGGGGTGTGCGCTTGCTTGTTTGTGTGTGTGTGTGTGTGTGTGTGTGTGTGTGTGTGTGTGTGTGTGTGTGTGCGTGCGTGCGTGCGTATGCGCTGGTGTTTGTCCGAGTCCGCCTGCTTTGCTTTTCATCTGTTGCCTATGGTGCAATCCGCAACCCCACTCCCAGCCGGCTTCCTCGTACCCACACACACACTCACACACACACGTAGCCCTGAGTGAGGTTGTTAGCAGGTGTGTACAGTTTATGTTAGCATTAGCCACGTTAGCCTAGCCGCCATGCCCCCCAGTGAGTCTTGTCTCAATGGAAGCCAGGGATTTCTTTTCATTTGAGGGCTGAAGGGAGGGCCTTGGTTGCGCACGCACACACACACACACATACATACACACACACACATTGGGGGGCCTGAGGGAGGGCCAGTAACTGAGCCACCAGCCAAGGGAGCTGGACCAATTACATTGTTAGGATAAATGTAGCGCCGGCTATGCATGGATTGTGGTACTTAACAGCCGGCGCGAAAAAGAAAAACCCTCCCTTCCTCCCTTCCCTTGCCTTCACTTCTCTCCAGTTCGCCTGGGCGTTTTTAAATGGAGGGGAATTTAAAAACAGATTTATGGGTCAGTTAAATATAGTAGGCAAAACTGATTCCCTAACCAACCACCCCTCCTCCGTAACTCCCTCCATCCATCCCTCCGTTGTATCAGTGCCTCCCTTCCATCCCCCCCCAGTTTTTGTCTCCTTTTCCCTCCCTTTGGTCTTTTATAAAATGATATATCTCTTAAAAAGGATGGAACAGTTCCCCCAGTGGAACGCTCAAACACAAATTGACAATCCAGGCCTTGTGGTTTAATAGGCACCCTGTATCTCTCTAGCTTCCCCTCCCTTTCTTCCTTTCGTTTCTATCTCTGTCTCCCTCCCACCTTCCTCTCTCCTGTCTCTTATTCTCCTGACCAACAAGGACTTATTAAATGAAGCCTTAACTAAATCTGAGTTAATGAATTATTCTAACACCTACGATGTGATTATTGTAATTAATGGGCCACCGACGTACCTACCTTCACACCAGGTTTCCTAAATGAACATCGTGCACAGGCCTAATGTCTCTCTTTTTGACACAGATTTAAAGCTTCCCCTGTCTGCCTTCCCTCCTCTTCAACTTACAACCCCAAATGCATTGTGGGATAGAAATCTGGGTCTGATATTCATTTTTCTCCTCTTAGGAGAGAGAAAAAAAATACCCATGAGTATTTATATTATGGTTTTAATAAAATCGAGAGCACTGAAATTAGTGTTTAAAGAATTAGCAGTCTCTCAGTGGGTACATTTTTATGTTATACGCAGGTTTCTGTGGAAACGGTGACCTCACGTGATTTGCTCTCCATTTTGTCGACAGGCTTAAGTCCATGCGATGGTATCAGGGAGTGTTTGCATTTGGATGACAAGCATCATTTGGCAATCCAAAATGTTTGCTTTAGGGGCAAAGACAATCCCTCCTCTATAGCATTTCTATTTTGGACATGTTTTTGCTGCTTTTCCTTTAAAAAATCTTCTGGAGGAAGGGAGGGGGTGGGGGGTGTTCACTAAAAATGTGTTTACCTCACCATACTGAGAGTTGTAAATGCAACGGTTAGCAGGTTTTCAGCAGCGTGCATGGAGGTGCGAATCTCCCTCCTCACCACACGCTAGCCTCCAGCGCCAACACACAGACATGTACACATACTTTATTCACACACACACACACACACACACACACGCTTCCTGCTGCTGCCTTCTGCTAATCCACAGCACCAGCACAATCCACTTTCAGGGCTGCGCTGCTGCAACCGCGCCAAACAGGCCACAAGTTTGGTTCCCTCTCCAAGACACACAGTTCCAGGCCATGTTTGAGATTCTGTTTCAGCAGCAAACACACAGACCAGCACTGTTCAAAGTTCTAGTACTATAAAAGCAGATAATTTGACAAAAAAAAAAAAAAAAAAACCTTCCTGGTGTCGGCGCTAGTTCACGAACCTCGGCCAAGCCTTTCATCCCGAAGCCAATGTGTATGGGGCAAACATTCAGTGCGCTTTGATTTTCTAACCACTTAAGAAGATTCGGTCATGCTTAATCCAGTTTCTCAGCCGAATTTCCCTCCAAGCTGGTAATTATGGCTGAATAAAGTGTATACTTGAAGTACTGCTGTTGTTGCTGTTGTTATAGACCCTGCATCGGTTGTAGTAACCCCCTTGTTAACCCGCAGGTAAATTGAGGAACTTAACACCCAACCGGAGTGAAGCCATCCACACTAGATGTGGATGGGGGGAGTGAATGTTAGGTATTTTTATATTATTATTATTATTTTCTACGTTCTACGAAGACATCATTGCAATATTGATATGGTGCTGCGCGTGGTGTTCCTGGTGTGGTGTGATTATTTCCTCACACAGATTGTGAATTAGAGTGCCATTTTAGCTTTGTGGCCATTTATTTACATTTTGTGTTACTCCTAACTGGGTCACAACTCATTTTCTCAGAATCCGTTTATTTAGGTGGCTGGTATCTTTGAGTGGGTACAATTTGATTTGGATAAAGGGGATTGTTGAGACTTGGCGGAGGTATGCATTCTACTGAGTGCCATTCAAGTTTATCTTGCATCTGGCCTTCCTCTTTTAGACTAAGTTTTGAATTGGGGTGTGCTTTTGGGCTTACATCTGGGGATAGGCAGTCCAACAACAAGTAGTTCTGATATGACTCAGAGCCTTGACCACTTGGTCTGCAGATGTTATGCCTCACTCATCGGGTATCCATGTTTACTCTCACTTCTGGGCTAAAAGGAGGGCTGTATAAATCGCAGACCTCAGTTCATGAAATCCTTCCACCAGATCCATTTCATATGTTCTCTAGAAGCTTGTGCATCTTTATTTCTGTTTTCTGAAATGCATTACTGGTATGATGTATCACCAACAAGCTAGTGTTGTGTCTCCTGAATTTGAATTGGAAAAGATCCTTGCAGGCTTATATTCACTTATTTTATTCAGGTGTTTAGTCATTTCGCAAGCATTTGATTGATATCAATAGGCTACTTTCAGACAAAGAAATTCTACAATTTTCAGCTGCTTCAGTTTGTTTGCACAGCCTTTGTCACTGATCGAATTCTTATCCAACATTTTGTCCTATGTTGCAGAGTAATAACATATTATTTTTACATCTAAGCCCAAAGAGCATAATTTCAGCTCTTTTTTGTCTTTTATAGCAGATCTGCCAACCAGCAGTGCTGCATCTCCCAGGTATGCTCATTGCGTAGAGATGTGAGGGGTACAGGGTTGACCCATGTGGACCCTCGGCTGGTCTGTGTGCTCTGAGCCTGCAGCAAAAAGGCAGCCCAGCACTGATGAGAATCCCTATAATTGGCCCAAACCTGCACACATGGCCTGGAGCTCCTCCACTCTACATTGCCAATGAGAGTGGAGGATACAGATGGAGAAAGTAAAGCAGAGAAAGGCAGCTGACCTGACTGAAGATGCAGCTCCATATTGGTCTCTGTGAAAAGATGTGGTTTGGGTTTAGCAGATTCTGAGTAATGGCTAGAAATGAAGCAGCTCACCTCGCTTGAATAAAGTTTTTTTTTTTGCAGAGTCAATCAGCTCCTAAGCAGACCTCGAAAACTCTCCCTTCCACTCCTCCATCCAGAATCTGCTGGCATTTTTATACCTACAGTGTATTCCATATCTTTTCAGCACAATGTCGGTTATCCATCTTGATCCATGCATTGCTCCATCTCCTCATTGTCACTGTCACTGCATGTGTGTGTATGTTTGTGTGCATGGTGCACCACTGCACGTGGGTCTGCTATCTCCCAGCCACACTTCTGGGGCTGGCAGTGGGACAGAACATCCTGAGGGCCCTAACTTTCCCCAGCTCCCAAACCCATCCCTCCTCTCTCTCTTTCCCCGTCTGTTAGCCATCCAAGAATATGCCAGTCAGGTCCTGGGCAATCTGCATGCTGCCCTCCTGCCATCTTCCACCTACTCTCTCATCCTCTCCTTTGCTCCTTCTCTTCTGGATACCCATTCCCACTTTTTTCCTCTTTCTCTTTTCCACACCTTCTCTTTGCATCCCTCTGTCCCACATTTTCTCTCCACGTAACCCTCCCTCCTCCTCTCTGCTCTGGCCTTTGGCAGCCACCATAAACCCCGCTGCATGAAGTGGTGTCTGTCCATAGCTTAGTAGCGTATGTGTGGTGACGCCCTCTGGACACGTTGGCACGCTCGCTGACAGCTTGATTTGGACCCAGTGTAGCACAGAGGAGAAGACTAGTATTAAAAATTTACATATCAGGGCAATATTAAGAGGATTTTATAGGTTTATTTTGGCGAGTTGAGTTTAAACTGAAGGTGATTGTTTAACGAATCATGCTAATTCTGGGATACAGTTTTGTCAAACTCTTGCGTACATGGTTCCTCCACCTTCAGCTGAAATAAATCAACATTTTCAATTGGGATGATTTTTACTGTCTTATCTCAGTTTGCCACAAATTTAATGATTTTAAAAATGTTTTTAAAAAAACAGTCGAGGAACAGATTTAGCGACTTCTTTCTCTGTTCTCTATCTTTTCTCTACCTTAAACTGTTTAACAATGACCTCAGAAATATTGTTTTAATCTTTAAAAGACACTCAATGTACTCATTTAGTTACGCATTTATTCAGTTACATGTGCTGAAGGCAACACTGGCCACATTCCAATGTCACTGACTACTATGGAACAAAAACCATCTAAAATCCAAATCTGATCTGTAAACATAATACTGAGCTTCCTGCATCTGTTTTCTACCTGTTGCTATGGGAAACGACACCGGCAGAAAACTAAGAACACGACCCAAAATGTTTTTTTATTAACTTTCGGTGGTTACTGCCTCGGTTTTAAGCCTCTAAAGTTGGCTTTTTTATTATTTCAGTTCCTGCAAGAGCATTTCTTGAGAACAATCCATTGTGAGTCTTATTATCCCTGCAGGATGGAGCAAAAATGTTTTTCAGAATAAAACACTGATGTAGGTTTGGTTGATCAGACTTCTATCTATAATTGAAACTGCAAATATAACCCTTTTATGATTAGGCTGTTATTTCCCTATCTGGTATTTATTTTTGAATTGGCCAAGGCAGTGTATAGGCAGTTCTTCTGTTTTTTTGCTGATTTTATCAATCTATATGTTTCTTGTGATATCAGTCCCATAAAATGGCCGATAGATTAATGTTTCATTTTAATTTTTTTTCCTGAGAAGAATAGTAACTTTATAATATTGCAAAAAAGTGCTTTGCTTTTTTTCTTGAGTGCTTACTTTCCCGGTGTAATCTAAAACATATGCATTACACACACAAACTAGAGGCCATCGTCAGTGGGTGGGATGAAAGAGTGGACAGGCCGATGGGCAAATGGCCTGTTGTTATTGAATGTTATTGATTGTCCGTGTAATTTCACTGTATAAGGATTGATGTGACTTCACTGTAGGCCACATCTGCATGGTAACAAATGGGTGAGGAAACACAACAGCTACTGTAGCAGGACCTCCTTCGAAAAAGGACTGATTAATGCAGACTCCTCCGGGGGTACGGATGGAGGGATGGATGGATGCTAAAGAGGAGAGCCTGGCAGCTAGCTCCTAATGCTACAGGGAGAGTGACGAGAGGAAGGGAGGGAGGGAGGGAGGAGAAGGAGAGAGAGAACGTCCGGGGGCAGGCATGCAGGAGCGAATACACACACACACACACACACACCACACACACACGTGGGGAGGATTTTGACTCTTTAATCTTGCCCTGTGTTGCTTTGATAAGAGAAGAAATCCCCCCTTGCAACGAAGATAGAGCTGTTCTCCTTTTGTCTTAAAGTTATGGGCATATTTATGCATGAGCTGTTTATTTGTGTCAGGCTTACAAATTAATTTCTCAGAGTCCTCGAAAAAATAAAGTGAGCGCCCAAGTTAAATGTGACTTTGCAGAGTTTTGAGACAAAGCAAGTCAGTGCTGATGTCTGTGTATCGATTGCATCCGTCTGTAAAGAATAGCTTCCTTGGCTGCAGCTATGAGTATTTACGTACACAAACCCACGCACACTCACAGATTCACATTCCTTTGAGTCTTTCAATCAAGTTTCCCAAGAGCAAGTGCATGCCAAACCTGCTGTAGGTCACTGGATGTCAAGTGCAGCACAGCGCTCATTCTTCCTCCATCTCAATTTTGTTCCAAAATTAAATGCAAAAATTGGGGCAGCAACTTTGCAGAGAAAAAAATGACTGCTCACATGAAGGAAAAAGTCACTACTGAATAGATCCTTCTGCTTCACTAACCAGCCCTCTTACAGTAACAAATGATTATCAAAGTGTTTCACTGTTGACCCATCAACACAGAGTAACAGTTCCTGTTGGCAGGCTTTCATTAAAACACACAATTCAAAGTTTCCCCTTCTCATAACTCACAAACACACTCAGGTAGACACACATTGCACAAACATTATGTAGCTGTCAGAGGTGCGGAGCTCTGTTCTGAGGCGGCTTCCAGGCTTTGAAGTCTGTGACCTTTTGGTCTGGCTCGTCACACACCGACGCAGAACCGGACTGTCAAGTTGCCACTGCCTTCTGCCACATTCCACAGTGACTGCAACCGGGAAGCCATTTTTTTGAATTATTTCTGTGTCACTGGCATAGACAGGCCTTCTGAGAACAAAGTCATGCGCTGGAGCATGCATGCACGCACTCGACTACATAAAGGTCCACAGCACACACAGAAAGACTTTGCATGCGATGAACAGGTGAATAAGGCTGTTGGTTCGAAAGCAAAAAATGATGAAAACTGAGATGGGTGAACGGTGCTTTTAACGAGATACTAGATCCCTAAATGTGTCGTGTCAGAGAAAATTGTGGCCTAAAGTATATACAGAGGCCACAAACTATATGCAATCTGGGTGGTTTTAAAATACAACTGAATAAGTGTATTAACCACATTTTCTAACAACAGAGGCTGGGGACAGAATTTCTTCGTATAAACCTGTACAATGCTACTACTCATTTTTACAGTACAATACATACACACACACATTTTAGCATAAAAACACAACACTGCTGCACAGGTATGCAGGTGTGTTTGTGTGAGGCAGACCTTCAGACATCTGTTTATGAGTGTGTGCTGGCATTTTATGTCTCTTCGGACCGCATTTTTTTCTCTCCTTCTTCTAGACAGTTACTCATGCACTTAATTTATGGCACACCTGCAGAGTGCGGTTGTGTGCGCGTGTGTGTGTGTGTGTGTGTGTGGGTGTGTGTGTTCATGTATGTGGCTCTAACTGTGTGGTAACGCTCAGGCTCACAGTGGAACTGTTGATGAAGGAATGCTGCTCCCTCTGACTCACCTGATGATTTGTCTCTTACTTTGTGATCAGCGCAGCGGGAAGATCCCACACAATAGGGTGGCGATGAGCAACACAGAACAGCAGAGGGTTTTTTTTTAAGGTCAGGGGCTACGATTTAAAGCCGGAAACTGTTCCTGAAATAATTCCGGTGAAAATGCAGTTTTTAAGACATTAGCTAGTTTGTTATTAGAACAAAGACATCACAGTTGCTTCATAACAGGTGGATAAAAGTCAATGATCCTGTCTCAAGATACTGATGAGTTACTGCAAACGGAAGCTGATCAAACACACAAACATGTGAGACAACACACCCACTCACGCTAACCCACACACAGTCCTGAGCTCCTCATGAGACTCTCTGCAGAATGACGTAGTTACGCACTAAGCCAGTTTAATCACATAATCAATGACTACGGAGTTCAGTCCGCTGCCCTTTCTGAAGACAGGCACTGATAGACGGGCAGTGGGAAAGAGCTGGGTGGGTGGGTGGTATTTAAAGTTCACATGTGTAGAAGCTTTGAGCGCGGCCTCGGATGGACGGGCTCGCTCATTTGCATTTCTGCCTCTTTACGCTCGCGTCTGTGTTGTGAAGCGTGGCGTTCAGAGGATCACTCCAAGTGCGCTGCCATCTTTCTCTCTCTCTCTCTCTCTCTCTCTCTTTCTCTCTCTCTCTCTCTCTCTCTCTCACGCACACACACACACACACACACTTGCATGCTGTCTCTCTCTCTCTCTGCATCTGTCTTGCTCTCTCTCTCTCAACTGTCAGATGTGTAAATACAAGCCATGCTTCCAGTAAAGCCTTTAGGCTAGCTGGAGTACACCCTAATTATGTGGAGTATTATTTAGAGGATGCAGTTTTTAGAACGGTTACGGTTACTAGGCTGAGGTAAGGTATACATATCTCCACAGGGACTACATGATCTGGAAGTAAACTAAACAAATGGCATTTGATTACTTTTATTAAAGGGACAGTTCACCCCCAAAATCAAATATAAATATTTACTGTCTCACCTGTAGTGCTATTTATTCATCTAGATTATTTTGGAATGAGTTGCCGAGTTTTGATGTCTGAGATGTCTGCCTTCTCTCGAATATAATGGAACTAGATGGCCCCTCAGCTTGTGTTGCATAAAGCACCAAATAAATACATTTGAAAAAACTCAACAGCATCATCTCTTTCCAGAAATCATGACCCAGATAATCCACAGACCTTGTTGCGGCCAGTCTCATGTAGGAACTATTTTTTTTACTGTATCACCGTGCAGAGGGAGGCGTGCATTTGCTTACGGTCAAGGCTAGCTAATGAAGATAACTAAGCTAGCAACATAACATCTCAGCCGAGGAGTGCACCACCGATGTTTACATACCACATCGTAACGAACGCGAACCTCTCGTCCGTGAGTAGATGCACATTTGCTTCTGCACGGTTATACGGTTCCAAGGTCTGTGGATTATCTTGACTCAGACTCATTTTTTGGTTTTTATATTTTTTTTATATATCAGCGTGAACTGTCCCTTTAATACTCAGTTTTAACCTATGATAGTCCTAGGAAATTAACCTCCTAATATCTGATTAGACTTCTGGGATCAAAACCACATTTAATACTAAAATCTGCCATTTAAGACAATAACTATCATTATACATGGTAAAAGACTTTATCATAAGGTTACATTATTTTTTAAGCTGTTAAAAATCAGCCTTCTTCACAATTGGATCACCACCTTAATAATCTTCATGTGTGTAAAATCATCAGATTTGACCTCTGTAGCC
Organism: Pagrus major; assembly: GCF_040436345.1. NCBI lineage: Eukaryota > Metazoa > Chordata > Actinopteri > Spariformes > Sparidae > Pagrus > Pagrus major. The sequence goes on from NC_133233.1 coordinate 12,625,271, forward strand.
CAATTCTAAAAAAAAGTAGGGACATAGTGGTTCATCTAGTTCCGAACACAAAAAACAAGCGTACCAGTTTGAACATGAAATACTTTGCTCCAATATAGGTCAAAATGGATATGTACATCCCAAGTCAAGTCAGTTTTATTATCATAGCCTAATATCAAAAGTCAGCAAGCTGCCTAAATTGGCTCACAAATCAAAATAACATTCAACAAAAGCTAAACTAGACCACTTCCTGTCCAACAGAGCACCAGGCTTAATATCAGTCTTAGTGCCAGTTTCACTACTTGTCGTGGATTGGTGAACATCTGCAGAGAAAAGTGCTTTGACTATATGATACGTGGTCACTGTAATTATTCCACCTCAGCTCAGGCAATGTGTAAAGTTAGCATGATGGAATCCCTATAAAAGTCCTTGGTGGGAAGTCAGAATGCCTGATATCTTGCGTCATGATTTACCCAAGTCAGACTGTTGTTATTTCTGAGTTCAGATGGTGTGGAGGTATGAGTTGTAACTTTATTTATATTTTTATGTGACAAAATAGCAGTTTTAGGTTTCATACTTTCAAAAATGTGTTAAAGATAAAGGTTTAGATCATAAAAATGGAAGTGTTTGCTGTTATGTCTGCTCACCGTCTGCAGAAATTAAACCATGTGTTTGTGATCAGCAGCAACACATGGCACGAGCGTGGGATCCTGGGAAAGAAAGGGGAAAAGAGACGAGGCCCCTACATCCTGGGTCGGGAAGGAAAAGGAGAAAGGATAGAGATGACAAAACAGATCCCATCTTTATTAGCAGGACTCGGACCACGGGCTTATGTGTCCTTTTGAGCTCAGGTCAGAGATTATTAAGGAAATGCACATTTCTCACTCTCAGATTTAACTTTGCAATGATTTCCACCCCCACTGTCTCACGAGGCGGCAACAACATTAAAATACCTGAAAGGGATCAGCGTTAAAAATGGCTATCGGGTGGTGACAGTCGGGAGTAGCGGCGGAGCTACTACTGCAGGCCCCTGCAGCCATGTGACAGTGATGTGATCTAGTTTAAACAACAGCTGTTTGTGATTCCAGGGGAAATTAGGAGCAAGATTCCCCTTGAGATGACAGCAGCTCACTACTCCAGTTATCTAAATGAGGTGTCTCCACATCTCAGGCGCGCTCACCTTGTAAAAACACACTACCTTCTTCTCACTGGTCTCTGATGTGTGATGCTGTTACATCACTCCGTCTCTCACACTCTCCTTTGTCTTTCTCTCTCTGGTGGATCAGAACACAAACTTACTCTCTTTCTCGCTCTTTGGCTTCTTTCCACCAAGCTCTTCTCTTTTATCTTATATCATGTTCTCACAGTGTCCCTTCAGGTTGCATGAATAACACCTGTTGTCATGCGTGTGTGTGCTTGTGTGCATGAAGCCATCCTCTTGCCTGCCTGCCTTGGTGCTGTATTGAAATGATTAGTGAGCCATTTTTTATGATGCTTGCCTGCTTTCTGGGCATGTGAATACTTGCACAGGACTTATACCACACTCCTCTCCATCCCCCAGCCTTACCCTCTGGCTATCCCTGCCCCTTCCCATAAAAAATGATGCAATAGAACTGAATTAAAGAGGCTGAGATAATCTGTAAATGTAGCAGTATTGTGCCCCCCATAAATTCCTTTAGATTACTAAGTATGTTTAATACAAGTCTGCTGTTTTGTGTCACATTTAACCCTTGTGGAACTGTTTGTACAGCAGGAACCTTGAGATTTTTCTGCACGGAAAGGTAATAATGAACGTCTGAATACTGAAGGTAATGTAAAAGACAAATATTGGCAATATACTGTGCGTTCCCTTGCATTTCAGCAGGTGTTGGCTATCAGCTTTGGCGGGGAAATGTTCATGATCACAAATACAAGTTGCATGATAGCTAAGTGTCAGATAGCATTAAAACTCAGAATTGTGGAGTCTTAAGTTGATTCTTTTCCTTTTAAGTGAAAGGAAAGCTGATAGCCATTGGAGTAACACATGGATTCTAAATAATCTTGGCTGTTTTCAGGAAACCACATAAAGAATCTCTGGATTCCAAATTTGACTAGCATTGACCTTTAAACACTCTCACTGCACCAGTGTTTTCGGGAAACCGGCTAACTCATGAAACCCTAGAGAGGTCCCAGTCTCCCCGCTTCTCCCTCACATGTCTTTTACCAGGTCATATTGTTGCTGTTCTGTGTTAAGTGCTCGTAGCAGTCAACACATGGGTGCGTTTAATTAAAGTTATATAGCTGCCATAAATGGAGTTGCCATTATGGATAAGGAACCTTTATGGGAACTTAAAAAATTAAGCAGCTTCTTTGAAGTAGGAACCACATCATGGCTTAGGAATAGTAAAAGTTGTGGAGTAAAATGCATTGAAATGATATTTACTTTTTTCCATAAAACACCTGGGTTTGATGTCAAACTTTATTGTCCTAGTAGAAGTATTAATTGGTTATTTTAAAAAGATTATATTGGCCAACTTAAGAGTTTTATAAACTAGAGAGCACATTGGCAGCATATGCACATGTCTTGATGTATGGGAGTGGGACAAGGTGCAACACTGCTAAATGGAAACACAGCCTGGAATACTTTGGGTTCAGTCACTTGAGCTTACGGGAAGATGCTGTAAAATCTAAACTCTGTCTGGTTTGGTTTTACTTTCACTTCCTTGTTTAAGGCCTATGTCAACTGTTTGAGCCTCAGCGTTACAGAGCTGAGATTGTGTAATCCAGCAGTGGAACATGAAAGGTTTCTCTTTATGCAGATGATGTCTTAATGTTTAATCAACAGTTAGATTCAAAGATTTGCATGCAAACACATAATACATGAAATATCTAACGCATGCCAAAATGTTAGAGATGCCACACTAAGACACTCTTATCCTCGAGATAAAGACAATGTGAGAAAAATAACATCTGCGCAAGCATTTCACTGAGCTGTGATTCTTGCAGTGTGCGCTTAGAGCTAAAGGCTTTGTTGTCAAGTTCTAGCCACAAAAATAACTCCTCGCACCAGACTGCACATTGGCCACCAGTACTCCCACAAATATGCACTCATTCATCAAATCAATGCATTCCCCTCCCATTCACAGAGATCTCCTCCAGCAGAGAACAGCACAGCACAGCGCAGCAGCAAGCTAGACATGTCTGTTGGAGACTTCACAATGGTTCAGCAAGCAAACATACTTCCCTTAAGGCCCTTGGGACAAACACAGCATCAAGCGGAGGGACTCCAGGAGTGGTTGCTGCTGTCTTTTTTTTTCCTTGTGTGTGCGTATGTGTGTATTTCTCAATGTGCAATGTGTGTTTACAAGTGTGTTACTGCACTGTTGCATCTGTATGTTTCCCGATCAGCGGATCATCGTCCAGATCAAATTTGTAATCATACACTTTGCAGGATTACTCAGTACAATTATTAGCTTGGCTTTGGGTAAAATAAAAAATATTTTTGGGCTTCATTTGTTTTCCATCTCTAGAAAATTTAGTTCATGTCAGTTATGTAATAGACTGCAGCCAAGGCACAGTGAAGGAATGAAACACACGATACTTGTTTTGGAGAAAAGGCGTCACCACGGGGTTGGCTGAATGAAGAGATTCTATCCTAAGGCAATCTTGGATGTATTAATGAGATTGTAGTTGTGAAAAATGAAATAGAACAGATGAGAAGATTTTACATTTTTTTGAAATATTTAACTTTTTTTATAGCCTTTGCTGATCTGTCTTCACTTAAACTACCAACTCCTGTGGGCATCAATTATCTTTTCTTGTTGATAACTAATCATTAATTATGTAATGCACTGTAGCCGTAGCTTATAGAAGGGAAGTGAAGCAGACTTCACTTTGGGCACAGTGATAGTCAGACATATTTTGCAATCAAATCCGAGTTAATTTAATGGGATATCGTTTTGGCAATGTTTTTGGTCCTAAATCTAAAATTGTTCATTCAGTGCAGAGGACATACTATGCTATGTATGGGTTGGCATGAATCACTGAGCAGTGGAGTGGAGGGTGAGAGGTGGGGGGTCTACCCAGGGTTGGTATACCACACTGGGCCTGTCAGAGAAAGTGGGAGGGGTGCACATTCTTCACCTTCCCCAGAATGGCACCTTCCAAAGTGGATCCCCTGTCTACCCGTTCCCCAGGCCCCAGATAAGAAGCTCATCCGTCATCCACTGGGGCCGCATTAAATTTTAACTCTGGTTACCGAGTGTGGCCATTCAAACTTTTATCTCAAACCTTCTTTATCTTCTTTTCATTAAGTTCTCAAGCACTAATAGCCCTGCGAGTCTCCGCCGGGGTAAGGATGATGTTCTGAATAATGAAAGCTCATTATTTCTCCACAGAATGCTTGTTAATTCAAATGATGATATTAAAACTATAGTAGCCCTCAGCAGTCGGGTGATTTCTAGCATACTTTATCATGTATCAATATATACTCTGTTTGTCAAAACTGCCCCGAGCCTGGGCTGACATTCTCCTCCCGAGGAGTGGAGTGCTTCAGCCGGGCCTGCAATACTCTAAGGTGACAACTGGCAGAGTTTGTGCCTTTAGGAAAGTGGGGAGGGGGGAGGAGGGATGAAGGCAGTGATGGGGAGAAGGATGAAACTCAAAGAGCAGTCATTGTGCTCCCATGTCTATTCGACGTTTTTCCATCATGCACACACGACTCCCTCCCCCCTCCTCCCCCTCCCATGCACACCCATGCACGAATACACTCACATCTGTCATCCTCATCTGTCTTGCCTGATGTGTGCACGTCAGCAGACATTTGCACATATTCACTTGAATTCATGCACACATACACAAGAGCACATATGCACATGCACACGAACACCCATGGCCATTAACCTTTAAATATAACACTCTTGTATTTTATCTTCAAGACATGACTTATGCCCAGGGATGTTGGTATAATGATTTTGAATGAATTTTGATATCATTTCTTTTTTTTTCTAGATTCATCATAATTCGTATTTCATGGACAGTATCCAAATCATAAGTGCGGCTCGTACAGTATTTGAGATCCGAATAGCTTGTTGATCTGTCAACACCCCGGTCAGAGAACGCTTCTAATTTTAAATACAGAAATCAAGTGGAAAGAGTTTTTAAAATAAATAGAATTAGAGAAATACTCTACTGTACCTATACTATATAACCGATTTGGCTGTCACATACAACATAAAATTATAAAATGTTGTTGACACTGAGTTCTCTAAAAAGAGTCTCACACAGTGAAGAGTGTGAATCTGACCTTTACTCGAAAAAATGTATTTGCCTCACTCCACTTTTGGTTAAATTAGCCTGTCGCTTTAAAAAAAAAAAAGAACACCTCTCTTTGAAGATGGCCTCTGTTTTAAGGCAACCTCGACACCAAACAGCAGATAACACACATTCAAATTAGATTAAGAAAGGGGAGAAAAAAATGAATGAGTCAAGTGTTAAAATTCCACCGAGGATCTCTCCGCTCTAAATATATCCCTCTTATTCCATTACCTGAAGCGCAGCATTTATGTTTTGGCAACTCCTAAAAAAATGCCTGTGGTTCTTTGCTTGAAATGCATATCTGGGGGGTGAATGTGATGACAATATGTTTGAAATAGTGTGGAGGGCATATTTATTCTGGATTCCTCGAGAGAACAAAACCAGAGGAGAGGAGAGAGGAGAGCGGCGCATTCAAAAGGGCCTTGGGTGCCGTAGATGACACACTTTGATAGGTGTGCTCCTGGACACGTCTTGTTATCACCGGGCCAGATGCGAGCCAAAGAATACATCATGTGTTTGTGTGTGTACACAGTATATTTTCACAGATATATCGGGTGCATATGCATGTGTGAGCTCATTTGTGTTCATGTTTCTTAAGGACGGAAGGGTGGACATACGAGCGTTAGGAGTCCAGGAGCCAGGCAGTCACACAGCAGAACACAACATAACAACAAGCCACACAGGCCCGACTGGTTGGTTCACACCACTGTTGCCTGCCATACGACCCGGGGCTCACCCACCCGACTATCTGTAAGCTTCTGCTCCAGGCGTCAGGTTTCAAAAGGGCGAAGCCTCCAGCACAATGTCACTAAGCCACAGGCCCCCGAAGGCCTCGAGTGGTTCACACATCTGCACAGCATGCATACACTCATTCATATAAATCTGTGCATACGTGGAGCTAAAAGCTACCTGCCGAGCAAATGGATTCCTCAATAATTTTATGTTTGTGTTGTTTATGAGAGAAAGTGGGTGGAGGCGTGTGAATGAAAAGGTCAAAGGTTAGGTGTCAGAGGTGGTTAAATTCAGGTTAGACTTCATGACTGAAAGTTTACTGGTTACATACAGAGGGTGGTGGGGTGGGAGGGTGCATTTATGAGATGTTTTGACTCGATTTACCTGCTGAGACTGCTCTGTAGCAGCTATACTGTATATCAGCTATTGTTAAAGAGAAAAACTGCTTCTCTTACATTTAGAAATACTCCTTTCCACATACATTGCTGAGATAATACACCTGTGTCATATCTTTATTGAAAATAAAAGAATGGTCTTGTGTCTTTTTCTTTCCATCTGTTTTTTTATCTCTCTTTATGCTCCTGTCCTTTTCCTTGAAAGGCTTTTAAAGGAGCGTAGTGAGCACTGAGAGAGTGGCAGGCAGCCAAGGACAGTGGACCTGGGGGGTAGACGGCATTAGCCAGGAATTAGACACACTCGCGCTCAGACTAGCACACTGGCCATCACTACTGCTACATTGGCCCCTTGGTTAGTCCACAGTGTTGCCTGTGTGTGTTTGTGTGTGTGTGTGTGTTTTTGTGTGTGATCTAGTAAACACTGCCAGTTGCCAGTGGTGTTTCAGAGCTCCCAGTATCTGGCCAGTCTCAACAAGCACAACCCATCGCAGCACCACAGCATCAGCCTATGATGCAGTTTTCCACCTGGGTGAAGAGATGTTTCTTGAGATTAGCAGAGGTCTGACTTGTCTTCCCGATACACACACACACACACACACACACCTGGACAGAATACACTTGAGCAATTAAGCCAGGAACTGTTTGTGCAATTGCCTCGTTTCATCCTGATACAACTAGCTGTCGAAGGCTTTCAAAATATGAGCTACGTCCTCTAAAAAAGAGGTGACTCACTTGACATACCTTATGCTTCATCTAATTTTATGTCTGTAGTCACGTAGGTAATTCTTGAAGTTTCTCAGGTGTCAAAATCAATCACTCACCCTTTAAGTAATTTGAACTTATTCAACTTTTGTGCAAGCATGTCTTTATAATATATGACTCTATAGCACACTTGTAATTAACTTAAGCCTGAAAAGGTGTTGAGAACATTGAGGTACAGATAGAGGATGTATGTAAATCCCTGTCGGCTATTTGTGAGCTGTTTCCTTTATGCAGGATCACACTATAGCACATAAAATACACTCTTTTTTAACAGTTGTTTGTGGTGTTTAATTTATATTTCCATTGGCTCATAATCTGGTTAAAAAAGCTATTGCAGACCTCAGCTCCCCCCTCTCTCCTCCCTGCCTTTTCTTCCCTCCCTCCATATAGTATACAGTGCGAGTGAAACAGTGTGGAAACTGTTGTCCTACCTGATAATGGATTTGGTGGCCCCCCTGCAGGCATGCACCATTGGCAGATACTGAATACCACTGTGAGATCAATGGGAGAACGGGAGGACAGAAAAGGAGGGAGTTACAGAGGGAGGGAGCGAAAGAAGATGAAGAAGGGATGGGGCGGATAAAAAACAGAAATCCCGTGGCTTCTCCTGTTTGCGAGCGGGGTAGGGTAAAGCCGTCGCCGTAATCTGTTGTCAAGACACAAGGCCGCTGTAATGTCTTCCATCAGCAAGTGGATTATGTGCAGGGGAATTGTAATTTACACCAGCTTCACTTTTATGTGTCGCTCGGCTTAAAACTTAATAGCATTTAGCTCAACAATAGCCCAGCCACATCGAACCCGGTCTGCGGCGCACCAATCTACAAGTGAGGTGCCATTGAAGTGCAGTTGTCCCAAACCCGAGACAATAGGGTGTTCCCACTGAGCTAATTAGCTGACGCCTGCCTATCTCCACGCCACACATGTCCATTGTTGCTGTCGCTGCACGAATCTCTACCCCACTGTATCTGCACAGACTATTGTCTGCTCAGGTTCTCTTCAATAATCCTATGTAACGCCTGCATGTTTTGTCTTTAGCTCGCTAGGATCTGAGTCCTGAAGTGACATGACCAGACATGGTTTTATACAAGATGTTCGATTTTCCTCCAAATTCCTCCGTTTTGCCTTTTGTCTCAGAGGAATTATAGGCCTTAAGAGGTAAAGCCTCATGTTCACAACTTCAAGTTATTGAGAGTAACCTTCAAGGAATATGCCGAATTATGTTTTAAAATAAGACTGAGGCATATCTCAAAGCCATGTCTGGAAGATTATCTTAAAAGACGCACAAGAAAACCCTGTTTTGATTCGAAACAGCGAGCTATATATACAAAGTGTTTCTATGTGACCCAGACAAGATGTAGGTCACCCTCTTAAATATAGCAACAATTTGGAGGGCAAGTCTGTTATTTTGAACATCCAATACTCCGTGTTCAGACTGTTGGCTGGGAAAATTAGTCGTGAGATCGTTAAAACAGTAGTTTCCAGGATGCTGGGATTCCAAAAACACTTCTAGAGTAGCGGGCTGTGGAGGGAGAGAGTCAAGAGAGAGAAAGTCAAGCCTACCTCAGATATTTTCCCAAGCTATGTTGCCCTTGGGGAAGGCAGGTGTGATGTTGCGAGGTGTCCTCTGTTCTGAGAGGTGGGTGTAGGGAATTAGGAATCGGTTGGAGGTGGGTGTTTAGAAATACAGATAATCTGTAACATGAGTTATGCATTGGGGAGAGAGTGTGAAAACAGCTGCTTCTAGCCAGCTACAGACAAACCCCGTCAATCATTATGAAATCTAATTTCTCCCTGTCATTCATTCATTCATTCATTGCCAAATATACTTCATACTTTGTTTACCTGCTAGAGGAGCCACTTACATGCAAACCATGTACCTCCCAATAGGAAACAGAAACATAAATATAATATTTCTTGCAGCAGTGACATCAGCCACAGACAGCAACTTGGCTGGCCAGTAATAAAGCTGAATCCCCCAAAACTATGATGTAATGAGAAGTAAATTACAGAGACATTCAAACATATCAAAGTCTACTATACACTATGCATATCAGATCTGTGGTTTGGACTTCTTTTTGCTCTGCATGGCTGAGGGAACAGAGGTTTGAGGCCGTCGCTGAGAAATTCTGTTTATTTCATACTCATTTTTTTTAAACCAATTCTGATGTAGGAAGAAACATAATCGCTGTCTGGAATGTTTTCACAGGTAATGTTTTTTTAGAGTAGGAAGTGCTACCACACACTCACTAGTTGAATGGAGGCGGTCAAGGCTTTGACTCGTGGGATCAGAACTTTGTATCAGTCTTCTGTGTGTGGTTAGCTTTGGCAAAGGTAAAGAACAGATCTTGGTTTCAGCTAAATATTAATAAAGTAAACATGTCACATCTCATGCTTCAAGTTACTGCGAACCTTTCCTGTGTAAAGCCAAGACCACAATATTTTCCTATTGCTTACCAAGTGCTACCAACGTGGCCACATACATCGTCACTGAACATTTAACTGTTGACATTTTGTGTCTTGCTAGATTAAAGCTGCTGTAAGTGATATATTTTTATTACGACAGTATTAAATAGCTCTATTTTCTGTCTCAGTAATCACGTCTCTCCTTCCCCTTGTTCATGCAGTGAAAGAGAAAAGACATTTTCTGGTAACCCTGCGCACTTTATCCAATCAGAAGAGGGAACATGCAGGGAGCAGGATCATCCTGTTTGCTGCTATGTCTGGTGTTTACCGCTGTGCATTAATGTGGTGTTGTAGACAGGACAGGAATAACAGGATGTTAGCTAAAACCAAGAGGCTTAAATCAACTTTAAAGGTGCTTTTTTGTAAGAAAAGTTGATTTTTGAGTCTCACTCCCAACTTGTCAAAAAACTGACGCTTTGGGATGGCAATCAGTCGGTTTTTGACAAACTGGGATTGAGACTGAACAGAAAAATCAATTGTTACTTAACATCTCATCATTGTGATGATAAGAGAGGCATTACATACGCCCAACAAAAGTATAACCTCCACATTAAAATCCTTAAAAAGGCATGCACTCCTTCTCCCTCATTGGAAATTCACACCACCCTATCACACCTGTTTATAATGAATATTGGACCAGGATTGGCTTCCAGACTACTTGTGATGTCACAAATCATGCTGGTAGGCCCGCCTCTTTAATTCAGATTTCCAACAAGCACAGAGGAAATTTACACTTTCAGCAGGTGAATGTGAAAACAGCCTTCTTTTGACAAACTGTGCACTTTTATCATTCTACACAGTGAAGCTTAAACATTCAACTGTAGGGACGGGAGGGGGACTTCAAGCATAATTTAACATGGTGACGTAGAATGAAGATTAAAAATGTGATACAATCCAGGAATCAGCACAATACATGCAAAAGATATCAGCTTGTAGATTTTTTTTAAATTGCTAGTAAGCATTGCAGTATATTGTATACACATGATAAAATACAAAGTGCAGTATGTAGTTGGAAGGTTGTCTGTACATGTAACCAGGTAAAGGCTCTATACCATCCCTATTAGCTTCAGACCCCCCCTCCTGCCACACCCAGATCTTAATATACTCTAAAGGTATATGAGGCGAATAAGTGCAGTCTTGAATAAGTAAAACTCCATTCCAGCACTCTGCTCTATTATTAATACCGAGCAGGCTGATCTTTGATTAAGCTACTCAAGTGTTCTTCCTGTGTGGGATTTTGATTAAGACTGAGCTGTGTCTTGGAGCAGGAGAAAATGGCGGCTCTTTCTTCTCTATCCAATCTGCGTTTCTGTCTGTGTCCGTCCCTGCGCTTTCTCATTTTTTCCCCAAAATTTTCAACTCCTTCTCAAACGGCCGTCTCTGTCTTCTTCACTCACAGTGACAGTGAATCAAACAGATAACATGTACGTTGCGTAAGGCACAGCCATTCATCATTTGTCACCTGTCACTTCATCAACTGTGAGTTCCCTTGAATTTTTCTCACAATCCTACCACTACGAGCCGCCTAAAGATAAAAGCATTAACTGCAATAATTCCACACCACACATCAGTCATCTCTGTATATTTCTCAGTCAATTCTGAGCCTTTAGAAGTATGTACAGTGGAACTCATAAACAGGCCCTTTCATCAGTTGCCACTGGATTTGTCAGTTCATTCTGGTATGCATTCAAATTTTAAAGTGACAGGTTAATGAACACGATTGCATAACCAAACTGGTGTGGCATGTTTTAACATCTGTCACATTCAGACAAAGAAATGACCAGTGAGGCTCATTGCGTGCAAGGATCACTTAGCTAAATTCACCTGTCTGTCAGCGTGATGTTTCACAGGAACTGTTGCAAAGTCTGTACTTCAGAAGACGCAGCAGGGTTTTTTTTCCTTTAAAATCCTATGATGATGCATCAGCAAACACTGTATGTCAGTTGTTTAACTGGAAAACAGAAACTCTAAGACAAACAGTTCAGTTTGTGAGCAAGCAGGCTGAAAAAAGATTTTTCTGGAGATAGGGTCAAACCCAAACAACATACAGCATATGTGCCTCAGGAGGAACTGTATACTATAATTAACAAAGCATGTCTTATCTGTATGTAGCAGGAAAGTGAAAACTCAAACAATATGCTTGTTACTTAGCATCTGTATGTCTGCACAGACACATAGGCTATCATGAAATAAGTGAAGTATGCTCCCCCTTCCCGTGGCCAACACTCGGCATTGCTGAAAAAAGAGCATGCATACTTGGTAAATCTTCCCTGTAAAATTAAAAATAAAGAGTTTTATCTAAGCATTCAGCCTGAACAGTAGAAGCTCACTGATCTTTACATGATGGCACAGAGGAAGAGGAAAAGGCTTCTATGTGCATGAGTCTCATATTTGTGCTTAGAAAGCAAGCGTATCAATGTTTCCCTACGAGCGCCGTTTTTTCTTCAGCTGTGATGCCAAGGTCTCTTGACGTTCATCGCTGCATCTGTCGTTAATTTGAACGCCCTGTTTGTCACACTGAACCTCCAGATCAATCCCTCCTTATGCATTACATGCAACGCACATACACACACACACACACACACACACACGATACAGAAGCACAACTGGGGAGAGATGTCACTTGTCTTCCAAAGTCTTTTTCTTTTTCCTCGAGGTGCTTTGAACAACATCTCAGTGTGCTTCTGCTCTCCTTCTATCCTCTCGCACCCCGTTTTTTCCCATGATCCTTTTATGAACACCTCCTCATGCAAAGCTTCCCTCTCCACTTGGGGCTACTTCTGTTCCATTATGCATGGTGGCGGGATTAAAACTGTAGACGCGATGGCTTCCCCCTTTCAGTGTCACATGCAGGCACCAGGCGGCCAATGGCGTGCGAGCATGACACGCAACAGGGCGCCCCGCTTGGCCACCCACACATCTAGGGGAGTGGGGAGTATGTGTGAGGAGCACGGTATCAAACGGGGAACATCTGTGGCCACTGGGCTGTGGAGACCGGGGACAATGGTGGCCCCGGGGCAGCCGCAGAGCCCTGGCCCGTGCCGCAAAGGCTAGACACAGGCTAGGGAGCCAACCGTACACACACGCACACTAAGGGGTGGGTACACACACACATCCAATTTTAACAAGCTGGTGCAAACTAAAGCCTCAAATACACACACAGGACTTGCTTATGGCAAAACCAAAAGGCCCGAAACATGTTTATGGATAATCTGCGGAAAAGGGAAAGATAGAACAAAAATTAATCTGCCAGAAATGACTTTTAATTGGCAAAAATAATACAAAATATGCCACCCTACCCTTTTCAGTGCTGGTGTAAGTGCAATATCTGCCAGTATGTAAAGTAGGCTCTGAGTGTGCAGGTGTCCAGCAGGGACAAATCCAAGATAAGGCCTCAGCCATCCTCACCACCAACACCTTCACATCACCCATCATGTATTTACTATCCGAGGCATAACCATCTTTATTAAACAGCTATGTGATTCCATTTAATGTTTCCTGTCCCGTCCTAATACTATGTAGAAAGATGAACTGAGTCACTCATTCCTACGCTAGTAAGAGCAGAGAGGTAAGTGATTCTCTATAAGCTCCCCGCAGAGACACATCAGTGCCGTTTATTCCTACAAGCAGAGATGATAACGCGCGCACACGCACATATTAATGCTATGATACACACACGCAAACAGTCACACACCATTTGAATAACATATTCCACAGCTGCCGCAGCTCTCAATGGCCTCCCATGTGGCTTTTGTGTGTTGACATGTGTGAAAAGTGTGGGCACGGAAATAGACACAGACGCACATGGACACAGACGCACATACACACACACACACACACACATAACAGATTTCCTTACAGTACAGTAGTGCGGTGATGTCACCTTGTAGAAAAAGCCCACTCCACCTTGTCATGTTGTGATATCCCCTTTCTGCAATCAAATGCCCACTGACATGAAATATGACGTGGGGGCAGTGTGTGTGTGTGTGTGTGTGTGTGTGTGTGTGTGTGTGTGTGTGTGTGTGTGTGTGTGTGTGTGTGTGTGTGTTTATGTGTGTGTGGACCCAGGTGCGTAGAGCTCCCATTGGGGATCTGTAGGCAGGTGGTGCTCCATCTCACTCTACCAGGTCCCCAGTGTGTATACAAACACGTAAACACACCTGCGTAGCACGAGCAGTAGCTGGAGTCGTGCCATGAGTGACAGTATATTGCTTTACAGCGTTTGCGTCATGTGGAAATCCTATGTCCTTAAAACTTTCGGTAGCTGAGGAAATATGGTAGATTTTGACCTTACATTTGATGACGTGGTCAACGTTGCGAAATGATTGCAATTTGGTTAAGGTATAGACAGCAAAACTACTTGGCTGGGTTTAAGCATGAAACCTACCTGGTTGGGTTTTAGAAAAAGATCATGTTTTCCATTAAAATAAGTATATGATATAAGTTAAACGTTAATTTAACTTACAAGCGTAAATCCAAAAAAGTAAATGCTGAGTTTTGGTTTCACATAGGACATGAAAAACAGATTCCTGGGTGAAAGTCCTGTGTTTGTTTGACCCATCCGTCTACCCTACCCTATTTGGACCACCATGGGACCTTATTTCAGAAAAAATATGTTTGGTAGTGAATGACAAAAGACGAATCATTTTTTGGTCCCTTTTAAATTGTGGCATGAATCACACATATGATGTTGACATGAAAGTTGCACTTAAAACCCCTAAAACGGCCTAAAACTAATGAAATATAAGACAACAAAAATATGTAATTAGAAAGACTACACAGCCAACAGTCACAGAAGTGACGTTGTCTCATTAACACTCACCAAAACCCATAACTGAAATTGTATACTGTATATACCTTGTCCTGTAATTTGGTCGCTAACAGAACTGATTAACTTTTATTTCATGTAAGTGACGGCCATGTTGGTGTTGGTGACTTACACTGAGCTAGATGATGCATGTTTTACACAAAACTAAATCGTACTTTACTATCTTTCCAATAAACTGCGACTTTCTTGACTTGCAAAATTATCTTTTTAATAGACTAACATCATATGTGTATTTCACAGCACAATTCAAAAGGGATAAAAGTGTATTTGTCTCTTCTCATTGACTACTGTACAATTTTTTTTCCGAAACAAGTTTCCATGGGGCACATTGGAAGGGACAATGACATTAGTAAATGAAATGACCAACGAATACAGTGCAAGAGGTGGAAGAAAATCATCTCCAGTACTCCCCCCCCATGCGCACATCTTGGTGTGCGGGGGGTGCTGAGGAAGAGGATGCTCAGGGAGCTCATGGGGCGACTACTTCGAGAACCAATGGAGAAAAGCAGGCGGGCAAGAATGCGGAGGTAAGTGTTACGTAGTGCCTCCTTTAGAGCTATTATGAATCGCCCGGAAAACATGATATTGAAAGGCAGAAAAGAGTACCGGCAGCTTGTGAGAAGTTCTGGCATGCAAGTAATTGAACACCGAAGAGTAAAATGCAACCAGCAAACTTAAAGCACTATGCAAAAAAAAATCTGAACTCAAACAGCATTAAATGACGTGCGAAAAGGAAATATGCATTGTGATAACACGCAAGATTACTTGACACTTG
This sequence comes from Pagrus major, assembly GCF_040436345.1. Lineage (NCBI taxonomy): Eukaryota > Metazoa > Chordata > Actinopteri > Spariformes > Sparidae > Pagrus > Pagrus major. Next base: position 12,640,500 of record NC_133233.1, read on the forward strand.
GCATGTCATCCATATGCCATTTGGTGATACCAGGCGACATGTTCAGCTTGTTTGATTCACCAGAATAAATTCAAGGGTTTACCAAGATTATTTAAACCTATTTTAAAAATCAGATACAAGGTTACAGGCTATCATTTCTTTGAGTCTATCGCTCAATTGAAAATCGAGAATATGCAGCAAGTAAAATGATTATCTCGGAATATGTCAACCGAAGACATTTGTGCTATCAATCATTCTGCAAGAGAAGATGTCACGCTTTCAGATGGTTGAGACCTTAACTGTGGCATACACTGCTCCCCGAGATATCCTGCGCCGCACTTTCAATGTCTGATTAACTTGTAATTCACCTCCTTATTTTTCCTCCCTTTCTCACGCTTTAAATGACTGAATCGTCTCACCACTCAGAGCTATGTGTTATTATTAGCCGTATACCACCACAGTTTGACAGGGTGATTCATTTCACTCGGAGACAGCAACACTGGCTGCAAATCACGCATCCTGTTTAAGTTTTAGATTTCACACCCCATCCTTAATTACACAGACACATACAAACACACATAATCAGAGATGCACAAATACATTTTCTACACACACACACACCCTTTTCACACACAGCACAGTCATTCAGAGGCTTTTTGACAAGTGATTCCTTCCTGTATCAACTGGCCTCCGGATAGGAATAATCAGCGAGATAACTGTGGGAAGGTAACCACAATGACAGATATGGGAAAGCTTTCGTTGCTGGTCAGAGAAGAAAAAACCTCAAAGTCAATCAGAAGGGGATAACTGCGGGCCATGTTGTGGGTTGATGCAGGGTGTTTGATTTTGTGTCAGTATTAGTTTTCAATTCATGAATGGGGGATTTAGCAAAATTGACAGCCTTGTGAAGCATTCACATGGTGACATCTTGATTGAAACTGTATACTGAGCATCACAAAAACACAATGGTGTTTAAAAGAATGCACCAAAGTGGAGAATTAGTGTTTCTTGTGAACCTGTTGGAACGCAGGCATTGCTTGGAAGAGTCCCCCTTTAGGTGATTCAAGTAAATTAAAGTCAAACAGAAAGTGCGGTTGCCTCACTTATAGTGTGAGGAAATCTAAACTGTAATGATACTGAAGCTATTGTGCACATTTTTCCATCTTTCTAAAGAGGGTAAAACGATTTTTGGACATATCTGTCGAAACAGTTTCTAAGTTTCAGGCCAATAGGTGCAGAACTGACCTTTGTTCCAACAGCCAATTATTCCAAAACCCCAAAAGTCTGAAAATTGTTCCATTGGACCAAAAGCACATTTATCCAACAGTCTGATATCCCAAAAACAGGCCCATTGTTCGAAAAAATATACACTCCCTAAAGTCATCCCTTATTATCTTTAAAAACTCTTTTAGACTGGACAAAAAACCCCACTAACACCCGATAACATCTGGTTTTTGTCTTTAATGTTAATACCTACAAGCAGTGTTCAAAACAACACCCTGGTTGACGCACCCTGTCAGGTGCAATGTTATGACGGGGGTTGAAGTTGGCTTGCTGGATTACTTGTCTCTGCTATTTTTTGTTTCAGTTAATTCTGATTTTGAAAAGCCAGCATAAACGCCAATTTTGGTAGTATTTGCATATTTGGACGTGCAGAAAGGACAAAGTCAGATGACCATCATCATCTCTGTGAAAACATAGTCATGGTACCAATAAAAAACATGTGGTTAACATTGTAAAAGGGTTGCAGGTTAGTTAGGTTTGGCATCAAAAGTATTAGGTTAGGTTTAGGAAAAGTTCATGGTTTCAGCTAAAATAAGTACATTAGTCCCATCAGTTAAATTACATATGTACAACGATGATGATACCAGAATGGGTATTATCGCAACAACGGGCAGACAACGGAGCAATGGGTGTTTGTTTTTGGAATAACGGGCCATTGGAGTAATGGGTTTTCAGTCCTGTGGGGTATTTTTTGGACTGTTAGGGTTTAGGGTTAGGAATAATGGATAAATGACATTTGAGGGCCTAGAAGCACAGAAATGATGTACAGTTTGAAAGCTCAGCTGCCCTTTTAAAACGTTCGATATTTGAGAGGACCAGATGTATGGTCAATATATTCAGAAAGGGAAAGCTACCAAGCTATGGGCTAAGTAGCTTCCCTTAGCCTTTATGTAACAAAATCAAAGCAAACACAAAGGATATTCTAATTTCTTAACAAATTTTGATTTCAGTTCTAAGGTTTTACCCTTTGCAGGTTATTCGCAAAAATCCTATATGATACTCTCCTCTAGATATCTAAGATGCTGCTGCAGCATTTGATTTTGTACATAAATTGCTTTACAGCACAAAGTGAGGATAAATTTATGGCACAATACAAAAAAAGAGACAACTATGCTACGAAAACAACTGGGGAAAAAGTTTTTTAATTTTTTTGTGATGGGATTAGTGAAAGGCTGGGGGAAACATCATTGTAGGCCTATAATTTATTAAGTCATACGCATCAGGATGGAAAATATGGGGCCCCTGAGGAAAAGTTTCTTGCCTCTGAACAGTAAATAACACACTGAATGTGGACCAGAAGTGCCATTTCATTTAACCAAGGCCTACACCTGATTGACATTTGACCAATGCCATGTCTCTTTTGCCTTCTCCCCACATTAATCCCACTTCCTTGAACAAAATGCAATTCTGATCCGTTCATTTATGCTGTCATTCACTGTGCAGCACCAACAGTTCGTAGATTTGAAAAATAACAACAACAAAATGTCATTTTGCGGCTCTTTTTTTGACATCCTATAATACGTGCCCCACCTGGAGAGTGACAGGGCGTGATGGATCGACTTACAGTCGCACATGTGTACTAACATATACACACAAAGGAAAGACACTACAGGAAAGACAAGGAGAGAGGGCAAAAAGGTGTAAATGTAGAGAGAAGAAGGAGAAAGAGAGAGGGAGGTATGGAAAGAGAGATTTGAGTGAGAGGGGTTTGATATTTCTGCGGCCGTACACTTGTAAGCTCAAGCAGTTTCTTCCCTCCGAGGGACAGGGTCCGTTAAGTAGCTCTCCAGTGCCTACAGTTTAGAAAAGGACCGAGGCAATACTGGACTAATTTAATCAAAGGTTACAGGCCCAGCATAGAAACACAATATTATGGCGATTGTACAGGAACAGGAAGGTGGGGGGATATGTCATTTCACCAGGCGAGGCTTAGGCCTGCTACTTTATCTCAACAGTATGAAGGCTAAGTCCCCCAACAGTCTCCAACTGCTGGCACTAACGGACATTTCCATTTTAGCTAGCGGGCCGGCTAGAGAGGTTGATATCGTATGACTGGCTGGCTGGCAAGATGAGTGACTGACTGCCATGGATGTAAGAGAGACAAGTGCAAGGTTGTCTCTCTTTATAAACTGTTTTAAGCCTCTGTTTTAGAAGTTTGCCATCACAAGAAATTTGCAAGCAGTTTGCTTTAAACCACACATGTCGATGCTTTGTTAGTGGGATATAAAGGTGCAGTGTGTAGGATTTATGGGCATTTAGGGGGACCTATTGGAAGAAATGGAATATAATATTCAAAACTATGTTTTCATCATGTATAATGGAGTGAAACTAAGAATTATTGTGTTCTGGTTACCACAAAATGAGGGAGCAGGTCTTTTTCTGCAGTGTCTGCCACGTTACACCGGGCAAACCAAACACTGGCTGGCTCACGTTTTTAGTGTCCAGCATAGGGTAGGGTGAGATGAAGGGTATTTACTTGGTTGCAATCTGTAACCATGCACACTGCTGGATGTCACTTAATCTTACACACTGCACCTTTAAGGATAAAGGTGCAGTGTGTAAGTTTTCTAATAAAATTATCAGCCCAGAACATTTAAAAAATGTGGATTTACAGCTTCAAACACCCCCAAATCATTCAGCATTTACACATACATACTGTTTTGAGTCTTGTTTTTTAAAGTTATAAAACAATAATGTGTTTTTGTTGGTTTTGGCGACCCTTTATTGTTTACTTTTGGATTCCCAGAGAGGGTCTTTAGTAACTGTGTGAATACTGGCAGCATTCAGACAGATTGTAATCTGTTTAGCCCAGCTCACTGGCCGTGTCACTGTATAATAAACTGTCATAAGTGTCGGTGTTCTTCACCCCTAGGGACGTACTGTGTGTGTGTGAGTGTGTGCCTTTCTGTCTGTGTGTGAACGTAACTGTCAGTGACTGTGTGTGTGTGTCGATCTGTGTGCACTAGGGAGGGGTTTCATAGGTATGCCTGAGCTATACCCAAGAGGCAACACAACAACACACAGCTCACAAAAGCTACAGACTACACTGGATTACCAAAATTGAATAAGCTGTACCCACAGACCACACATCCAGACATGATATCCCCAACTTGATTACAACAGTAATCATTTATCCAAAGCTCAGCTTACAGTATCAAATACTAAACAGATCAGCATTAATTCTCAATCATAAATCCTTCAAGAATAGACGTCGCCTGATTAGTTCCATTCACATGCTCATGGACAGCAGCCCAATGCTCACTGGAGTGACTTTTGTTTTGTATTACAGCCAGTGCTAGATCCATAGGCAGAATTAACACAATTGGTCTATTATGAGATTAGGCCTAATGCACAGTCCATCGAAGCACACACGCCGAGCCATAAATACCTCTCGATTAAAACCCAACATGATTTGTTCCTAATCATTCTGCATGCTGGGAATGTAACTGAATAGTAAACAAATGAGGTATATTTAGGCTGAGTTTCGTCATTTCACCCAGTCGCACAGCGGTTTGGCTGTTCTGGCTTCTGGGCAGCTGTGGAGAGAGACAGGAGGAGTGAAAGAGATTATCTTGTGTGTGTGTGTGTGTGTGCAGGAAAGTGTCCGCACAAACTGGTGTGCTTTATGGGAAAGACAGACATGGACAGTGTATGGTCTGTTCAGTTTATGGGTGTGAATGGCGTTACACAAGCAATGTAGAAAATATTACAACTAGCTAACGAATAGATAGCCGAGATGTGAACGACCAGTGCCGTGGCCTTGGTTGATGGTAACGTGGGGGTTGTGGTGGAGGTGGGTGGGGGCGTGAGGGGGGGCTGGTGTCAGGGCTTGAGCCTATCAAAAAGAAATCAGCTCGCCAGCTCTCTGGGTGCAGAAAGGCACATCTCGTCGGCTTTCACGGACCAAGATTGCTTTCACCTGCATTCCCCGGGGCGACGCGCAAAACACAGGCCTCAGCCGGCCTGCCACTCACACACACGCATGCATGGACTCACACACACGTACATTTATACGCAGAAACACACATACACACGCATTCTCTCTATCTTTCATGCCTGACTACAATAGAATCATATTAACTCGCTCCATGCATTCCCAAACATGCAGCATTACGTGGGAACGTTGGACGGTGCAGAAAATCACAATTATAAGCGCATACATTTAGAGTGCCTTTGTTCCTGTTCCTGCTTGCAGTTGTGAGTGTGTGTATGAGTGTGTTTGTCAGCACGGATGTATGTGCTTTCGCATGTGTCTATGTGCAGGAACATGCATGTGCATTTGAGCGTGTGTGTGTTCATTGTGTGTGTGAATGTGTCTGATAGCTAGTCTGAAATAGTCTGAAAGCTGCATTCAGTTGATCTTCCAGGAGGTGGAAAAATGATGTCAAAAAGGCAAATCTGTATTTACCGGCAGACAGGTATCCTTGACTTGACAGCTATACAGTCATTATCTGCCTGTCATGTGTCGCCTCGGGCCACCCTGCCTTCTCCCAAAGCCCACGGTTCCCATGCATCAGACGCAGCCCTATTAGCTTACCTGTTTCCAATTCAAAGGCCATCGCCAACCAAAAAGACGCCAGAAGGACAAAACAAGGTGTCATATTTATGAATGTGTCAGCACGGGCCCTCCTGAAACCCAGGGCGCACCTTGAGCAATGAGCCTGACAACTCAACAGGGGCCTTTTCCAGTCAAGAGAAATGATACCTTCAAAAACCACTGGCGGGATGAAACCAGAATCTGTGCTGCAGCGTCGGCGAAACAAGGGGGGAAAGCGCTCATAAATCGCCTTGGTATTATTCAGGCCCAATTAGGGGAAACTCAACCTGTTACGTCGAATAGAAGAGTGCGAATATCAGATGCAGGATAATGACTGGATGAGTTATAGAAGTCGAACAGAAGACGAGAGAGGTGGAGGGAGGGGGTTCGTGACGGCGGTGATTACCTCAGCGTTGACGGTTCAGGTGTGTTTTCAGGTGTGTGTGTGTGTGCTGGGAAGTTGACATCCTCAACTCTCGAGCATATCCAGGTGCAGGCTCTGTTCTACAATTTCTACATCTGCATTGTGAGTAAATGGTTGGGTAATTGCTGCCAATTAACTTATCCGATTGCAGCTAAAACCCCCGTGTTCTGCCAAGGAGTCATAATTAGACAATGCTATAGTGTACCATTTTAGCTGGTGGTGGGTTCCCATTACCTGCCAATTCAAGTACAACTCAAGTCATACTGTCACATGGGTGGGGTGTTACAGTTTGTGTCTGTGTAAATGCGTGGGAGGGTAATGTTCCCAAACTACACAATGATTGATACATAGAGTGCTAATTTGTCGAGGGGCTAGGGGGACACCAGTTCAGTCTTTTCCTTGAGTGTTTGGCTTATGGAAACATGCAGGGCCAAAACTCCTTCTAGCTAAAACCTTTCCCCTTTTTATTTTGTCCTACATAATGACGCCTAATCCCTTGCAGTCTACCCAAGGGTCCAGTGGATGTTGGCTGGAAGAAGGAGGAAGATCGAGGGGCTAGGTGGTGGAGAAGGACAGAGGAAAATTTGTCACTGTCAAATTGATGGGCCAGAGATACATCCACACACCAGTGAGGGTGCAGTGGTCCAACTTCTTCCTCTCTTGATACTGATTCTGACACCTCCACTTATTTTATCTGCCAAAACAGCGCACCCTTTTTCTATATATATTTAAAAATACTTTACCTGTGTGGAACTCATCGGAGTTACCTGATATAGCATGATGTCAGAGGTTGTTGTAGCACTAAGAAAGTGAGTTGTGCAGCACGTTGTCATGGTAACGACAATCAACATGTAAAGTCATAGTTTGGTTAGGTTAAGGCAACAAACCTACTACTACTACCATTAACTTACAGACGTTAAACAAGTCAACAAACCTTCCATCAACACCAACCTCCACCTTATTCAGACTTTCTTGCTCTTTGTATAACATCACCTAACATTGTCTACCCGT